>NC_071266.1:4798665-5163665 GCF_023375685.1 Ictalurus furcatus
GAGACCTCTATTGGCAGGGAGGTGTAATGCCCTGGGCTGGTGTTGCAGCTTTTATGTTATATGGCAGTTAACGGCAGATGGGGGGAAAAAAGCACAATGATTCTTTAGTCTGCATTTTCTATCTCCCAATTATTTTAATTAAAGGCCTGTGCTTGGCTTTAAAGGCAGTGGTCTAGACAGTACTGTGAACGCTATCTCAGACGCCTCTTCTTGAGGACAAATCTGGAAATCGCTGCGTGGTGAAATACAAATAAGTAATCTTAATAACTTGAATTGGCCACCAGAAAATCAACTTTAACACCTGTGTTAAAATGTTAAATCGCTTAAACGTTATTGATAGTCAACAACTGCCCTTAGACTTCCATTATAAAGGAATTTCAAGCAATCAGATTTTCAAGTAATCAGATTTTCAAGTAATCAGATTTTCTTTTTCAGCTACACAGGGAAATGTGTTAAATTATTGCCTGTAGTAACTGCATATGCTACAGATGCTGTAGATAGAGATTGGGTTGAAAAATGCTGGAATATTCCTCTAGAGAAAGTCATCATTGTATTAAATTAGCGTCATACTGTGCCCACCATTACCTTACAAAAAGAAACATGTCTTACAGTTGTGGAAAAGGCTAAACATTTCTGCCTTCCATATCTATAGTCATTTATATCCAAATTTGCTAACTGCTCTAAAATCACATTATTAAACAAGCGAGTCAGATTTGCAATGTTTTCAGCATAACAATAGAAAGTACTGGAAGAGTAAACCTAATGTACTGTATATGTAGGAAGCACAAGAACAGCATTATTAATTACGGTTTAAGTCTGTAAAATGCATCAACTGACCCCAAGATGTCATTTGGCAGCAAGAACAGTGTTATCTCATCGAAATCAATAATGAAGGACGTTCATTTGAATCCCAGTTTTTCCCCAGAATCATCACTTCTGGGGGTGAAAGATAAGCGTGCATGTGCAGTTCTTGTTTCCCGAATCAGGCGTTTTGTGATTGGACTTGCCGTGCTCAATTGAGTCCCTGCTGAAGTAAGCCTGAGCCAAACGCCTGCTGCTTCAATAGAGGAAAAAGTGCTTTGACATGGCTGGTGTGTTGGAGTGTGTGGGTTTTTTTTTTTAGCCGACTGCAAGGCTTTTTCTCTCGCTAATGCGATATTGACCCAACCGCTGATTTCACTGACTTGAGCTAATGTCTTTTCCAGTTGGATTTTCACAACAAAACTCCTTTACCCAGAGTTCATATTAACCCAGAACTTGTGAGCTTGCTCGTAGCATCTCCTTTGTTATCTTAGCGAGGCATAATGATCAGTATACAGGTGATGGACTTTGTTTTTTAAGGTTTGATTGAGATCTATTCCAGCTGCTTCTTTTCTTCTTGGATCATGACGCTGGAGCTTTCTCAAGACCTCATGGAGATCCCAGATGAAAACGTACAGATTTTGTATTGCGAGGTCTTTCATGGTCCAGAAAAGGTACTGCATGCGCTGGCTGAGACAGTAGTAAGCTGGAGATCTTGCAGGAATAATATGATGTTATTACATGAGCACTATCTATTAAATGTGCTGGATCTGTGCACTCAAGATGTAGTTGTGTGAAAGAGAGTTAATGAAGTCATCTTAAAACGTCCTCTTAATAATGGAGTACTAAGAAAACAGAAAATAGAGAAGTATATCTGTACGTATATGAGTCATCGGATTCTTTGCTATTTTTTTTTTTATATTAATAATGGGATTAAAAGGTTGTGGGTGGAAAATCATAAGAAGTGGCATAATATTCAACATTTGTTTGGAAATATTCTGCCATTAGTTATGCTTTCTGTGGTTAAACAGCCTATAAAAAGATAGTTTAAGATATTACACTGAGTAAATCTTAAGTTTGGGGAATTATATTTCAACATGCAAATGTATATACTTTTTGTTGTTGTTGTTGTTGTTGTTTGTTTTTGCTAGTTTGAGATTCTCAGATTACAGGTATTTTGCTTCTTCCTCTTTCAGGACTCTTGAAGAGCTTTTTGATGTAGTCTGCGTCAGAGCTTGTGCTTTTGAGATTTTCGTGATGAGTAGTATGGAGGAAACTATTTTACTTTGGGTATAACGTAATTTTAATTGCCTCGGTTTGATGTAACACTTGTTTACTACAGTGCACAGTGATTAAATCACTGTACCATTTCTCAGAAGGCTACGGATAAGTCCGTTACTTAGGTGCATAGTACATGTATGGGTAAGTGTGTAACCGGTGCACTGTTGTCTTTCTTTCCAGGGCTCAGCTGATTCCTACACTAGCAGGCCGTCCGACTCGGATGTGTCATTGGAGGAGGAGAGGCAGGATGTGGGGAGCCAGGGCCGGCAAGAACGAGAGCAGCAGGCCGCCGTACAGCTGGAGAGAGCAAAGGTTACTCGACACTATACAATACTACACTTTAATATATCCTACTATATTTGTTCACTTTGGCAATGCTGTCTTGGTTTTCATCATGCCAGTAATGCTCATTTAAGATGCGACGCATGACACAGTTAAATTTCATAATTCACTGTGTTCTGTATTATACATTGTTAAAAGTCACAGTGATACCTAGGTGTAGTGCTGGATCCTGGATCATGGTTAAGATAGATACGTTTATGATTATGGTTGTTCAACATTGTGCCTTCTTTTATTACATAACTGCTGTCATTAATGTATATGTGATGTTACAGGCCAAAGCGGTGGCCTTCGCCGTGAAGACTAATGTCAGTTATTGTGGAGCACTGGACGAAGATGTGCCCGTGCCAGGAACAGCCATTTCATTTGATGCTAAGGACTTCCTGCATATCAAAGAGGTATGGTGGCCTCACATCATTAGTATTACAAATGTGCAAACATTCACTGATGCTCAAGAAGGCAACATAATACATTAAGAACCAGGGGGATGTAAACTTTTGAACAGGATGATTGGTGTAAATCGATATTATTTTGTTTTGCATTACATTGCATCTGTGCCTTCTCACACACTGATGATGAGTGTTAGAGATGCATCAGTAATACGGGCTGAAACATATCGGCCCAAATGGAGATCAAATCTAAAGACATTTCACGCTGTGTAATTACATGGCATGACCGTCACTGATGGGTTGCATGAATCTTAAAAGACATCAGGCCAATGGTTGCTTGTTGGTACCATTCTGTGTATTTTTCTTATGACCACTGGTGGTGCTGTTGCACTTGGTTTCACAAAAGTCCAGAATTTTGAGTTAACAGCAAATAATCTGATGTGGATGTTGTAAATTAAACCTTCTATTGATGATTTTTTATCATTGGAAAACAGGGGGGCTTAGAGCTTCTTGCTCATTTTACCAGCTGCCTCTGCCTAAAAAGCTGCATGTACAGTAAGAATTTAAAATAATAATAATAATAATTAAAAAAATAATCAAAACACAATCAGGTATCAATGTGACTCCCAATTGGTTCCCAATCATCAGGAGATTGCGAGTTCAAATCGCGACGATGCTACAGCCATCTGTGGCCAAGGGTCAAGAGAGAAATTGGCCGTACTCTTTGAGTGGGTGCGAAATGGCAGGCGTCCAAACTGGAGAGAAAAATGGGAGAAAATCTAAAAAAGGAAAAGGGTATCAATGCAGAATTTCAAAGTGCACTCTGCTGACTTGTCGTGACAAGTAAATATCACCATTTTAATTTACTTATAAAGGCCAGTACCATCCAAGTAGAACTAAATATAATAGAGGTCATACTGTACATTGATGTAGGATATATTAATAGAAATATATATTAACTGTGAGTTTGCTGCATATTGGTGAACCCACCCAGGCATGTCATTTCCTAGTTCCCTAATTCTATTCCACGGTGAAAATGTAATAACTTTTGGTGCTGTAATATTAAATGCACAAAAACGATGGGAACCTCCCAAAAGATATTTTCCCATGAGTCTTCTTTCTTAGTCCATTATTCTAGCCAACCTCAGATGTTCAATAATGGCTGATGTATTAAGTTTAGCCACAGTAAAAAAAAAAACAAAAAACGATTAACAAAAAGAAAGCACTTGCCTCAACACGTCCTTTCTTTGTTCCCTTATTCCATTAAACTGTAGAAGTTCAATAATGACTGGTGGATCGGGCGGCTGGTGAAAGAGGGCTGTGAGATCGGCTTCATCCCCAGCCCTCTGAAGCTGGAAAACATCCGAGCCCAACTGGAGCAGAAGAAGAGCCGTGTTCAAGGGTAAGCGCCGGAAGGCCATTAGAGAATTAAATTAGAGCATTTGGTTTTCCACAAAGCGTTGGGGATTTTTTTTTTTTTTTTTGTAAAAAATAAAATAATTTTTTAAAAAATTGACATTGTTACTGCATTTGTGAATTTTTCTCTAATATGCTTTACTAATTGTCATGAAACTGTATTTTGTTTTGAACAGACAAGACACGAGTTTGGTTCAGTTTCTGAAAGTTTTTTTTTTTTTTTTTTTCCTTAATTGCATTCTGTTCCCAGAAAATCAAATGCTCTACATAGATATAGAAATATGTAGAATATATATATATATATATATATATATATATATATATATATATATATATATATATATATATATATATATATATAGGTAGGTAGAAATAGTGAGATACTGTATTATATAGATAATAAGAAATTTGGTTGGTGCTATGCAGAAAAATTATTAAAATTTATTTAGTATACAAATGTTAGAAATTGTTCTTGTCAGATGGGTTTAAGCTATTTATTACCATTTTTGGCATTTAATATTTAATCAAATCACTTGGACGTTTCCATACATGGTTTGTGTCAAATCAGAAATCCTCTCTGTGTTATTTGTTTAAAAAGTATTGTTTTGTTTCAAATATGTCCCAAATTATCTCTTTCAGTACATAAGCATACAGAATTCTAATCTTCATCCCAGTATAAAGTAATACTCCACATAATACCTACAAATTATTTCTTACAACAATTCATAAATAATAGAACTTTAGAATAGTTAGAATAAGATTAGATTGTAAATTTTTTAGTTTTAAGTTGTATATCTCTTTACGGATATACCGAACGTTTATGAGGCAAATTTTTATTAATTACAGTATTATAATATGATAAGTACTGATCCTTATAGTTGTAATTAGTTGTAGTAGTAATCAGTGATCCATGATATATTAACACATTATAGATATAGGTTATATAGAGTAGAACATTGTTGTGTATAAAGAGGCACCCTAATACTGTGCTCTCTTTGTCTCTGTTTGTTCGCTCGTCTCTTTAGTAAGTCCAGCGGAAGCTCCTCCTCCAGCTTGGGGGATGTGATGTCATCAGGTGAGCCTGTGGTCTGGGGGGAGGGGCTTTGGGAGATTGGGGGTGGGTGGGGTCACAGGAATCACCACGAAAAAACATCAGTGGGCGATTTTACTTCATCACTGTCCTGCGTAAGGCTAAAGACAGAACAAGCAGCTTCTTGTGAGCGTTGGGCAGCGAATTATAATGTTCTGACCGGACGCATTCATTTTAGACATTTGCTGATGCCAGAACAACTATTCTGAAGTCCTGTTTCTTTTTCTCTTTGCAGGCAAGCAGAAACAAAAAGTGGTAAGTGTACAACATGGGCACAGTCATCTCAATCTGTACTGATCATACAAAGCAGTAATGGAAGCTTAAAAGCTGATATTATCTCATCTGCAAATTTCGCTCTGATAATTAGTTAGATTATTTATCCCATAAACAAAATTGCATGCTTTCAGCATCTTAAGACAGATTGAACAACAATAAAAGAAGCAATCAGCAAAAAAAACAAACACAAAAAACACAAAAAACAGTAAACTAGTAAAGTGGTAAGCACAAGAGAGTAATTAATTAAATACATGGAAGTACAATTGCTTCACTATGCCTATTCTAAGTACGGATTAAAACACAACAGTGTGCGGTTTTATAGAAAAACGATCAATAATATTGTGCTATGATGCGAAGAAGCATTGCCACCTCGAAGTCGATTATTTTTGAATAGCATCACGTCCCGAGGTGTTTAATTCTTCTCATAGTGCAGCAATTTGCCAACACGAACAATTACTTATCTATTAAAGAACAATACTTTTTACTTTTTATCTGTTTATGGTAGGGATTGATGCCTTTTTTTTCAAAAGAGTCATTGCAAAAACGAATATTTTAGTATTATAAATAACATGGGTTTTTTTTCAGTAACATTTCAACAACAAATAATTTGTTTAGGTGAACAGACAACTCAAAAACAAACCGGTACAATAGGTAACATGTTGCAATATGGAATTAATCGTGCAGGGCTTTTACTTTGAGGTTGAGTTTCCACCTGAGCAGCATAAAACCTCTTTTGTGTGTGCGTGTGTGTATACAGACGTGTGTGTGGACTCCTTCAGTGCAAGAGATCAAGAAGTCATGCACTGTTGGGACTGACAGGGGCACGCCTTTTTAATTTCTGAATGATTTTCTCCTTGTTCAGGAAATCCGCAAACAGTTCAGCTGCCATACTCAAGATGAATGACTTTATATATCCTCCGTCAGTAAAAGGTTTTCCTTGTCTTACAATCTCTAATGAGCCAGCAAAGCTGGCAGCATGCAGGCTTCCAGTTGCCCCTGTCCACGCTTGCAGCTGCTGCTGTCCGGCTTGCAGTTTACGTTGGAGCTCCGTGCACACCTCCCTTCGACTTTCGCCCACGGGTTACCTTGCTGCAAAAGCAAATGTCTTTTAACGGTTGATTTATTTAAACGAGGGAATATGTTCTGTGCAAATCAGACACAGCAGAGCTTTCAATAAAAGCGTACGTTTCAGTCCATCCAATTTGAAATTTTTCCGATGCTCCTCTGAATTCTGTCTTTTCGCCATCTCCACGATCTAGCTAGGTAGCTGCTTGAATCTGAGGGTGAGAGGTTACCATAGAAACATAAGTGGTTTGCCGTTGATTGGTGTCGTGACACGTGCGCACATCACTGCATACGTGCACTGGCTGGAACAACTCTGGAGATGTATTATTGTAAACTGACTTTTCATTCATTTCGGTAGGCTGTACAACCAAAGAAATGTAACTGACTTTGCATTTTCTGCAGGAAGCTGAGCTCTAGTGATGTGTCTAAGTTTTTAACGATGATATGTTAGTAAAGGGTGAGACACCTCACGGGACACATGATTTTTTTTTTTTTTTAATCAAAGAGCCACATGTGGCTCGCGAGCCATAGGTTCCGGACCGCTGGATTATAGTTCAATTTAATGTTGACAAGCATCTGCAAAACAATTTCCTGTTATTATAACACTATAACCCATCATTCCCTCCCATTCTGTCCTTTTTTCTTATTCTTGAAGTCAATAAGACACAAACATGCAGCTTGTCATGTTGCAGAGAAACCGCAAAGCCTTCTGTCATGAAGACTTTCCTGTGTCTGAAAATTTCACAGCTTTACCTGACCGTTCCAAAGCACTGACTCTGGAGACTCCGAAAAATGCTAAATAAACATTTTTCACCACAGTATCGATTACAACGATGTTTTAATCTGGTTATGTGGAGCATAAACCATGCAAGTCCGTGCGCAAGTTATTTTATACATAATAACATATTCAGCTGAGCGCGTTAATATAAACCTTGAAGCTGGCACTATTGTCAGAGCTGCTGTTATAGGAACTGAATCGACACCTTCTGACCAATCAGAATTCAACAGTACTGTGGTATAAGATTACAATCATGATTATTGACACACTGACCTAAAAGTAATGTCTGCATATCTATGACTCTTTACAGACTGAGCATGTGCCTCCCTATGATGTCGTGCCCTCCATGAGGCCTGTGGTTCTGGTTGGTCCATCCCTAAAAGGATATGAGGTAAGCATTTAAAGATTTGATTGGTCTAATCACATTGAAGGCTTTCGACTGGAATGTGATGATATAATGAGATAATAAAAGCTGACATAGTTATAGAATTAATATTAGTCATTAATATGATTATCATGAAAAACAAGCAAGTTTGACAAAGTGTGATCCCACAAATCAAGTTATGCAAGCTTCATCCAATACAATGTTATGTCATTTCTAGTTATCTGATTTACAATGTGACATAGTAATTAGATATCATTATAGTGAAACCCAACATATTAATTTTGTGGTTCAACATTTTTCATACTATTCCACTTCAATTCCATTCCATTCCAAGTCATAAAGTCATATTCAATTCAAATCTTACATTTTAATCTTAACCCTTTATAGTTCATACAGCTTTAAAAAAAAAAAAGTTTTCCATTTGATTTTTAATTGAAGTTGGACCTAATAGTGTGTATATATATATGTATGTGTGTGTGTGTGTGTGTGTGTGTGTATATATATATATATATATATATATATATATATATATATATATATATATATATATATATATATGTGTGTGTGTGTGTGTGTGTGGATACAGTGATGGACACAGTTAATATGTGTGCCTCTGCCTTTCTTTCATGCTTTTATATACTAAAACGCAAAATAAAATTACATTTTGAGTAAATATATGGATGTGACACAACTTGAATTTGTAAATACATTTTGTGTGTCAGCTACCCGGACCTTTCTAGGTTTTTCTTCCTATGTGTTTGTGTATGCGTATCTGTGTCTTGTAAGCTGCAGAAATCGCTAAATCTGTACTCCCCTTCTCAGTCTACTTGCGTGGACAAAACAAAAAAGCATGCTCCTCCTCCTCCATTGCTCAGTTGCCATGGCAACAACCTTCCAGGATCCAAGAGACGTCAGTGGTTGGAAAGTAGAGCAAGGTTTGAAATTAGAAAATGAGGGTAAGGGGGAGAGAGAGAGAGAGAGAGAGAGAGATTGGGAAAGCAAAATAATAGGAACGAGAAGACATTATTTATATATACAGTCTGTGTGTATATATATACAGTGCATCCGGAAAGTATTCACAGCGCTTCACTTTTCCCACATTTTGTTATGTTACAGCCTTATTCCAAAATGGATTAAATTCATTATTTTCCTCAAAATTCTACAAACAATACGCCATAATGACAACGTGAAAGAAGTTTGTTTGAAATCTTTGCAAATGTATTAAAAATAAAAAAAACAAAAAAAAGCACATGTACATAAGTATTCACAGCCTTTGCCATGACACTCAAAATTGAGCTCAGGTGCATCCTGTTTCCACTGATCATCCTTGAGATGTTTCTACAACTTGATTGGAGTCCACCTGTGGTAAGTTCAGTGGATTGGACATGATTTGGAAAGGCACACACTTGTCTATATAAGGTCCCACAGTTAACAATGCATGTCAGAGCACAAACCAAGCCATGAAGTCCAAGGAACTGTCTGTAGACCTCCGAGACAGGATTGTATCGAGGCACAGATCTGGGGAAGGGTACAGAAACATTTCTGCAGCATTGAAGGTCCCAATGAGCACAGTGGCCTCCATCATCCGTAAATGGAAGAAGTTTGGACACTGCCTGGTCTGAGGTGTGTTGGAGGTGTGTTAGGGGTCATTATCATGCTGGAATACTGCCCTGCGGCCCAGTCTCCGAAGGGAGGGGATCATGCTCTGCTTCAGTATGTCACAGTACATACTGCATTCATGGTTCCCTCAATGAACTGTAGCTCCCCAGTGCCGGCAGCACTCATGCAGCCCCAGACCATGACACTCCCACCACCATGCTTGACTGTAGGCAAGACACACTTGTCTCCTCCCCATGTTTACTGGATTTCCTCTAGGTTCTCCGGTTTCCTCCCACCTCCCAAAAACATGCCAGTAGTTGGACTTACTATGTGTAAATTGCTCCTCGGTGTGAATGAGTGTGTGAACGTGTGTGCATAGTACCTTGCAATGGACTGGCCTCCTATTCAGAGTCTCACGCCCAGTCTTCCCTGAATCCACCACAACCCTGGCCATGATAAAAAAAGTTACTGAAGCTGAATGAATGATTGAACTTCCACAAACACAATCACACGGACCTACAGATACAAAAACAGCCACAAATAAAAAATAAAAAAATAAGAAAAAACTCAAATGAACCCATGACAGTGACCTACTTCTAAAAATATCAGCACTGCAAAAGAGAACACACCTATACATATATGTACATGAACACACACTCGGAGGGAGTGGGCTTAGAGCAATATTTGTGAATGTTATCTTTGTATGATTGCATTAATCTCTTATGTGTATTGTGTGTGTGTATGTGTGTGTGTGTTTGTGTAGGTGACTGATATGATGCAGAAGGCTCTCTTTGACTTCCTGAAGCACAGGTTTGATGGCAGGTGAGCAGAGTAGCTACATTCAATACTTTTACTCGTTTTGAAAAGACTCTTTATACTTATACACTACACTTGTATACGCCTATGTGAGTCAAAACCTAAATCCACATGATGTTCTGTTTAGGATATCCATTACCCGTGTGACTGCTGACATCTCCCTGGCTAAGAGGTCTGTGCTGAACAACCCGAGTAAGAGAGCCATCATCGAGCGCTCCAATACCAGATCCAGTCTGGGTAAGAAACTTAAACACAATGTCTGAGCTTGCTATTAACGTTTACATTTTATTTTATACAATTTTTTTTCAGGCTGCTCAGAGAAATTTTGGTAACACTTTACAGTAACAGTACATGAATAATCACGCACTAATACCTGAATTAAAGCTTACTTAAATACGAACTTAACGCGTGTACTAATCACAAACTAACCTTAAGTACGATGTGAGTTATGAATTCTTGTGTGAATAACAACCACCTTCAAGTACATGTTAGTACATATTTGTTAGTTAATGTATTAATTAACACGTAGGGGTGAACTAAATAGAACGCTGGTTTTCAATGTTAATAGATAATAACATCTGCTAAATGAACAAATGTTACCGTATTAATTTCACCCTTGTGGGCAAAGGAGCAATGCCCCGGGTCCTAGCCACCCAGAGCATGTACTAGTACTACAGTGGGATTTGAAGAGAAGTGAATGGAGAATGACACAGAACGGGTTGAGATGAAATTATTCGTGTTTATTATTAGTGCATCTTTCTACGTTCGATAAGGAGGATCGATGTAAATTATGAAAGTAATCCAGCGCCATCCAATGACTGCAAATTATATAAACAATTTTAAATGATTCACGTTTCATTCATATTCTTTCCTATAGAGAATGTTTGATTTAGTTTACCCCTACGTGTTAATTAATACATTAACTAACAAACATGTACTAACGTACTTAAGGTGGACGCTATTCACGCGTGAATTCATAAGACTCACGTCACAGTTAAGGTTCGCTCGTCACTAGTCAGTGATTAGTACACGCTTTAACTCATGCTTAGTTCAGTGTTGCCGAAATTTTCAAACAAAATATTTAACCTAATCTCTGCGGGTTGTGTTCTGAGTTGGCTTAACTTAAGTTCAAACGTTATGTAAATGGTCTGCACTTATATAGCGCATTTTTAACCTTAGCGGTTCCAAAGCACTGTGTCTCATTCACCCATTCACTCACACACACACACACCAATGGTAGCAGAGCTGCCATGCAAGGCGCTAACTTGCCATCGGGAGCAACTTGGGGTTCAGTGTCTTGGCCAAGGACACTTCAGCATGTGGAGTCACATGGGCCGGGAATTGAAACCCTACGATTAGTGGACAACCCGCTCTACCACCTGAGCCACAGCCGCCCCACGGTCAATATTTACACAGGGAAAGTTCCTTGTATTCAGAAATGGGTTACACAGCTACTTAAGTTGCTATTCTTGGTGGGCCATTCAGATTATTTAAAGTATTTGTGTGAATTTCACTGCTCAAAGGTTGCCCAGATTTTCTTGAATAGAAGTGCCAGAAATGGTTTTCCCCCTAGTGTCTAAACAACCAGAATTAAACACGAGCGCTTGCCTTTAAACCCAAAAAAAAACAAGGACAGAAAATGTAAACATAAGAAGGAAATGGTGTTTTTCCCCCTTTGCTGTCAAATGTAATATTACGTAACATAAAATCAAGATCGAATTTACAAATGAAAATATGTGAATGTTACAATGATAATACATTGCCAATATATTGTATTGCTGCAGGAATGGCCATGATAGTAATTATCACATTAATCACTGCAAATTTTGTTGAATTTTAATAATATGACCTCCATCCTCATGATTCGGGAGCTTATAAAATAGCCCATAATTCAGCGCAGCATTCTTTCATTTTTTCTTTCTTTTTTTTTTTTTTTTTTTGCATTTATTTTCTTATATTGTGCTCCAGCATTTAATTGTGCACACAACTTAATGTAGCCACAAGACTCTAAACTGTAGGGCTCGCAGGCGCTTTTGATTGGCTATTTTGAGTTGTTGTTCAAATTAATAAAATAATGTCGATGTTTTCCTTAATTCAGTGTGCTCGCTTTTAAATAAAGCGTGCCCCCGTTTTGAAAGACACGGCCACTAAGTATGCATCTGCTGTGCTTACAGCTCACTTTAATTTAAATGAACTTTATTCATTAAAGCGTGTCCCATTTACGCATTTAATGTTGGTCTGAAATTGCCTCTTGTATTTTTTATTTATTAATTTTTTTCCCCAGTGTTTTTACAGCCCAAAACATACATTTCAGCATGATGTATTGTGGTTACACACAAGAAAAATCTACTTGAGTCGTGTGTTTATTTTATTGATTTATTTATCCTTTATTTAACCAGGAAGATCCCATTGACATATCATAATCTCTTCTTCCAGGGAGACCTGGTCAAGACGACAGCACATAGAGTTTCATGCAGAGATAACCACAGAAAAGAATACCCATAGAAAACACTTAATAAGAGTAAAATCAAGAAAAGCACTTGCAAGACTCCTTTAATACTGTTTGCGGTCCTGCACGGTCCTGTAGAACTGCACGGTCCTGTAGGTTCATCCTGTACAACATCAAGAAAATCAGACCCTACCTCACCGAACAGGCTACACAGATACTAGTCCAGGCTCTTGTTATCTCAAAACTGGACTACTGCAACTCACTACTCTCGGGCCTCCCGGCCAGCTCCATCAAACCCCTTCAGATGATTCAGAATGCAGCAGCATGCCTCGTCTTCAACCAGCCCAAGAGAACCCACGTCACACCCCTCTTCATCTCCCTCCACTGGCTTCCTGTAGACGCCCGCATCAAATTCAACGCCTTGATGTTCACCTACAAGACCTTGTCTAGAACAGCACCCTCCTACCTCAACTCTCTCCTGAAGGCTTACATTCCCTCACGCAATCTGCGATCAATCAATGACCGACGCTTAGTACTACCTACTCAGCGTGGCTCAAGGTCCCTTTCCAGAACCTTCAAACTAACTGTTCCTCAGTGGTGGAATGAACTTCCAACCTCAATCCAATCAGAATCTCTCACCATCTTCAAGAAACAGCTAAAGACCCACCTCTTCCGTCAACACCTCACCAACCCATAAAAAAAACCTTACTCTGGCACTTTCACCTCTACTCTGCACACTTTGCTTCTTCTGTAACTCAATTAACGGATCTTGTACGGTAGCACTACTTGTATTGTTCTCTGCTTGATATCGCTTTGCTTGTATTTTCTCATTTGTAAGTCGCTTTGGATAAAAGGGTCTGCTAAATGAATAAATGTAAATGTTTGCAAACGACGTTTAAAAGTACTCGGAGGTGGCACTATCTCTAGTTTAACTACATTTTGCAGATCGTTCCAGGCCCAGGGAGCTTAAAAAGAAAAAGCATGTTTGCCAAATTCTGAGTATACTTTTGGGACTTTTAACCGAATGTGTACCTGAGACACACCTCTTTTCCAGCAAACCCCTCCCCCGTGTAACTCTTGTTCAAATATCCGAGTAGCACTCACGTCATTAATTACATCCGAAGTCTGAATACCAATTTTGATGGAACTCGTCTCCGAATTACGGCCCTGTGCGTATAGTGTTCGTCGGATCGCTGTTTTGAGAATACTGTCTTTTCTTACTACAGAGAAATGTGTCCAAATTATTGGTACTGTTAATGACATATATACTAGTCTATCTTAAGTATATTATATTGTTGCCATTATCACTTGATGTCATACTCTGATGCACTGAAAATCATGACACTGAGCTGTATGGGTGTCTATGAATGTAAAATCATAAGATCTTACACACATCATGTCACACATTCCTAATTTGTATCCAGATGTATGCATCGTCTCAGCCTCCTAACCCTAACCCAGTGTCATTATTCCATTTGAAATCTAACATGTTCTCACTTATGTTTGTGTTTATAGCCGAAGTGCAGAGTGAGATTGAGCGTATCTTCGAGTTGGCACGCTCCCTACAGCTGGTAGTGCTGGACGCAGACACCATCAACCACCCTGCTCAGCTGTTGAAGACCTCACTAGCTCCCATTATCGTTCACGTCAAAGTGTCCTCACCGAAGGTACTCACAACTTGTACATTCTCTGTAAAAAAAAAAAAAAAAAACGATGGCATTTTGCTTAAATTTGTACCTTTAGACAACAATAATAGAAAGGCCATAAATAACTGAGTGGTGAAGCTATTTCTAAACCACAGCTGTGCATGAGTGTGTGGCGGTCTTTTTGTTTTGTCCTGCAGGTCCTCCAAAGACTGATTAAATCCAGAGGAAAGTCTCAGAGTAAACATCTCAACGTGCAGCTGGTAGCAGCCGATAAACTGGCGCAGTGTCCACCAGTAAGTCATTTCTGTCACAAACTCTCTCTCTTTCTCTCTCTCTCACACACACACACACACACACACACACACACACAAATATACACACAGTTGAATAGACTCCATTTCCATTTAATTGCCACCTAGTGTGTTTACATGTGTCCACTGACACTGCAAAGGACTTTTTTTCGACTGCACACAAACTCCTGGAAAGTCTGACACCAGGAAGCTGAAGGATTATCATCAGTGACCGATCCTAAAGTTCCTAAAGAGCAATTTTTGGTACCTGCTCAAGATGATGACTAACTGGAACTAATGGATGGAATGGAATGCATTGTTTCTTGCTGATTGTTTACGCATGGTGTGTAACATCATGTCCACAACATAGTTTGATACAAAAATTCTGCACAAAAAAAAAAGCAATAGTCTGTTTAATTCTGACATAGTCCGACTTTTTTCAAGCACGGTTTATCAGTTTCAGAGTTCAAAATTCACCGATCATTCAATCGTTGGAAATTTAGACGTCCATTACCTCACTTAATGATTTTATTTGGTGCAACTGCGCTTTCGGCATATTTTTGCGCTCCAGCATATTCGGATGTTAAAATGCAGAACCTCTATGCAAAATGCGTAAAACCTGGCAGGTCTTGGTATTTTCCATCTCACCCTTCACCCTGCAGTTCTTTCGCCAAACATTCAACATTCTGCCTTTTTTTTTTTTTTTTTTTTTTACTGTTTTTACATTCTGTCACCCAAAAACGGAATGATAATTTTTTGTCTTATTTTTTGAATGATTATTTTATTAATTTCTCAAAAAACGTACCAACACAAAACAGTTTTTTTTTTTTTTCTGCAAACATCAAGCAATACAAGCAGCTACTGATGAACAGAATTACTTTCCGATCATATGGGGTGCCACCTGATGGATGTTTTTGGTGTGTTGATGACATCCATACCATATTTTTTGTCGTTTTTACAAAAAAAATGGGTCGAACTTGCTAATATTAATAGAACCTGGTTAAACGAACAGCTGGTTAGTCAAAGGAACAGGCCCAAGCACTTCTTTCATGTTCAGTTTACATCAGTTTAATGTTAATTTTTAAATGTTAAACCATGTTAATAACGATGCAGTCTATGATATAAATCTTCCAGCCGTCTCTCAAGTTAGTGGGGAAAAGAACTAGAACCCTAAGTTCTTCTGGTTCCTGTTCAGGCCAGTTCTTGTGTTTTGATTATACAGTAGAGAAATTCTCTTAAGAGGATATTCAACTGTACGTTTTCGCACTGACACGCTGATGTTTCACACGCAATCCTTCAATCACAGGAGATGTTTGACATCATTCTGGATGAGAATCAGTTGGAGGATGCGTGTGAGCACTTGGCCGAGTATCTGGAGGCGTACTGGAAGGCCACACACACCTCCAGCAGCACTCCACTCAACCCGCTCTTGGGGCGGAACCTTGGCCCCTCAGCCCTCGCCCCTTACCCTTCCACCATCTCCGGCCTGCAGGTCTGTAGCCACACACACACACACACACACACACACACACACAGAGAGAGAGACAGCGCAGTTTCGCCTGTTTTCCCTCAGGTCCTATGTAATATTCAGAGAAATAAACACGCAAACCTCTTTACATGCTGGGCGATACTGATTACAAATGAGTTTTGTTTCATAGTGGGGAAAAAATCAGTCCTTTTTAATAAGTTTATTTCATATTTCACCTTGATCAACTGTTAGATTTGTTCCACTAATTTGATTGGTTGAGAGGCATTCCAAGAGCGCCTATATTCCCTATATCTACACTGGGACGTTTCACTGTGTGTATTACTCCGTTCGCCACGTACAATTCCACTTCCTAGTTCAAAACCGTTACTACAGTAGTGTTAGCGACATCATCGGTGGACATGGAAAACAATACTTTTCAGGAATCTAACTCATGGTTTAAACTGTGAAATCTCGTCAGATGAAGATGAAAAATAAGACGGGACAGTTTTACCGGAAGCGCCTTTTAACGAGAAGGTACAAATCATGGCTGCTTTGGGATCTACTTCCGCCATAGGGGCAAAAATCAACATAACATTTGGCCATATTGTGTCCTAAATGTCACTTACTCGATATTATAATAGTAACTGTCAGTAAGCTTCATTTTATTGGTCTTAAGACAGAGGGAAGCAAAAAGGCTGGAAAGGGAATGAATATGTATAGTTGTTAAAACATAAGTGAGAACAGGAACTAACTTAAATGTAAATATAAATGGATAAAACATACGGTATACTTTGTTGTTCTTTAAATTAAAAAAAAAAAAAAAACTTACGATGTACTGTTATTGGAAAACAATCAACTACAAGCCACATCACACCACCTCACTGGTGATTATTTTTTACCTTGTGTTTTTTTTTTTATTATTATTTAATTATTTAATAAATAAATAAATACATGGGTCATTTTGACCTGAACAGTTTTTCAGGTTTTAGTGCACTGAAACCCACAGACCTGGTCATTTGAACCATATTTAAATCGCTTCTTTAAAAAAAAATGCAATATGGAATATTACATTGCTTAAAAGAAATTGTGTTCTGGTGTATTGTATATAGTGGTTGTAAGTCTTGATCGAGTTTCTTCTGTCTCAGAACCAGCAGGGCCAAAGAACGCGGCACGCCAACCACACAGGAGACCACTCCACAGCCAACGAGCGGCGCAACCTGATGACCCCGGATGAAAACTACCACAACGAGCGCCCTCACAAGGGCCGCGGCAACCGCAGCTCGTCGGGCTCACAGCAGGGCCGAGAGCACCACCACTACATGGACGAGCAGCAGGACCCTTACCAGGACAGCTACAAACCGCACCGCAACCGCAGCTCACCGGGCACCTACAGCCAGGACTCACACCACCGGCTCTGAGCAAGTTTCATCCCCTGCACTTGAGTCCATTGTCATTTAACATAGCGTTTCTTTGGTATGCATTGAGTTTTTTTTTTTTTGGTGGACGTCATAAGCTCCTCCTAAAGCCCAGTCATCTGACTTGCATCTCCATCTGCACGAATGACATGCTGAGATAAATGTGGATCGTCCAGACTTCCAGCACTCCACCATTCATGCGTTCTCTTGTTTATTTGTTTGTACTTGTGTTCTGTTACTGTTACTAAAGGTGAGATTTTCCCAGCCAACAAAAAAAAAACAAAACAAAAAAAAAAAACATGATGTTTTTCATGATGTTCAAAAATATATCAAGTGATAGCCCTGACAGGGACCGGAGAGTAAACAAAAGCCCACAGAACAGATCCACACTGTGTGCTTGATGCATGCTTCCTTCGGTGCTGGATGTTGCGGTGACGCAGAGGCTCCTCAGACGTTACAGTCAGGCTTAATGTTGATGATATACCAACCCACTGCCAGTGATATTTTGTTATATTTATGGAGTGTGAAGAGAATTCTGCAAGACCAGGATCTTAGGGTCTTCCATAGCCTCTGGATCTAGTTATGACGAGAGGGATTTTTTTATACAGCTGAATAAAAGATAAGATCCATTTTGCGCCTTTGACACGTTTTCATTTAGTACGAGAGAGTAACTTCTGTGAAAGTGCTTCCTCGTAGCTTCCATGGTCTCAATGGCCCTCTCAGCATAGACCATTGTTTGCTAGATAGAATAGCCGCTTAACCAAGAGATGCAGACCATATTTGGTAAACAGTAGTGTTGCTCTGAGCTAGTTTACAATACATGTAGGTGACATTGCTCTTTAGATTTTTTTTTTCTTTTTCTCGATAATAAGCATGAGCAGACCCCAGAATAGACCTACATTTGCAGGACCTCATATGTCTCCATCATAGGTGCTGAGCGTCAGGTAGAAAACAAAAGGTGATACTTCCTCATGATCATGTGAGTGCCACTTTGGTCTCCTGACTGAAGTTGTGGTTTGATCTGCTTCAACAAATTCTCAGGCTCTTCAGGATCATATCACCATGATGTGCACTGATCTCTGGAAGACAGACCGGATTTACATCTCGGATATTATTAGCTAAAGTTCTCTCTTCTACTTGAACGCGCCATGGTGGAAAAGCTGATCTAAACCATGGATAATAAGCATGCATGTCAAGGAACTTGAACGTTTGAGAGCCTGGATTTTCTCTCATTGATTTATGCTAGTTTGTGCATTTAAAAAAAAAAAAAAAAAAAAGATTTTAAAACAAGATGAAAAAAAAAAAAAAACATTGCAACCGCAAAACTTAATCAAACACGTACATTCTGTATGCAGTTGTCTATGAGCATGCTTCTCTGTTAATACTATAATTGAGGATGAATGAAACAAACGGATCGAGATTCAATGCCCATAACTCATCATAACTGCACTGAAGATTCATCTCTGAGTTTGCTGCTTGAGACAATCACACAGATCTTCTCTGTTCATCTGGAAACTTCTTCATCCCGTCCCAGCTCCATTCTGAGCTCCAACTCGACAAGGGAAGAAAAAAAAAAAAAAGATCCATACTTTTGCTTTTTGTTTTTCCTTTTTTTTTTTTTTTCTTTTTCTTTATTTCTTTTGTGAAATTAATGAGGGAAATGCAAAGTGCATGCACAATATATGATTTTAATTTATAAAAACAGATTTAAAAGGAAAAAAAAGGTTTTATGGAAATCATATTGTAAAAGACAAATCTAGCAGTATTTAAGTTTTCTTTTACAAAAAAAAAAGAAAAAATTAAAGAGGGAGAAAAAAATAAATGGCCGTTTTGAAAATGTGTCGGGTTGTTTTTTGGGGCAGAGAAAGAGAGAAATCACAGATCAGTGCAGTACCTTTGATTTACCACTAGATGTCAGTCTAGGTATATTGATATAACACATTTTTAAAAAATAATTTATTGAAATCTTTATGCTTTGGGAGTGAAAACAAATTCCCACAAAGATGGGTTTTTTTGTTGTTGTTTTTTGTTTTATAATCTTCAACTCACCTACCTTAAAACTGACTACTTGGTTTGAAACCAGGGTATGTTTTCAGCATATGGAGATCATATTTGTAGCTGCACCTGTTTGCGATAAACATTTACATTTGATTTACTGTGTGGGATTCCCTGGGTTCTCCAGTTTCCCAGTAGTCTCAATCAGCAGGTCTTGAGCACAAATCTACATACACACAGCCATACTGGCACAGATTCAGTTGTGTCAAGGTTTGAACACATGGTATGGGGGACAAGAAGACATTAAGGGGCTACATAATCAATCTATAAGACAAAGTTCACTCAAGCGACAAATTGACAGGCTTTCGTTTTCTACGTACGCGGTGCGACATGAATTTAGCAGCAAATCAAAATGTTCCACTGGAATGGTTCCTCGGACCAATCCTTTGATATGTTGATAACGTTTTTTCAGCTCAACAGTTCCTACTAGGGATGGACGATATAGACACGATATTTCATGGCCGTTTTTGATGCCGTGAAAGACATAAATGGCGATATGAAAGTAGTATCATTCAACACTATCTTTTTAGCCACCCGACACATCCGCATACAGTCTTGAGAGCTGTGTAAAAACAAAAAATGTTCCAAAAAAGTCAAACTTAATCCTGACCATCATCAGATACTAATCTATACCAATTAAGTAGGCTAAAACTGTGTATCGAGACATTATGAAGAAAAATAAAGCTTGGAAGGAAGTTGCAGCGATCACTGATGGATCTGGGGTGTGCATGTAGTTAGTAGTGCATGCTTGGGTAATCCCCAATTAAAGCACTCCTGCACATTTTGTACATTTGCATTTAACTATTTAGCTATAGACTACACATTTTAGCTACTTTCTCACATAACTAAAAAAAATCCACTGGACAGTACGTACCACAGGATTTAAATCAGTTTGAGTGTGATATATTAAGATTAGGAGGGACATGGTGGCTTAGTGGGTAGCACGTTTGCCTCGCACTTCCGGGTTCGGGGTTCGAATGCCGCCTCCGCCCTGTGTGCCTGGAGTTTACATGTTCTCCCTGTGCATCAGGGGTTTCCTCTGGGTAATCCAGCTTCCTCCCTCAGCCCAAAGACATTTTGTAGACTGATTGGCATTTCCAGATTGTCCGTCGTGTGTGAATGTGTATGCAGTTGTGCCCTGTGATGGGTTGGCTCCCCATTCCGGGTGTCCCCTGCCTCAGGCCCCGAGCTCCATGGGATAGTCTCCAGTCTTCCTGTAACCCTGTGTAGGATAAGCAGTACAGAAAATGGATGAATGTTAAGATTGCATTAGTTACTAAGGAGTTATGAAATTCTTAGCGATGTGATATTTAGCCATTAGATGGCCAAACAAAGAAATCAACCTGTTGAATGTATCAGGAGTACGGCAGGACATTTTAAAAGTAGCTCAATTCCATGGGAAACAAATATTGCGAACCTGGCAACACTGGTGACGAGGTCATGTGATTCTGTATCTGAATCAAATTAAACTCTGAGTTTTATTTTAAACTCAATTCATAATTTTACCTTGCAGGGTGTCTCCAGCTTCATGTCCCAAGTTCCCTGGCATAAGCTCCAGGCTCCCTGCGACCATGTGTAGGATAAGCGGTATGGAAAATGGATGGATAAATGGATGGATGGATGGATGGTCTGACAAAGGAAGTGGCACTAGTGTGTTACAAACAACACACTTGTGTTAAAACTGTAATGGAAAGTACCTGGGTCGATACTGTAATCCTTTTATTTGTTGATTTATTTATTTGTTTTTGCTAATGCTTTGAACATTAGCATTTCTTTCTGGAACAATACTCAATACAAGCAGCAGAGGGCAGTAAACGTTTGCTTTAAAAAATAAAAAATAAAAAAATAAAAAAACACACTGGGGGGAAAAAAAAAGTCTTTTCCTGTCTGTCTCTTCAGCCATTTCTCTTCTGGTTCTGATATGTGCAACACTAATGAAAAGTGTGGATTTTCTTGTTCTTCGTTCATATGAGTTTTATTCGATTTTCTAGATAATGCATCCGAGCCCCTGATGGTTTACCTGGTAAACTATTAGATAAGTTGTTTTGGGAATATAGGGCCATTATGTATGAAATAATGAGGCACTGTTTTCTATCTGTGCTTATCTAATTAACCTTCAGTCACTGAAATCACAATCACATCATGTGAGTTAACACTGCTCTTTATGTGGCAATTACACTGAAAGAGTTTCTATCAATGCTATAAAATATTATCTCCTGAATGCAGACGTCCTATATTTGATATTTGAGTATCTATAGCTGGCTTTCTCATGCTGGTTGTCTTCACGGAAGTTATTTTCTAAAAAAAATCTTTTTGTAATGCACTTTTTTGAGGATGTAGGATGTTAAGTAACTAGAACAAAACACTCATTTGTTGTTGCCAAGCAACACATTATTTTATCTTCGTCAGTAAAATGATGGTGCTCTCATGGAGAATGATGTATGACCTACACATGGTATAAAATCAATGAGGTCTCTTTAGTGTTTGGCATCAGAACATTTTGTGAAATAGGCATCTATATGCTTTCTATCTCTATCTAAGAGATGCACTCAAAACAGTTTCAGAGGTAAATCTGTGAACACCCAGTGATGGGGAGAGAAAGAGATGGCAACGTGTGGGGGAGGATTTGCATTAAACTGTTCTCGCTGGATAAATAAAGAAGTGCTGCTCTTTTTTTTGGCATGTTCGCATGTGTATTCTATAGTTGTGGTTTTAGAAATGAAAGGGACACTATGGAGTTGGCCATCGCACAAATATTCAGAAGAATAAAAAAAAAAGAAGTCCAGGTCTAAATTTAGAATTTGATCCCACAGAGTAGTTGAATTCTGCAATCTGATTGGAAAAAAAGGTGTTGAGTAATTTCCTCTTAGTAATCAACAGTACAGCTGTCTGGCTGTAATTCAAATTAATATTAATACGCTTATTTTATATATATATATATATATATATATATGGGGGCATGGTGGCTTAGTAGTTAGCATGTTTGCCTCGCACCTCCGGGGTTGGAGGTTCGAATCCTGTCTTCGCCCTGTGTGCGTGGAGTTTGCATGTTCTCCCTGTGCTTCAGGGGCTTCCTCCAGGTAATCCGGTTTCCTCACCGAGTCCAAAGACATGCGCTGTAGGCTGTTTGGCATTTGTGTGTGTGTGTGTGTGAGATTGTGCCCTGCAGTGAATTGGCACCAGGGTGTCCCTCGCCTTGTGCTCCGAGTCCAATGTCCAAGCTCCAGGCTCCACGTGACCTTGTGTAGGATAAGCAGTCCAGAAAATGGATGGATGGATGGATGGATGTTGATCTGATGAAAATTTCTGTCAGGAGATGTTTAGGTAACATTAATGCATTAATGGAAGGAGTCGTCAGTGTCATCACTTTGTAACAGAGAGTAAGTTTTCAGCCATGAGAAAGTGTTCAGGATGGAGGACTTTGCACTGTCTAGTTTCTCAATAAGATGACAAGCTCTCTGTGTGTGTGTGTGTGTGTGTGTGTGTGTCTTATTAACTTTAAGCAAGACGGGAAAAAAAAGAAGCTGGTCAAGGAACAACTGATTATAGCTGCTGTAGAATAAGTGATAACTAGTCTCGTTGATGTTCTCTAACATTAATTGTAGCGATAAAGACTTTTGTGTGTTGCAGTTGTGTCATTTTTTTCTCTGTCCATTATCACTACTGCAAAACCCTCATAAACAATAAAGCAATGCTAAATGTAAATAAACAGAGCGAGACTTGAATGCTATCTTGAAAACACAGCTTTTTTGTCCTTTGCTTGATTTCCCAGTAGCTTTCCATCTAGCCTCAAGTTATTATTAACATTGTTAGTGGAATGGCAGAATGTATTTTTAACCTAGTTTAAAGCTTGTAAAAGGCAATCGCATCGAAGACATCCTGAAAAACAGATATGACTTATGAGACGCTGGGACTTTGGATTTTAAAAGTATTGCACCAAGGCTGTTAAATAATAAATGGAAGTAGGCTGCAGTATAAGCCTACATAAACCGATGTGAATTGGCAGTATGCTAGCATAAGCACAGATGGTCACACATCAGGGTGCACTCAGTGACTTCTGCCAGTGCATCATGGGTGACAAAAGCAACCTGGCTAATAAGCAACCTGACACGCTCCTGTGCAGCACCAGTTTTTCAGTGAATTGAGGGTATGTGGATCGATTCATTCTCATACTTTGTAACCTTATTATGTGATTATTTTGCTCTTTATAGGAGATTCTTTTGAACTGCACTAACAATTCCATGGAAACTCCATGAACTCCATAAATAAAATAACACTTGAACATCAAGCCTAATATCACTTACAGCTTAATAAAGCATTTACACCACAATGCTGTTGCATTCTCGAATCTGATTGGTCAGAAGCTTAATTATATTAATGCGCTTGTTCTAATACGTTATCCTTTCCATACTAACAGCTCATTCACAGAAACTTGTACGTCAGAGGCTACACATAATCTAAGTCTAATAAATGGATTAGAAATGTGTTGTTATCGGGCATAAATTCAGCGCTGTGCAAAAGCACATGCAAAGAAATGCTGTAGAGCAAAGAAGCCTTCAGAAATAATTCAATGAAATGTTTCTACATTTAAAAGAAATACTACCACGAGCAGTAAACAGTAATAAATTAAACAAAGTCAATATTTTTAAAATTGCTTTAAAACAAATAATAATTGTAGTCTCAGGTGCCTGTAAGTTTTATTGAGCATCTCGCAGAACCAACCACGGTTCTTCTGGAGACTTTGTCGCTCTTGCTTCTTTTTTTTTGCAGCAAAACCCAGTAGCCTTCATTGTGTTTTTGTCTGAAAAGTGGTCTCTTATGTAATATGCGTCCTTCTTTACTGACATACAAACATTTTTCTGTAACAGTTCATTTTGTTCTGGAAAACGAATATTTGGAAATCTAAAATGTTTTTGTACTGACCCGATAATGTAGAAGTCATAAAATTAAAAAAAAAAAAAAAAAAAAAATCTATAACAAAGTTTGTATTAGAGAAAATAGAGTGCTAAGACTTTTGCACAGTACAGTATAATCTGTAACCTTTATTTAACATTTCTGGAAGGAGTCTCCAGTGTCAGCACCTGGTACCGTGTAACTTGTTTTTTGTTGTTGTTGTTGTTGTTTTTTGTTTGTTTGTTTGTTTTATACATTTTACTATTTCTCAGTAACAAGTTGTATTTCTTTTCTTCTTTTTTTTTTTTTTATTACCGTCCAACAGAAAATTTGTGAATTACTTATGGCTTAATATTTATAGCTACTATAACATAAGTGATAACATGAACTAATTTGTTCCACAACATTAAACATAACTATAAATGGATTTTTTTTTTCCTAATCATTCTTTTAATAAATAAAAAAAAAATGTAAATGTTGGTAAAATTCTGTGGTATAAGAAGAATTAAACACGTCAGGATGTGCTACAGAAATAATCAACTTCAGGGTGGTAGCAACCGCAGCACCCCCCCCTTGTAAATTATTTCTTATAACAGAACACCCCATTGTTCTTTATTACTTAGTTAATTGGCAGGCACTTTTACAGACACATTATGATGTGTCATTTGGGTGTTTTGCTTTTTGGAATGAATTAAATAGAATATACCACATGGCCAAAATTCACTCAGACAGGACAGATGGAGAACCAGCGTCTGAACAACTGGTCATTACTACACCAAAAGTCAGTGTGACTTGTTCAGTTGCAGTTTAATAAAGACTGTTATACAGATTTAAGTTGACTGTCCTGTAGTGCCCATGAAATGGGTACACTCAGATGTTGGCACATAAAATTGCTACGTTCACAGATGTGTGAAGAAAAACATCCGATTCACTGATCATAAAGCCATAAATGTGCCAATTACAGCACTGTCAAGTCTCTCATAAAGTCAAACAATCATAGAGGACTTTTTCATTCACTAGTAGAGGAAGTTATCTTCATATCTTGAAATGTTGACTTGGCACTTATCCAACCTTGCTCTGCACTACGTTCACGTTAGCACGACTCAACTTGACCCTCGAGGTACAACATAAAGACATGCATTAAGACTCTTCTCTTTACTGGCACCCAGGCTGTGAATTGAACTTCCCCCGGCTGTATACAGTGATATACAGTATATGAAAATGTAAATAATGATAATGAGTCTTTATTAATCACATATACATTTCAGCACAGTGAAATTCTTTTCTTCGCATACCCCAGCATGTTAGGAAGTTGGGGTCAGAGCGCAGGGTCAGACATGATACAGCGCCCCCTGGAGCAGAGAAGGTTAAGGGCCTTGCTTGAGGGCCCAACAGTGGCAGCTTGGCAGCTCAGGGACTTGAACCCCCGACCTTCCAATCAGTAACCCAGAGCCGTAACCGCCAAGCCACCACTGCCACAAATGTAATATTTGCCACACTTAGAGAAGTTTAGCAATAATTTACATTCTGAGTACTGTCATTTTACTTATTGACACCTTTGGAATATGTAGGAAAAAGTAGAGGACCTGTTTTAGATGACTAATATAAAACATTTATTCTACAGATACAGACGTGAGAGTAGAATCTTGAACTGTAAATCCAGTAGCATTCAACTGTTTGTTACTTTACAACCCATTAGTGAACTGCGTCATTAATTATTGTGTTCTTACACTGGTACTAAGTGACATGAGAGATGAGTAACGTCTATTTGTATTGCTATTCCAAGCCATGCAATCAGTGACGTCCTCCATCAGAGGTGACAGTAATGTCACTCACTTCATGGAGACTTCTCACCACTGTCCCAAAAGGTCATACTATACGACAGCCACAGCTCTCTTCTGTCATACGCTGTGTTTTGTGCGTTTTTTTTTTTCCCCTCCCATCTTCATTCTTCTCATCGTCAGAGGCTACACTGATACAATGATGCCATGACACTGGAGAGGACCTAGTTTATTTTCCCCACTCAAGAGTAAAAAAAATGAAGAAATAGCAAAGATCAAAACAGCCCTGCATCACTGGATGTGCTTATTGTAAAATGGAAAATGTAATGTAGTGCAGCAGGAGACTCAAGTAAAAGCACTATATGTGGGTGGGATGAAACAATTCATTCTAATAAATTTAATATCATATTATTTGTTTGAGCCTGATTTACAAGCACAAATCTTCAGTCGGGCTGTGTGTTAATTAAACAAACATTACTGATTTTTGCTATTGGAAGAGAATGTTTTCATGGCAACTGTGAACTTTGGGCCATGAGAGTGGATTACGTTATCTAATAATATTAAGGCATTTGTCACCACAAAGACTTCCCGTCTCCTTTATGCTCCACTTGCTTCTTATCTTGCTCACAGTGTATAGTCATACCAAATCCCATAGCCTAAATCCAAGCCTTTGCTTTCTCGATCAACATCACTTGGATTTTAACAAAGCATGGAGGAGGGGACAGATGCATGGAGGCGTGAAGTAGGGGGTGATGATGGCTTCAACACCAGGCAGTCCTCCCTCCTAAACTCTCAAGGTATCCCCCACAGCTGAAGTCCATTTGACTTAATGTGTGTACCTGCATGTCCTATAACACAGTCCCCACCAGGACTTGGGTCTGGAGAACGATCTCTCACCTCTCACAACACAATGCCCTCCCCCTGTCTCATCAGCATGTGTCAAAGCTCACAGCTTAGAACCCCAGCACATTGGGTTCAGCATAAATGGGCTCAAATAGAGGAATGACAATAGGAAGGTGTGAGGCAACTGCCTTCAGCAATCCTGTTCCTGATAAATATATCACCGAGATTCGGCAGAGCATCTATCTCCCAGCCGTATTCTGTATACTGATATAATCTCTGGTTATTAATGTTCAGCAGTATGAAACAGTACTACTATGGCAGGAACACTGGCATTACGGTATTTTCTGTAAGTTATTTTTGTTCATCTTTCTCCCACAAGGTTCAACCACTTACTCACCCACTGTGTACAGCACTTCAAAGTTCCTCAGTTACTGCAATTTATGGCTGGGTTTTTTTTTTTTTTTTGCTTTTAACAGCACCATTGCCACATGAAAACCATTTCTAAATGTCAAATGTATACTACTATATGTACAGTATATATATTTGTACAAGTTACCTGCCTATTGCTTTTTGTACTTCAGCTATTGCTTGAGAATCTTGGCCGTTGACCTTGTAGCAAAATTAGGAGCAATTGCACCAAATTACAAGAAGGAAACAAAAAGTTTCCTATTTGGACAATCTTAGTAGTAAGTAGATAGTAGTAAGACTGAGTTATGAGCTGCATAAGTGTTTATAGTTACTATCAGGATTTGCTGAACGAAAATTGAAATGAATGCACCTAACTTTGATAACAGCCTTATTTGAAAGTAGCTGCAGACAGCCACGTTATCACGATTATGCCTAGCAGGGACTATGTAGGAAGTCTCCCATAAAAATAACAAGTTAGGACATGCTAACATGTGGAACCTCCTGCTTTGTGCTATTTTAAAAGCTACATGTTTAACAGATACTGGAACAGTTTGATTCAAGTCAAACCACAGCGTGTTTATCACTTACTGTATAAGTGGTTCAAAAGACGCCGAAGGCTAATGGTATTAGTCAGCTTAGCAGTGAGTCAGAATAACTCTAAGCCCCCCCCCAAACCCCCACCTTCTCTCTCTCTCTCTCTTTCTCTCTTTCAGGTGTATCCATGGCTACCACAGCCATGCAGGTTGTTGAAGAAAGAGGACATGTGGGTGAGGTGTTATCTGGAGCTGCAGTGAATGATAGCGGATGAATAAATTGAATTGTGTTACTAAAGGCACCCAGGTATATTGAAAAATAAGTAAATTAAGTTTTTTAAAAAAAACCAGAATTTAGATTTAATGTCACATGTGACAGTATCTATTGTCAGGAATGAGTCTCCCATGGCACAAGTTTTGTTCATTATATTCACCTACCTGTTCAGCCTGCCCCAAAGCGCTGGGGCAAGTGAAGATGATTTCGAAGTAAAAACGATAGTAGACATTTAAGTGACATTTTGACATAACATCTCCACAAATTCCCCACTGAGTCATCAGGCTACATTTATGTTAGGTCTTTTCATTAGTTTTACTGAACTGCATTTTGTCCTCCCACTTCTCAGAGGTTGACATATATTAGCTATTAGTTTTTGAGCCAAGATTTTGTGATTTATCATATTGTTTGGGGGTTGGCGGGCATCTGCGTATTGTGGTGGTTAATCCAGGTGATGACATTCCCTAGGTTCATATGGCTAACAACATGTTTAAGGTGCTATGGTGAAATAGTAATTGTATTTATTACCATTGTCTGTGCCTTTCTTACTATATACCTTCCCCAACAGTGTTTTTCAACTGATGGTATTCTAACTCCATGACCTAATGAACCAAATATCAGGATATATTTATTGATAGAGACTTCAAAGTACTTCTGTAAGTCGCTCTGGATAAGGGAATCTGCCAAATTTCATGAATGTAAACGTAATGTAAATGTCACACTTCTGCACCCTATCCCTAATTATTCCACAATGGAATTGAATTCAGCAAGGTATCGCTCTGTTCCTGGGGTCTAAATGCATTCTGCATGCTTTCATAACCAGAAACATCGTAGAGGTGTTACATAACAGCCATGTTCAAGTTCTATGTTTAGAACAGGACTACAGAGAGGATGATGGGGGGTGTAGTATAAGCAACCTTTTTATTTTCACGGTACCAAGAGCACCGTGACATGTATCCAAGCAAACACGTTGATAAAGGGAAATTGATGAATTTTGTCCGAATTTTTCTCAGACAGAGATGCAGAAAAGGATAAAGGATACATTAGTAATGGGGGCATTATATATACACTGTGTCTTTTGTAGATTTACATAGTATACACAGCGAGAGAAAGAGAGAGAGAGAGAGAGAGAGAGAGAGAGAGAGAGAGATGACAGAAGGATGACTCATTACCTTATTTACCAGGATGCATGCAATATTCATGCCTTTAATACTGCCATTGAGCAGGAGTGTAATATGTTATGAGTCAATAACACAGACACATATTAAGAAAAGTCTGCCCGGTGGATGTTGTTAAAAAAAAAAAAAAAAAAAAAAATAGATAGAGTTTAAACAGCTCGAAATATCAAACCGCCTATGCACAGGTAACATAATCAAGAAAGTGCAAATACAGTTTCCTTATCATAATTCCTTATGTGCCAGTCCAACACCCAAAAGTTATCAGAAGTAAAAGACCCCCATCGTTTCTAATGCAGGAAAGTGAGAGCAGATGTAGACCAGACAGCGCTGTCTGGCACGGGGCTATACCATTCCTTTGAAGGCTAGACATGAATAATAGATCAGAGACTAAAGAGGTTTCTTGTGGTGGAGTTTCCCCTCAGCCTTTCCCATGACTTGGATTTTACAATCTTACATGTGATAGACCAAGACAGGTATATCTAATGCATTAAAGTGTTTAGTTTTCTTTCACCATGATGAGGTATTTCCATTAAAAACTTTTTTTTTTTTTTAGGATTATCTAGAGTGGACAATGACGTGTGTACTCTTATTAATGATATGCATCGTTATACACTAGGTTAAGATCATAATTATACAGTGTACAGAGCAGAATCTTATTTATATATTTATTTATTTATTTATTTACACATTATTCTGTCTTGTGTAGTGAAGTCATGTGTATATCTGATCTGATCCTTACTGAAGTGAACAGATTCATGTAGGAAGAGTGGTTATAAACTTTCTAGAGGTTTTAAAAGTTAATAACTCAGTTTCTTAAAATATTGGGTTTGGGCTGTAGGAACGTTAGATTCGTCAAAAATATGGTCAAGGAAATGACATTTAGACGTTGAATAAGAAAAATATTGATCAAGTAACATCTGAAATTTAAGATTTAGCAAATCCCTGTTGTTGTCTCTTTTTTAAAAAAAAAAAAAGAAAGAAAGAAAAAAAACACTTAACGTCCTACGTTCCTGGCCCTTTAAGAGCAGTATCCACCATGGAGAAACATCTGGTTGTTGAATGAAACCCAGCCATTCATAAAAACAGGAAAGGGAGTCGCTGCTATTGGCTAGCCGAGGTCTCGTGCGAACTTAAGTGATTTGCGAACGCCTATTGGTCGTTATCATGAATGACGTGCTGGACCAGCCAATGAGCACGCACTGTTGTGTTAAGCACCAGCCTTGGGCTAAGCAGGCGATTCCATTGAGAAAATTTTCAGTCTGGCAGAGCTTACTGAGCGCGCAGCAAAGCGTGCACCGGAGGGTCGCGTGTATTTCTTGGGAGTTAATAAATCGCCGTTTTTTGTTTTTTTTTGGGGGGGGTTTTAACACTTGAAAGGATTCAAGCATAAAAGGGTGAGTATATTCGCATGTGTTCTATTGTATATTCGCGATGTTTATGCACAATACTTTGTGCAATAGTGGTTTTTTCCCCCTCCTAGATTTATTTATTTTTTTGCGCGAAGTTCTAGAAATCTAGATTTTGTTTATTCCTTGGTCGCAGTTCCGCCATTTTCTTTGTGCGAATCTCGCGCCACCATTTTCTACGCGTTTTCTCGCGCTAGTTTGTTTTCTTTTCGTTTTGTTGTTGTTGTTGTTGTTGTTGTTTTTAATACGCCAGTTATTGTGTGGGTTTCGTAACGCCTGTGGTTTTTAAACCAAATTCCTCCTCGTCTTGCTGTGCTTGTGCTGCAGAGCGTGTCGGGATTTGTATGAATGGAGCGGGGTTTCTTTTTTTTTCTTTTCTTTTCTTTTTTTTCTTCCTCGCGCAGCGTCAGGAGGATCAAATTTCACTTCATTGAGGAAAACAAGAGGAGGAGAGATGGAGAGAGAGAGACTGAACTTCTTGAACTTAAAGAGCCTCGTAGAGTTAACCCATTCCTGTGCTGCTTTTTTTTTTTTAAACAGGGTCGTTAAAACTTTACACCGAGTGCTCTAGCTAACTGCTGTATATTTATGCACGCGCTTGTATTTATATAGAGGGCGGAGCCTGTGTTGATGCTCACATCCGTTTCATAATCTAGATTAGAGGAAGCAATAACAGTAAATGATGGTTGTTTAACTGCATCCTATTTTAGTGCACAGCTTGCCAAGATTGCAGTGTTTTCATGGCTTCGTAGCAGGATAATATTGTACTTGCGTCAGGGAAAAAAAAATACACGCGCGTGCAAGCTGTACTCCCCCCCCCCCCGTCTCTTGAGTGTTTATTTAATTAATTAATTATTTGTTTATTTATTTATTGTCACTTTACTGTTATTGTTATCACTACTACTACTATTACCTGGGAAGGTGCATGTAGTGTGCCTTTAATCAGCTTTAAACCTACACTATGTAAAGATGCACTATGCAAATGTTTCAAATTAAAAGCTGCACACACAAGCAGTATCCAGAGCACTGAGTGTGAGCAAGCTGGAATTTGTTCTTCAGGTGGTAGGTTATGAGTGATCAAGCCCAGAGAAAGGCACACTGTGGTACATAAACATACCACAGGTCTCACTGCCTTGTGGGATCATGTAAATTCCACATCTGTACTGTGAATTGTAAACGTTGAAGTCTAGCGTGAGTGTCTCTCCACTCTTCATCTGAGGTTAGAAGAGTTGCACAAACAAACCTACTGATCAAAGGGACAGTTGGTCTGGTCCTGTCATGGCATGGGATGATTGCTGACAGCTGCCCGTGTGCTTCTGCTTCTCTAAGTGCCATTTTTCTCGGCTTTTCCTAATCAGGACCTGACAAGTGTGGAGCTCTCCACCGTGAGAGAGAGAGGACGCATCTCCCTCCATCATTCCCTCGTTTGATTTTGTCTACCCACACTGTTGATCCCACAGCATGGACAGTTTTTACGATCAGCAGGTTCCTTTTGCTGTCCCACCCAATGTAAGTTTCTATCAGAAAGATAGTACTAAATTGTACCTTTCCTTATCACTGGGGTGGGTATATCTTTTGTACATTTTAATATGTATCATTGACTTTTAAAAATTAGAAGGCACTTAAATGTACTGTAATTAGATAAGGAAAAGTACGGTTTAGTACCTTCCCCCCCCTTTAAGGTGCATGCATAATCTGGCCATATTTCATCGTAAGATTTACTAGTGCTAGTTGGAGTGGTCAAAGCAGACTGTTTCTAATCTTGACCATCTGTGTTTGTAGAAATGCAATGCCAAGGAGCCACCATGCAAGCCACTGAGTGACAGGAAGAGGAAGTTCTTGGACAGTGAGCTCGCTCAGGACACTGAAGGTATCTATAGTTTACTCACCTGAATATGACCTTAAAATATAATACGATAGAACACAATAAAAAGCTGCACCAAGTCATGGGACGTTCTCAAGCCTGATCCTGATCTAACCCTCATTATTTCCCAGAGCTGTTTCAGGACCTCCGTAGGCTGCAAGAAATATGGATAGCTGAAGGTAAGGTTCCTATTTCATTCACCATGTACATAGTAATGGACACTGTCCTCTCTATAGATTTAGTACTTGATTTTTAAAAAAAAAAAAAAAAAAAAAAAAAAAATAGAACCTTGCTTTGAGTTCAAAGCTGACTAAAATGAATTCCAGGTGTGCATGAGTGCACAAATTCAAATCAGTGTACATGTATTGAATGTTAACTTTTGCATAATTGTATAAAGCCGTCAGTACAATGAGGCATTTGTTTATTTTCTTCGCTCCAGCTCAAGTACCTGACGATGAACAGTTTGTTCCAGATTTCCAGGACAACTGTGAGTATCTGATCTGAGTGTATGTGGGTAGACCGGGTTTAGGATGGATTGTAGGGCTGCCAGTAGTTGTTTTTTTTGCGTATGAGTCATCAATTATTAATGACAGGCCGTAGAGTAACAATCCACAGTTCATGGACTATTACCCAGCCATTGTGCACTTTCATGATCTTGCCAGATAATGTTATTGATGGTCTGGAAATTTTGACAGCCATCTTAGTCCTAGTTGATGTGTTTAATTATCCGAGTAAAAGGTATCAAACTGAGTTTTGAGGTACAAACCACTGATCTATCTATCTATCTATAACATAGATCAGTGGTACAAACGCTTGTCCTCTTGGGGAACAAAAAAAAAATGTATCTGTACAACACCATTTAATTCTGTTTAATGGTTTGAGACTTTCAGAACCATGAGTTATTCATGAAAGATGCCGGATCCACTGTACTCCCTAAAAAAAAGTTTTGGGCTTTTGGCACAAAGTTTAGGGTTTAAAAAACCGCAACTGAATGGACCGCAGTAGGCTCTGTATCACTTCTTATTCACTGTTCTGGTCTGGAAAAGTGTGTGCGCTCATGGAGGGATAGATGTTGTGCAGGGGCCCAACATCCGACTGCAGTGCCGTAAATCACTGTGGCCTTCAGTACACTGACATTTTAATGGGTCAGGATACACACACACACACACACACGCACTCATTATATGCGCTACACTAGTCCTTCTGTTTCCCTTGTAAGACTTTTTTTTTTTTTAAACCCCATTTGGCTTTTGGATTTTGAAGTGCAATTATGTGTGTTCTATAGTGATAATGTGACTTTGTGTGTCTAGTGAGTACATGCAGAAGTTTGCATAGATACGTGTGTGTGTGTGTGTGTGTGTGTGTGTGTGTGTGTTAGTTTGACACAGTGCTACAGCTTTGGCAGTAGGCCGATTAGTCTCACAGGAGCCTCTTTCAGCATGCCTGGGCAAGAAAGACCCTGTTTCCACTGAGATCATTCACTAAGTTATAGGTTCCATGACACATTTTATGGATAAATTAAAAAATTGTGTCTTCTTGCTTCATTAGGTGATTGGAAAAGCACTATAAGTAAACGTTAACACCAACCTGTAGAAATGTAATTGTTTAATAATACCGTGCAACCTGTTCCTGGGTACCATTCATGCTTTTGGTTAGTTAAATGGTAATGTTTGTCAACCTTCTGTGTTAAAATAAAACTATTTTCCACCTTTTTAGTGATGTTCCATGGCCCGCCTCAAACCAAAGTGAAGAGGGAAGTCAGTCCGAGCAGAGACTTCTCCCCCTGCGGACAAGAGCAGAGACTCTCACCATATGGAGAGAAGTGCCTTTACAACTACAGGTGTGTGTCTTCGTGTCACTTAATTTTAAAACCCTGTTACACGGAGTTATGCTTTGTATTCAAAAATGCCATTTCCCCACATCTGTTTCTCATCAGTGCCTATGACGGGAAGCCATTTGCATTCAGTAAACCCATGACGTCGCCGCCTACCCCTGTATCACCTTGCAACTCCACCCATAACCCAGGGACACATCCCCTGCAGAAAAGAGTCACACCTCCAGTCCACACTCAGACACAGGGGCTACCACCTGTGACTGGCCACACTCATCAGAGAATACAGAGCACGGTTCACAGCCAAAGTCCACCTTTTGCAGTGCCCTGCCCACCTGTCAGTCACCCAGATGCCTCCTACAATGCAGATCACAGGTATGATACCATACTAGTGTTTCTTGGTTTAGTTTTCCCAGTTTCTGACACAACATGGTTAAACCAAGTTTAATGCTCAATACCTGGTACATGTGTGTTAGGATCTGCGTAAGCCAAAATGCGGTTCCCAACCGTGGTTCTGGAGTATGCTCTCCTTGCATGTTTGAGTGCTTCCCCTATCCAAACACGCACATGGTGAATTAAATTAGCAGCTGATTAGTTGGATCTCAATTACTTGGTGTAGTATTAGAGCAGGGTTAGGATGTAGGGCAGTGGTATTTCTGGAACAAGGCTGTTACCAAAAATAATATTCATCTATTACTATGTGGACATTTTATTTCAGCACTTATCCAGCAATTTACTCCGTTGGGTAAAAAATGCATGAGAGTATAGTGTTGTTATTGATGATAAATTATTTATTTAAATGTGTTTTTGGACCCTTATATGACCTAAAAAAAACTTGCCTATGCAAGCTCATGCTCTTTTATATCAGTTGTCCATTGTAATTTCCTACTATGTGTCTTCTGCTGGAGCGGTTAGTCCTCTAATCAGCTCTCGCTCAGTCTTTGGGTATTAACCTCTTAATGATTCCACACTGACCCAGAGGAAGAAGCTATCTTTATCCCAAAGGTTAAAGGTTCACTCTTTTTCTCTTGTCCTTTTGTCCTTTAACTATCTCTAGATTCCATAGGCAGCTCTCGGAGCCATGTCTGCCCTTCCCACAGTCCAATGCCCGTTCTAGGACTCCATACCCACCACAGAGCACCAACCCCTTTCCACGGGACAATCGGCCACAATACCACCGCCAAATGTCTGAGCCAGTGATCCCGCTTCCTCCACGGGGGTTTAAGCAAGAGATGGTGGACCCCCGGTACCCTGAACAAGGTACCTCTAATGTTGCAGCCAATCGTGTCCCATCGTTCCATCAGATGTCCATCAAACAGGAGCCCAGAGAATTTGGCATTGACTCTGGTAAGCATTGTATTGGTTGCAATTCACTGTAAGCTCTCTCTCTCTCTCTCTCTCTCTCTCTCTCTCTCTCACACACACACACTTTTGTGATGCGACAGCAAATCCTTTTGTCACACTAAAGCAGCACAATTGCTCACTTCAGTCATCATTTGCTTTTGATCACAGCTGATAATAACGTGCCCCAAATTAGCCAACTGAATTGAATTTGTTAATTTTGCAGAGATACAGAACTGCCAGTCATCCTTCAGGAAGTCATCAAATTTCTATCAGACCAACAGTGAAGGTAAAGATTCATCCATCGTCTCGTACACCCACACTTCTTTGTGTGCTTATTTTAGACATCGGTTCAGTGTGTTACGGGATCATCGTCATTCCTGATCAGTGTTAGATGTTCACTTGAGACGCTCATGTTTCCTCCACGTACAGGGTTCATGTACGACGGAGAGCCTCACCTCTATTACGAAGACGCGTGCGTGGTGCCTGAGCGGCTTGACGGAAAGTGCAAACAGGAAGGGGTGGGCTTCAGGGAGGGGCCTCCTTACCAAAGGCGGGGCTCCCTGCAGCTCTGGCAATTTCTGGTGACGCTACTTTATGATCCGTCCAACAGCCACTTTATTGCGTGGACCGGCCGTGGCCTTGAGTTTAAACTCATCGAGCCTGAAGAGGTCAGTTTGCAACGTACGATTTAGATAAGTAAAAGTATGGTTTTTCCTGTATGTAGAGAATTAAGTGTGTGAGTTTGTGTGTAGGTGGCCAGGCGCTGGGGAATCCAGAAGAACAGGCCTGCCATGAACTATGACAAGCTGAGCCGATCTCTCCGCTACTACTATGAGAAGGGCATCATGCAGAAGGTAAAGGCACGTTCCCGTTCCAATTTTTACTTCCTTTCTTCGCTGAGTACTTTAAGTCATAAAATCCACGTAATTTTGAGTAGTTGTAGTAGCTGTAAGTTTGTAGAGCTAGACTTGTTTTATAACCTTGATGTTTCATCATTTCACTTGAAGTGCTTTTGGATAACCGGTTAGACATTCCTCCATGTTGAACAACATATCAGCAGCCAAACATGATACAATATATTATTCTAGTATTGTTTAGGATTTCAGATCAACGCCTGTCTTTCTCTCCAACACAGGTCGCAGGTGAACGGTACGTGTACAAGTTTGTATGTGACCCAGAAGCTCTCTTCTCCATGGCCTTCCCCGATAACCAGAGGCCAAGCCTTAAAGCCGACCCTGATGGGATGCAGGTCCCTGAGGATGACACCGTTCCTCTCTCCCACTACGATGAAGCCAGCAGAGCCTCTTATGTAGATGGCAGGGATCAGAGCTTGGCAGGGCTGTCTTTCCCCGATAGCTACACTTTCTGAACTGCTTTCATCTCAGTTTGGACTCCCGAATCCCCTCCGCCCACTGAGCAGGACCACACGCACGATGATTTCCTCCTGACACATGAAGCTGAATTACTGGCATGTATAAGTATATACCACACATGCTTGTATCTTTTTAAAAACATTTTCTTTTTCTACATCATTTTCAGTCCTTTCATACTCGTCTCATCATTGGAACTGTTTTCACCAAGCACACAAATTCTCTACTGTAATGCACAATGTCATTTTTGTCTTGTTTTTTTTTATTTATTTTTTTTTTTAAATCAGTCAACACTAAAATGGGCTCTGCAGTATTTTTAAACCAGCTTCAGGTTTTCTATGTATAAATCTCTAAGTGAATATTCTAAGATGGCTTTTGTGCACTGTTTCTCTTGTAGAACCTGCTGTGTATTTTTCAGCTCTATGCTTAAGTGGGATTTCTAAAATTCTATGGCATCTTTAATGCTATCAAATTGCTGAATTTATTAAAGTATGTAACTCGTTTTAACGAGAGGTTTGCATATTATTCCAGCCATGCAAGTGCACATGCTTTATTACTGGCCCGAAAAAAAGTGCAAGCGTTTCTGCTTTTGTAGGAATGTTGAAAGAGTAAAATCTATGTATATTATATAAGTATATTTTTGCAAAGCCTGCATTTGTTTTCATTGTTGTACAAGCTATATACCAGACCTTTCTCACTCTAATATGTTAAATTTACATAGTGGAAACTCGGGCTATGTCTAGACAGGCAATCAAAGGGTTTCTCTTTTTTAAAACTTAATATCTGGGGGATTTTAATTCCTGCATTAAAAAAGAAAAAATATTGTCCAAATGTGGGTTTAAGAGAAATGTATCTGACAATCTAATAATTTAAGCATTGCAGTAGCTCTCTAAAGGTAGCCCAGTGTTGGGTTTTGTGCTCAAGCTCATGTTGCAGAGATGTTCCAGTAACTGCTGAGCCATAGAACCTTGTACTTGTGATGGTATATCTTACCAAAGGGTCTTATTCAGCAGTAAGTGTGACATCAGCTCTGTAACATGGGATTTATGGGTAACCTTTACATCCACTATTAAGCTTTATAATCTGTACTGGGTACAATAAACTCTCTTCTGCTTCACTTAAACCTTGTAATGTTCTTCTGTAATATAATGACCTCATAAAATGTGACAGCATTACAGATTAGCCTAACTTCTGCAAACACTGCACTTTTTTTTTAACCACAATTAATTAATCAGCTAATAATGTAGCAGCAGAACAATGCTTAAAATCATGCAGATGCCAGTAAAGAGCTTCAGTTCATGTTCACATCAAACATCAACCTGGGGAAAAATATGATCTCAGTGATTTTAAGTATTTCAGAAACTGTCTCAAATGCTTACACAGCCATCCATCCACCCATCCTCTATACCGCTTTATCCTTTTCAGGGTCACGGGGAAACCTGGAGCCTATCCCTGGGAGCATCGGGCTCAAGGTGGGGTACACCCTGGACAGGGTGCCAATCCATCGCAGGGCACACATTCACACACACCCATTCATACACTACAGACACTTTGGACATGCCAATCAGCCTACCGTGCATGTCTTTGGACTGTGGAAGGAAACCCCCGCAGCATGGGGAGAACATGCAAACTCCGCACGTGCAAACTCCCCGACCCTGGAGGTGTGAGGCAAACGTGCTAACCACTAAGCCACCAATGCTTACACAGAATAGTGCAAAAAACATCCAATGAGTGGTAGCTCTACAGGTTGAAACACCTTGTTGATGAGAGAGGTCAGACGAGAGTGGCCAGGTTGGTTCAAGCAGACAGGAAGGATACGGTAACTCAAATAACCACTCTGTTATCCCATCACAAACATCATTTCCCCCAAAGTTTCTTGGCTGACAGTGGTTGCCTTTTGCTGTTAAATGAGTAGCAAGCCTGAAAGTAACAGAGCTAAGTTTTAGCATAAAATGACCAAATATACAAACTGTGGTTAGGTAATAATTTACTTAATTTCTTATACATTAATAATTTACTTTCAGTATATAACTTGTTTAACAGGTTTGTTGGCAAAAAGAACCATTATAGGGTTGTATGGTGACTTAGTGGTGAGCACACTCGTCTCACGCCTCCAGGGTTGGGGGTTCGATTCCCGCCATGGCCTTATGTTCTCGGCGTTCAGTGTGCAGTTTGCATGTTCTCCCTGTGCTGCGGGGCCTCCTCCGGTTTCCTCCCCCAGTCCAAAGACATGCATGGTAGGTGGATTGGCATGTCCAAAGTGTCTGTAGTGTATGAATGGGTATGTGATAGTGCGATGGATTGGCACCCTGTCCAGGGCGTACCCTGCCTTGTGTCCTATGCTCCCTGGGATAGTCTCCAGGCTCCCCACAATCCAGTAGGATAAGCGGTATAGAAAATGGATGGAAGAACCAATATACAAAAAGATAACTTACTTTTCTTCTTCCCATGATCATCAGGATATTCAAGTGATGCAACTTTGTAACAGATCTAAGTGAGATCTAACATACAGATAAAATGTATTCCCACAGTAATGCAAAGGTAAGACAATTTTTTAAAATCAAAACGTGTTTTCTAAGTGCTGTAGATAGGTTTTTGTTTTAAGTTATTTGTATGAAATATGCATATACACTGATCTGCCATAACATTAAAACCACTGGCAGGTGAAGTGAAAAACATTGTCATTACAGTGGCACCTATCATGGTGGGGGGATTTTAGGCAGCAAGTAAACTGTCAGTTCTTGAAGGTGATGTGTTGAAAGCAGGACAAATGGGCAAGCATAAGGATTTGAGTGACTCTGACAAGGGTCAAATTGTGATGGCTAGATGACTGGGTCAAAGCATCTCCAAAATGGCAGGTCTTGTGGGGTGTTCCTGGTATGCAGTGGTTAGTTCCTACCAAAAGTGGTCCATGGAAGGACAACCGGTGAACCAGCCACAGGGCCATGGGCGGCCTAGGCTCACTGATGCTCATGGGGAGCAAAGCCTAACCCGTCTGGTCCGATCCCATAGAAAAGCTACTGTAGCACAAATTGCTGAAAAAAATTCACGCTGGCTATGATAGAAAGATGTCAGAACACAGTGCATCACAGCTTGCTGCGTATGGAGCCGCGTAGCCACAGACCAGTCAGAGTGCCCACGCTGAACCTTGTCCATCACCAAAAGTGCTTACAATGGGTGCGTGAGCATCAGAACTGGACCAATGGAAGAAAGTGGCCTGGTCTGATGAATCACATTTTCTTTTACATCATGTGGACAGTTGGGTGTGTGCGCGCGTCACTTACCTGGGGAAGAGCTGGCACCAGGATGCACTATGGGAAGAAGGCAATTCAGTGGAGGCAGTGTGATGCTCTGGGCAATGTTCTGCTGGGAAACCTTGGGTCCTGGAATTCATGTGGATGTTACTTTGACACGTATCACCTACCTAAACATTGCTGCAGATACGGTACACCCCTTCATAACAGCGGTATTCCCTAATAGCAGTGGGCTCTTTCAGCAGGATAATGCGCACTACCACAGTGCAAAAATTATTCAGCAATGGTTTAAGGAACATGACAAAGAGTTCAAGGTGTTATCTTAGACTCCAAATTCCCCAGATCTCAATCTGATTGAGCATCTGAGGGATGTGCTGGACAAACAATTCCAATTGATAGAGGCGCCACCTCGTAATTTACAGAACTTAAAGGATCTGCTGCTAACATCTTGGTGCCAGATACCACAGCACACCTTCAGAGGTCTATCATTATTAGGCTGCTTAATATGTGTTCCTTATGCTAATGAGTTAAAGATCAGGGTTTGTATTTCAAGGATACACCGAAGGGTTAGTGTCGGAAGACATGATAGTGGGAAGACATCGCCCTCTGGTGGCTACACATGTCACTGCTCTTTGACTCCATTAAAAACAAGCACCGCCCAAGCACAGAGCTGGACAGTCAATATTGAAACAACAGAACATGTTTCTCATTCCTCAATTCTCTGTTCTCATCAGAACATCTTAGCTCATTAGAATGTAAGGATATCTAACCAATATAATTATATATGCGAAATATGTTGTACATAAATTAAATCCCTCCACTAAAAAGTTTAAAGAAGTTTTAAAAAAGAAGTTTTTATTTAAAATTTTTTAAATGTTAATAATGATAGAGTCTTTATTGGTCACATATACATTACAGCATAGTGAAACAGTTTTCTTCACATACCCCAGCCTGTCAGGAAGCTGGGGTCAGAGCGCAGTCAGCCATGATACAGCGCCCCTGGAGCAGAGAGGGTTAAGGGCCTTGCTCAAGGGCCCGACAGTGGCAGCTTGGCAGTGCCAGGGCTTGAACCCCCGACCTTCTGATCAGTAACCCAGAGCCTTAACTGCCAAGCCACCACTGCCCCTAGAGCACTGTTCACCCTCCTGTCACTGAAACTCCATCTGATTGATCAGGTTTCTTTTTCTGAATTGAGGAACATGTGCATATGAAACCCACAACTTTGCAACATGATGTTGACCCCTCATAAAGGATACGTTCGATACAATTGGCCCTAGCAGTCAAGTTATTATTAATTCTTGCTTGCATGTTTTAAGCACGCAGTTGTCCAGGCTTTACTCAAAGATACACAACCTTGATGTGAAGTGTCTAAATAACTATCATCAGATCTGGTTAACTCTTATCTTAAACATAGGACATTCTCAGCGATTATAGGCCAGTTTTTCGCTTCCTCTGCTCCTGTCACCTATGGAGTCCTTCACGGGTCCATTCTGGGGCCGGTACATGTTTGTACATGCTCCCTCCCACATTATTAGGAAATATACTGTCTTTCACTTGTCTGCTGATGATTCACAGCTGTGTCTCCCATTAAAATCTAGGGTTTCCCTACAGCCTCTCCTGGACTGTCTTGAAGGTCATTAAAGGCAAATAATTTCCTCCAGTTTAACAGTGACAAAACTGAAGTAATTCTTGAAGTAATTCCTTCCATGTCCAGAAGCTGTCTCGCCAGCATGTTTATCCACATCACCCCATATTTAATGACACATGCAAAAAAATACCTGGGTGATATACTTGATTCTGAGCTCTGCCTTGACAAACAAATCAGTCCTGTCATTAAAAATAGCTACTAGTAGTTAAGAATCATTTTCCAAACTCAAATCATCTGTCTTTCCATGATCTGAAAAACAAGTCATGCATGCATTTATTACATCACAACTGGACTATTGTAATTCCCTATACCTAGGTCCTCTGCAGTCTTTACTAACACGCTTGCAGATGATCACATCACCCCAGTCCTGGCCTCCCTTCACTGGCTCCCTGTCCATTTTACAATTATGTTTAAGATCCTGCTGATTGTTTTTGAAGCTCTTCGTGGGCAGGCCCCATCTTAGATCACAGCCATTATCCATTTGCATTCAGCTCTTAGGTCTCTTAGATCTGCCAACAAAGTTCTCTTACATGTCCCACGGTCACGTCTCAAACTAAAAGGTGACAGAGCCTTTGCAGTCGCTGCTCCATGCCTGTGGAACCAGTTGCCACTTGACATTAAAAGTGCTCCTCCTATTTCTGCTTTTCAATCTAGGCTCAAGACACACTTTTATTTTCTGGCCTTCTCAGCCCAATGACCTTTCAATCCGTCTGTAACCCTGTGCTGGTCCCCTGCTGTTTGCCAGTCGTTGCTGCTGTTGGCATGTGTCAGTTTCGTTAGTATATGCCCCCCCCCCTCTCTATATATATATATTTATAATATGTTTACTTATTTATTTCTATTTTTATTATGATATGTTTTTTATGTCCTTTGTACATCACTTTGGTCAGTGTAAGCTGTGTTTAATTGTGCTCTAGAAATCAAATTTACTTACTTACTGTTGTTTGGTTTCTTAAAAGAAACTTTTTGCATTTTGTGTTTAATATTAATGAAAAATAAAACCTTTCGAATCCTTTCCTTAAAAAAAACTAACTTTAATTATGTATTTATGTAACTGTATTTCATCTTTGACCCTTCTATTATCTTTGATAATACTTTTAATAAACAACAACAACAACAAAAACAAAAACAACAACAATAATAATAATAATAGGTCCTGTGTGTGTGGAGTTTGCATGTTCTCCCCGTGCTGCGGGGGTTTCCTCCGGGTACTCCGGTTTCCTCCCCCAGTCCAAAGACATGCATGGTAGGCTGATTGGCGTGTCTAAAGTGTCCGTAGTGTATGAATGGGTGTGTGAGTGTGTATGTGATTGTGCCCTGCGATGGATTGGCACCCTGTCCAGGGTGTACCCCGCCTCGTGCCCCATGCTCCCTGGGATAGGCTCCAGGTTTCCCCGTATAGAAGATGGATGGATGGATGAATATTATTATTATTATTATTATTATTATTATTATTATTATTAACAATACGTCCGGAACCAAGGCCGGTGGAAAAAGTGTGCCGAGGCCGGTGGAAAAATGACATTTCAGCTCTGTAGTGCACAGGGTAAACGAAAAATATTTTCCTCACCTCTTTAGTAATGTGAAGGTTTTGTTTTACTTTGAATTAAACAGAGAGCAGAAACTTTAACAGTGCACTTCCGCTTTTGTCAGCTGGTTAGATGATGACTTTCTGCTCATCAAGCGAGAACATCTGGTGTAGGAAAAATAGTTGACGCTGTGAGAACTTGACAAAAAGGTTTTTTGTTTTCTTTTAATTGAGAAAATAACGAACTAAAATACAATACAATAAAATAAAGAGAAAAAAAATAAAGCAGGACTTGATGAAAAGTTTACTCGAATCTCAGATTTGAATTAAATTAAATTTGCACCGGCCAAATTTGTTATATCCAGTGATTCTTCTTCTGTGGCTTTCTATGACTGATCTTGTTTCATGAAATCTCAACCTACCATTCTAATTAATGAGATTATACTACTTTGAATTGCTTGTTAATGCACAAATCCCTGCATTATTGTTATTCATATCCATTATGTTATTAATGTATATTCATATACACATAATGTTATTCATATGCACATTTGAGAATAGTAGTCACGCTAACAAGCAGCTTAGATGTTGAAAATAGGTTTCCATGGAAGTGTATTAATTAAATTACACTGCCAAACAGTTCAAACGTGAACGAGCCGACTAAAAGAGCTGAATCATTTGTGAACGAGACTTTAGAAAAACGACTGCTTTATTATCAACAAATGATATCACAAGATATCACAACTGGAGAACGTTTCACATCCATCCATCCATTTTTATACCGCTTATCCTACACAGGGTCGCGGAGGAGCCTGGAGCCTATCCCAGAGGGATGCTCTGGATGAGGTGCCAACCCAACACACACACCATCGCACACCCATTCACACACTCACTACAGACAATTTGAAAATGCACAATGGGGGAAGAAACCGAAGCACGGGGAGAGCATGCAAACTCCACACGCACAGGACGGAGGTGGGAATCGAACCCCCAACCCTGGAGGTGCAAGGTAAATGTGCTAATCATCTTGTACATATGTATGTACCCTCATATGTATATAAAAAGATACACATGTGTGGGTGCATACAATATCATTATATAATTGTATTTTAGAAAAATATACGTGAGGGTACATAAGCACCATAAGCATTTTTTATATGAAAATATTAAACAAAGAGCACATTGCAAATGTTTTTGTTGCTTTCCTGTTTTTAGATTTTGGCAGTACATCTATACCCTTTTTTTTAATGTGCTTCTCAAACACTATAAAAAGAGGCAAGTCGGTGTTTTTAAAATATCCTTTTATCGACAATAAAACCCTCGACATTTTCCCAAAAACACTTGGTGTAGAACGAGACATCACAGTTGCCTATCCCAATAAAAACGGTTCATATATGCGTATTGGCTCTCAAGCTTCACTTAAAAGAGCCGACTCAATGAGCCGAATCATTCTTGAACGAGACATCACGATTCCCGATTTTGCGCGTCACCCTTCCGCAGGGCCATGCTAATCTTCTCTTTATCGTTCCAGTTTTAGTGTATGTGCTGCCGTCTATGCATCAGTATTCTCTACACCGATCAAATCAGCTCATGTATGCGAACAGACTCTAGACATTCAATTAAGGAGCCGACTCAAAGAGCCGAAACGTTTGTAAACGAGACACCACTATTCCCTACACCGACAAAAACGGCTCGTGCACACGAATCGACTCTCAAGGTTCACTTAAAATAGCCGACTCAAAGAGCCGACTCGTTTGTAAACGAGACATCGCTATTCCCTACACCACAGTTTCTCATCCTTTTGTAACTAAATCCCACCCATAACACTATAACTACTTTGAACAAGAGAACTAGGCTGTAATAACGTGTACTATTTTACATGTAAAGCATCGTTATCCGTGACATTGTTAAATCTCCGGCTCTCAGCCACTCAGTGAACAGAGCAGAAGCAGCGGGAAAGCTAGACCTCGAGCTTGTAGGACAGTACTGGCCACATTTGGAAAGTTGCTAAGGTTTGTCCAAATAATCGCGAAATTTGTCGCTAGGTGCTTTTATTCTTTTTTGCGAAAAAAAAAAAGTCGCTAAAGGGGTCTGAAAAGTGGCTAAGTTAGTAACACTGGTCTGCACTGACAGCGAGATAAAACGCAGACTAAGCTCCGCCTCTCCCCAGAAAAAGAAAACACAGAGGGAGAGGGAACGCGGAGTTTTTCATTTATGCACATTCTATTTGAAAAGCAATAAAATACACCGAATACCCAAATGATGCCCTGTCTGTGGTTTTTTTCTTGAAAAAAAGGGTTCTCCTGGGTTGAGAACTACTGCCCTACGCCAACAAAAACGGCGCGTGCACGCGAAACGACTCTCATGGTTCACTTAAGGAGCCGACTCAAAGAGCCGATTCGTTTGTAAACGAGACATCATTATAGCCTACACCGACAGAAGCAGCTCATGTAGACGAATCGGCTCTCAATGTTCACCTAAAAAACCGACTCAAAGATCCGAATCGCTTGTAAACGGCTCGTGCATGAGAATCGGCTCTCAAGGTTTACTTAAAAGAACCGACTCGTCACTTCGTCACAGGCCGTGCGCCAGTTAGAACATCCGCCTGTGAGTGCGAGCTGTTAACCAATCATGGAGCAGGAGGCGGGACTTATCTAAAATATCGCCAGGGTAATCATAACCGTTCCGTGAAAATACTTTCACAACTTCAGGCAGCGATTCTCTCAGATTACAGTTTTCCAGCAGTGTGATCGCGAGGCATGGCTTACCCTTATGGCGGAGTGAGTTTTATATGTAGTTCTTTACAGCATACTGCGCATGTCTTTATGAACCTTACCAGAATATAAGGAAATGGAGGTTGTTTTGTAAGGATATGGGATCATATCGCTAATTTCTCATAAAGCACACATTTCTGTATAGTTTTCCGTATAAAAATAAAAATCGGATTCATACATTAATCTAAGAAGTGTGCTTAAACAGGTTTGAGTATGTGCTGAAATGTTTAGCTGATCAGGGTGGGTAGGTGGGCGAGGGTTGTTTTCCAAAAAGGGTTAAATCTATTTATCTGGCAAGGCATGCAGTGACTTGGCCAGCGCAAAACGAAGGTAGTCTGTGGATTTTCTCTAATTGTGTCTTAGCTGTAGTTTAAAACATTCCAGGGTCTACAATTATAGAGCAATTGATACTGATTGCATGCAAATAAATAAATAAAATGAACACATCCCCTCTTTTTTTTTTTAACCGAAATGTGTCCGGATATTCAAATAAAGAGGAAAATGTGTGCGCAGGGACGAGGCAACTGAACTGTCACATTACGGGTGGATTTAATAGCCGTTCAGGTCTCTTTTAAAGTGTAATCTTTACACTGAACCGGAAATATAAACCCTCTCCAATACATCCTAAGAACAGAGCATTTTGGTCCTCTTGAGTAGGAAGTGCATGGTTACGTCTAAACTATAACCTGTGGCTATGGTTTTCTTCAGGAAGTGACGTTATTTTTAATTAAACCTCTACACAAAAACGCCTTAAATATGTTCATACTGACCTGTATGTGACGTATTTAGTGTTTAGTGTTGCTGCCGTGTTTTTGTTATTTCCGGGTAAGTTAATGGTTGTGTGCGTTTCTGACGTCACAGGGGGAATTCTTAGAGCAGTTACAATCAGTGCGTTTACATGGACAACACTAATCCGATATTAACCCGATTAAGACGATACTGTGATTAAGAAACTACCATGTAAACAGCAATTTTTAATGACCTTAATCTGATTAAGGTCATACTTGAAGTAAACACAAATCGAATTAAGACGTGTGGAGTATTCCTGTTTTAGTCGTATTATGGGCGTGTATTACAGACATGTACACACCTTAATCACACTATTAACGCCGTGTGAGAGTTTTCACCGCATTTTGCGACAGGACACGATCACACACGGCAGCGCTCAACATTTTACAGCGAACAAGAGAGTTCGGCTGCGTCCCAAACCGCGTACTTGCCTACTATAGGCCTGTAGTGGGGAAAAAGAGCTCGGGTAGTAAACGTTATACGAGGTGATGAGCATGCATTTTGTTGATGATAGTATTACCAAGAACGCTGAAGCTTCGAAAGCTGATCTGTTTGAGCTAAAGTACTAAAGTGCTGCTGCATCACCCTGTTTAGGTAGAGATGAAGCACAGGCTTGTGCTGCATTTGACGTGCCTCGTAAGCGGTCATTCGCGGGTCAGAATGATCTCGTTTTTGAGACCTCGGCGAATTCCGCACATGAAGTGGGGAAAAAAAACCCCCCGAAACTTCCATGTTCGACTTTTTTTTTTTAGGAACAAGCTATCGAGCTATCTGTGACGAGTGATGTATATTTCCTCATTGTTATAGATTAAACAAGTAAATATGTATGTATGTTGATTGATGTAAAGCAAATACTTGTGCATACAGCATAACTCATTAAACAGTAAGGTAATAAGTGCTGCGTAGTTTAATTCTCATGCTGTGCGCAGTCGTGTTGATTTCAGATCTCGCTGAAAACTAGGAAGGTCCTCGTAGTTTCCTTGTCGTTGAAGTGGTGTTTTCTTTGAATTTTCCTTCTTTGGTGGGAATTACAAGCTGGGACCTCAAGTTGAACGCAGTGTCAATCCTACCGGCACGGCTATCAGCAGGTAGTTGTATGGCACTGTGGGTAATATGGGAAAGCGTTACCGTAGTCAAAAAAACAGACCGGCATGTTGTGGAAAGAAGTTTAAATCGAATCCGTTTCAGCATAAGTTTAATAAAAGCGTTCTACGTTATGGGACAACAACAAACAAAACAATACTAGCATTTAGAGATTTCGCTCGTTTCTCTAATTGGGGTCTCAACGTGCATAAGCATGGCGCATACATTCCTATCCGCTGTACTTTCATTCAGAAATTCATACGGAATTTGTAATGTTTGCTATGTTTTGTGTAATGTCTGCATTTCTTTACCCAATTCACACCATGATGTTCACCACCTCTATGAAGGGTAAGCTAAACAGGTCTAAACCTGACTCTATGAAACTGGAAATTCTTTGGAAAACTTTTTTTTTTTTTCTGAGAATAGGTGTGTCCATGGGATATTGAAGGTGGTCTAAAGATGTGGCTTCCTCCCCCGCAAATGTTTTAGTGTCTTCACATCTCTAATACCCATATTGCCTTAGGAACGGCTTGTTCATTAGAACAGTGCTGTTTCATGGCCTGTTAATTAAACAGCACTGTAAGCAGGGCATGGGGTACTTCAGGACCCAATTTGTCACCCACTGTTTTAAATGAAATAACACGGATACGATACGCTTTCACTGTGGAACTGAATTCTGATTGTTTGTACAAACAAAACATGCAGTAAATCCCATTTTCTCATGCCTGTGTGGTAATATGATTCATGAGAAGAGCTGCTTCATTGCATTTAAAACATACTCACACTGTGCTGTATATAGTGCCCTCCATTAATATTGGCACCCTTGGTAAATATGAGCAAAGAAGGCTGAGAAAAATTGTCTTTATTGTTTAACCCTTTTGATCTTTGGTTACAAAAATTCACAAAGATACTCTGTTCTCATGGATATCAAACAATTGCAAACACAACACAGGTTTATCAAAAAAAAAAAAATCTTTGTTAAATATAAATGTGCAGTAATTATTGGCACCCCTATGAATTCATATGAGAAAAATATTTTTGAAGTATATTTCCATTGATGTTTAGAAGATTTTTAGTACGCCTGGGTGAATAGGAACAGGAAATTGTTCAAACATGACTTCCTGTTTCACAGAGGTATCAATATGCGAATACACAGGTCAAATTCGCGTAGTCATTCATAACAAATTCGTAAGGAATACAGCTGTGATGTGCGGCAAAAGGTTGTTGAGCTTCACAAAATGAGAAGTGGCTATAAGAAATTGTTGCACACCTATGTTTAACAAAGATATTTTTTTTTGATAAACCTGTGGTGTGTTTGCAATTGATTGATATCCATTATATCAATGTCAAAAGTACCGGTACTTCGGTACCAAGTCGGTACTAAAAAGAAAAAAAGTTGACTGTACTAGATTTTCCAAAAATACCGGTAGTACCGGGTCAACCCGGTGCTGACGCGCCGCCTGACAGGTCAGTCGGGAACTTTTCATGGGTGCACCATGCAACAAGAAGACATCGGAGACAAAGCAGCAGCAGCTCCACCGGTCGCCATGGCTGCGTCCGAAACCGCATATTTACCTACTATATACTAGGCCAAATACATGTATTTCTCTCGGACGCTTGTTTTCCACTTTCAGTGCTATTACCGCTAAGTGTCTAAAAGCCACTCCCCTAATATATACGTGCCGCTAGATTAACCGTGCTTTCAGGAAGAGCGGCTGCTTCACCTCAGTATTTATTCAAGCAGGTGAGTTTAAAATGATGCATTATGAATGTTGTAGCGTAGTTTAATTGGAGTGTATTATTGCAAGAAAACATCCTCGTTTTTGCTTACTTAATGGTTAGCATATACGCGTTTAACGCTAATACTGTCAAGAGTCCTTAATAACCTTTTATTGGGGGAACATAAATGGGAGGACATGATGGGGTTTACTAATTTTATACACCAGAGGCTTTTTGATGATCTGAAATTCCTGTGTTGGAAAATAACAGACGTGCGGCTAGCGCTAGAATAACTGTCTTCAATAGCAGTTAGTCAGAAAAAACATTTCTACTCTTGTCTGGATGACTCTAGTAGCTTTAATAATGATATATGAAGTACGCAGAATGGCATTTTTAAAAATACATTTTATATTGACATTTAACTTTATTTAAAAAATAGTGTGTCGTTCAATTAGTGTGTGTTTGTGTTTTGCTTTTGTACAGAGTACTGTGGAATTTTACTGGTATTGGTACCTACTACTGAAATTTTGGTACCGTGACAACCCTAATATCTATGAGAGCAGAGTATTTTTGTGAATTTAAAAAAAAAAAAAAAAGGATCAAAAGGTTAAACAACAAAGATCATTTTTCACAGCCTTCTTTGCTCATATTTCCCCAAGTGTGCCAATATTAGTGGAGGGCACTGTAGCTACTTACCCAGACATTTAGCTACCAGGAATGACGTCTGCTTTTGTAGAAGACATTCGAGGATCTAATAATCATGGTAGAAGTGGTATTTCTGAAGTTAGGGTCCTTTGGTAATTATCAGAAGGTTGTGAGTGATCAGGTCTGGGAACCAAGAAACATGTGTGCTATTTTGGAGAAATCCAATCTAAAGCAAGCTACAGTTTTTTTTGCATCTATTTGCAATCACAGTCTGTCTCTATGTGTAGCTCTGTATTTCACTATATGTCTATCTGTCTGTATAAATCGATACATCTCTGTCTGAATGAAAATGTCTGGCCAAAAGAATAAAAGCACGTCTTTATTGGCGGCAGCCCAGTACACATCCTCATCATCATCATCATCTGTAGCAGGGGTCAAAATACAGGCAGGCAAAGATATCAAAGTCTATAATCATAAAGTTAAACAGACACAAGTGTCAAAGTCATCATTTCTTCAGCGTCTTCGGAAGTGTTAAAAAAACAACACTTTACTGTACACATTAACATGATGATTATATTCTCCATTTAAACTTTCGTAAACAGAAAGGAAGCGTGCCTGAGCGAGCCGCACACACGTGAGACTGGGGGAATGGGCGTGGCTGTTATTATCGGAGAGTTCAAAATACATGCACAGTTCAATACAGAATTTACATATCGATTAGCTCATTTCCTGTTTGATTGGGGAAAATGACTCTTTTGTTGTTGTTTTTTTTTTGCTGTGTTTTTGAGTGATCACTCGTACAAGTGTATTCCGATGCTTTTACTGCGCTCCTGCTCAAAACGTATAAAGTTTGTCATGCCTGGTAATATAATATATTTGGCATTAAATATCACCGGACATCGTGGCAACGTAATATCGTGTATAGGGACAATAATATCGCCGAATCACACAAGGTTAATGGGGGAGCTATAATTCAACCATATTAGTAGGTAAGCATTCAGTGGTTTATGTTGACTGACTTGAATTACATCAAATGAGTCATAGTGTATTTTGGTATTACAAAGAAAGGAGCAGAAATCTTTAATTTGCCTCAAATGACTTTTTCAGAATTGAAATGGTTCTTTGTAGAAGTTGTCTTTTCAGCTTGCCAGCATTAAACAGCGTTGCACATGTTCTATGTAAAGTGAATCATATTTTTAGTAAAGTTGGTTTATTCCATACACTAGAAGTGTGTGGGACTGTTTTTTTTTTGTTTTGTTTTGTTTGTTGTTTGTTTTTTAAATCCCGCCCACTCCCGAAGCAATACGGACCAATCCCGTAAGCTGCCACAATTATTATTTTTGCTTGTTCTATCATATTTTCTGACAAACGTATTAGGGTCTGTTTCTTAAAATGTAAACAAGTTTAAGCCACCGTGTCCAGGACAGAGCAGTTACTGAAGACGAACGAAGACGAATACACGCAAGTAAATGTGTCACACGGTGCTGCTTAAGCACCCTGTACGCTCCCACGTTAATAAAAATAGCCTTGCTTTGTCCCATGAAAGTAAACCAGCTGGTCCTGCGACATGTTTTTTGCTGACTCTCGTGGAATCTCAGTCTCAGTACACAACTCTGCATGGGATTTTCTCTAAACTTGAATTCATTTCGTCAGGATTGATTACGAGTAGTTGAATGAATTCAATGGTAATTGAAAATGTAATGTCTGAATAAAATCTGGGTGTTTTTACTGTCCTTCTCCCGACCTCCACGCTCCGTACTTCCAGTTCACTTCTTCACACACCGTTTCTGTGACGTCTGTACAGTGGTTACAGCAACAGCTGCACATGCTTTACCACAGGTTTTTCTTTAAATCCCTTTGCTAGCATAACATTTCCCTCAATATCTTGAAACAAAGAAGTATGGGGGTTTGTATTTGGTGATTTTAAGTTTCAGGATGATGCAAACGGATGAATGGGTAACGGCGCGTACAGCAGGTTCAAACATAAACTGATTAAAAACGTTCAGATTAGGGACTACGTTTACATGGACAGCAGTAATCTAATTATTGAGCTTACTCTGATTAAGATAATAATGTGATTAAGGTGTTTACGAGTCGCTTTTAGAATACTCCTGTCATGTACCCGTTTTACATGTTATAGAACATAATTAGATTAACAGCACGCGTCATTACGTCACCGCGCCATGCCGTCCGACGTCCCTCCAGAATTTCACGTATCGACATACAGTTCGTCTTCATTATGGTACCGTATACAGTTTTGGGTGTTTTTATTTAAATAAATTTTACGAACGCTTTAAGTGCGGTTAATTATTTGTCGTGCTGTACGTGCAAATAGACGACTGCTTGAAGCCGTGGGTTGCGTCCCAAACCGCGTACTTACCGTCTATATAGTAGCCGAGATGCATGTATTTCACCTACTACAGGCCTATAGTAGGCAAGTATGCGGTTTGGGACGCAGCCGTACTCTCTTGTTTGCCGTAAAATGTTGAGCACTGCCGTGTGTGATCGTGTCCTGTCGCAAAATGCGGTGAAAACTCTCACACGACGTTCATAATGTGATTAAGGTGTGTACACGTCTGTAATACACGTCCATAATGCGACTAAAACAGGAATGCTCCACGTCTTAATTCGATTAGTGTTTACTTCCAGTATGACTTTAATCAGATTAAGGTCATTAAAAATTGCTGTTTACATGCTAGTTTCTTAATCGCGGTATCGTCTTAATCGGGTTAATATCGGATTATTGTTGTCCATGTAAACGCACTGATGAACAGTTCACAACTCGGACGGTAAACCAGCTCTGACTTTGTCACAAGTGTAACGTTTAATGTCAGCCCAAGGTCTTTTTTGGCCCACAGAAGAACAGCTAGAGTTTTAAAACAATAGATAGCTGACTGCTGATATTTTTCTAGTATTTCTTTTGCATTAACTTTAAGGCTTTTAGGTTTTGACATTTATATTATTGCAGTTTAAAGGAAATGAATCATGAAACACATCCAGAAAAAAAAAAAAAAAAATTGTCATTTCTTGCTGTAATGTCTTGCACAACTGGGAATTCCACTTAATGAGGCAAGTCTCTTGTGCTTTTTATATTCGACACTGATGAACAGTGCAGGAGAGCAGACTAAACCCTGTTTGTAATACAAATAATGCAGAATAACTGATGAAATGCAGAATAACTGATGATCCCAAAATAATATTGACCGCTATCTTATTTCTGACAATAGTATTGGATTTACATTTCAGTAATATATATAAAGTTTTGCTTAACAGGTTTTATTTTGATTGTGGTAGGTCACAAGGTGTTGATTAATTTTCTGTAACAGCAGCTCTGACGGTAGTTCCAGCTGCAAGGCAAATCACAGGTTTCAAATATTGCGCATATGATACCGTGTATGGCTGACACTCCTCGTAAACGGATTAAAACCTTGTGTGTCATCGTTGATATATGTTTTCTGTGAGGAGACGTTCTGGATTTTTGAAAGGAGTCTCCGGTGTCGACTTTCACTTTCGCTTTGTAACAGTCAGGAGAGGAAAGGCTTCAGATGGCAAGGCTTTGCAGATTCTCTGTAACATCAAGAGCGAGGGGAATAATGCGGCAGGTGACCATTTATAGATGCTATAATGTAAGTGAAAACAGGATCTAACTTGTATACTAATAAAAAGTATACAAGTTGGCAAGTTGGCCGTTGGCAAATTGCTGTGAAATTTAAGGTAAATTAAACAATTATTGGAAAATTCACACCACCCACATTGGTTGTCTTCCTATAACATGCCCCATTGTGTTTTATTCAGCACATCTGTTTTTCCCGTATAAGGTTGTATTATTGTTCTCATGTATTTAAAATTTAGCAATATATCGTTTCTGATACTAGTATTACTTATCAATTTATAGTGGTAGCATTCTTCTTTCTGGAACTATAATCAGTGACACAAATCAAAATAACAAAAATAACAAAGTAACAGCAGTCTCTAAAGAAAGAAGATTGACTCATGAGTTACAAATGACTGTAGAAATGTTGTAGATAACTTTCTTTGAACCTTATTCTTTCTTTAACAATATTGAGTTATGTGGCAGGTTATTTCTAGACATATAGCAGTCAGTGTACAGGGTGTTTGTTTTTATAGCTTGGGGTTAGAAATACACCATGTACAATAAGAAATGTTATAATAATAATAATAATAATAAGCCACATGCATTGTATAACTGACTTAACTTAAAAATATTGTGTTTATGAATTATGAATCAGGCAAGGAACTTTTTAATAACATTGGAAATCTTCATGGAGAGAATTTTGTCTTTGCTAATCTCCTATTAACAAGGCTGGACTTAACTAAGATGAAAGAAAATGCTGAATGCATCTTATTTCGAAAAGATTTTTCTCCACAATTTAGTCCCCTGCCAATTCCCACCCATCAGCCAGCCCTCCTCATCATACAACAACTGTCAATCAGTGAAGGTGAAGGCCAACACGAGCCTGGCAACTGAACATCTACTCATGCTGCGTCACAAGACAGAGGAAAGCGCTTTCTTCCCTCTTCCACATACAAGAGCTCACAGATGCCCATGATTGGCTAATGACTCTGTGATTGACAGGGGAGGGCAAGTATTCCATCCCTCCCACACAAAGAACACGGCCTTTTTTTGCTTTCTAGAAGTCCAGCCACGGGCGGCTGTGGCATCATCAGAGAAAAAAGTTTAATGCTGCTTATTTTAAATGTTTGGGTTAAAGTGCAAAAAATGAAGAACATTATAGCCCCCATTTTCATATGTATTCATCCATCCATCCATCCATCTTCTATACCGCTTATCCTTTTCAGGGTCACGGGGAAACCTGGAGCCTATCCCAGGAAGCATCGGGCACAAGGCGGGGTACACCCTGGACAGGGTGCCAATCCATGGCAGGGCAATATATATTCATAACCATAAATTTCCTTATATATACTGAGTTTGGTTTTCTCGAAAGGAAATTAGAATGCTAATTTACTTTACTTATCGATTTGTGCGCACCCAAGGAAAGAGCAGCGTAAGTACGTCTGGATATCGCTTCTGCCTTTCCATAGCAGAACCCTTCCTTTTAATGAAAGCCCTAGGGTTGGTCTTTTCGTAGCCTTAGCAATAATCTCAATCTGTCATTGTTTCCTATAAGAAACAGCATCTTAGCCACTATATATATTTAGGATTATTTAAGTACCATAGAAATGATTGGGTAAATGTTGTTTGTGTAGTAGTTGTGTGAAAGTTAAAAATGGTAACAGTAGGGTGTCATGTGAGGTACAGGCAGACAGATGCAAATGCAGGTAGAGGTGGGTATTAATGATGAGGACGGACAAATCCAAAACGTAGGCAAAACTCAGAATCAGTAAACAGGCAAAAGTCGGGCGATCAACAAACAGGATACCCGAGGCAGGACGATATCGGTAAACACTAGGCCAAACAAGGTCAGTAACAGAAACACGAGCAGAGATAAAAGCAAGCTTGGTATCGTCACAACCGCAAGGAATGGCGCATATCCTTCGCCCTGAGTGAGTGAGTCCCTTTATACTGTGGCTGTGATTGTGCTGTGAATCGGTTGCAGGTGGGCGTGATCTGGGAATTGCAGTCCATGGCGGCCATGTTTGTAGGCCACAGTGATGGGAAATGGAGTTTCTGGCGTGAGTAGTGAGTAGACCTAACATAGGGCTGCACGATAACGATTAAAATGATCGTCACGATTATTTTTCTCAAAATTTTACTCACGATTGTTAAAGAAATGATTAGTATTTTAACACTTTACTATAAGATTACATTCATTTACATTAATGCATTATGAACAAAACATGAACGAAGAACATACTAAATTATAAACCTTGACCAAGATAAACAAATGGTATTACTTATTGTTAGCTCATGATACCTATTGCATTAACAATTGCTTGTTGAATAAATATGCTGAATATTCTGTACTACTCTAGATGTCAGCGCAATATCAGAAAAATGACTAAGTGCACATTTAATAAAACTGGCAAAATAAATAATAAATTACGCTATATCAGGGGAAAAATAACACAACTCACCAATAGCTAAATGAAGTCTGTGTCCAAAGCTATGTTGCCACATCCAGGAATTCAGAGATGCCTTGATCATGTTATCTGCGTTGTCCGTTGTAATGCAGATATCACTTCTTTGAGGCCCGTTGCAATAGATTCTGCTGTGTGGTCTTTTGGGAAAAATTAAGTTTGCAAACATTTACTCTTTATTTCACCCTCACTGTCAGTATAATGAATGGTCATGCACAGGTACGGTTCCGCTGTTCCACTTGACCACAAGTAGGTTTTGGCAGCAAAAGGCAAGGTGACTTTAAAAAAAAATAGTTGCTTGAGGGAATTTTGTATTTTTTGTCAAGTGTGCCGATCACTTTCTAAAACCCCTCATAGCTTACTGTGCTTATTGGGCACATATAGTGGTGCTTGGAAGTCTGAAGAATTTTCTATATATCTGCATATATATGATAAAAAATTTTATACTTGGTCATTTATTAATTGGGGAGAATTATCCAATATTACATACCTGTGAGTGGCAAAAGTATGAGAACCTCTAGGATTAGCAGTTCATTTGGAGGTGAATTTAGAGTCAGGTGATTTCAATCAATGGGATGATAATCAGGTGTCAGTGAGCGCCCGGGTTTATTTAAAGAACAGGTATCTATCAAAGTCTGATCTTCACAGCACATGTTTGTGGAAGTGTGGAAGATTTCTGAGGACCTCAGAAAAAGAGTTATTGATCCTCAACTGGCTGGAGGAGGTTATAAAAACCGTCTCTGAAGAGTTTGGACTCCACCAAGCACAGTCAGACAGATTGTGTACAAATGGAGGAATCAATATCATTGTTACCCTCAACAGGAGCGGTCAACCAATAAAGATCATTACAAGAGCAAGATGTGTAATAGTCCATGAGGTCATAAAGGAACGCGGGGTAACATCTAAGCAACTAAAGGCCTCTCTCACATTGGCTAATGTTAATGTTCATGAGTCCACCGTCAGGAGAACACTGAACGACAGTGATGTGCATGGCGGGGTTGCAAGGAGAAAACCACTGCTCTCCGTAAAGAACTGCCCTTCTGCAGTTTGCTAAAGATCACATGGACAAGCCAGAAGGCTATTGGAAAAATATTTTGTGGATGGATGAGACCAAAATAGAACCTTTTGGTTTAAATGAGTTTAAGTGTTATGTTTGGAGAAAGGAAAACACTGCATTCCAGCATAAGAACATTATCCCATCTGTGAAACATGGTGGTGGTAGGATCATGGTTTGGGCCAGAGATGGGGTTCTCTATCTACTTTTAGGACTTGTGAAAATCTGATGTTTTGTCATAATTATGCAGAAATATAGAAAAATCTAAAGGGTTCGCAAAGCACCATTTTCAAGCAGCACTATATTCTGGGCTAAATGAAATGTGATTACCTTCATTATCTCTAGGTGTCTTTGTGAGCCAGACGAATTCAGTGTTGCGCTGAGCAATGCCTCCATTATTGTTGCCTGTGTTGGGAAAGGCCAGGAATTTTATGTGGTTAAAGCTTTTTGTGTCTTTGACCTTCTTTGACATTCCTTTGACAAATTGCATTTTATTTTGGCTTTTCAGGTGGTTGATGAGGTTTGTTGCGTTACCTTGCGACACCGATATGAAACGGAAGCGCACTTTGCATACGACTTGCACCAACATCACTTTCTCTAAGCCCAAAATACTTCCAAACAATGGAGGATGATGCCTTTTTAGGCACTCCTGTATGCCCGTCACCTTCCTCTTGTTGCTCTGCCATTTTGTTTGTACAGTCAAGCTGAATGACTGTATGCTTTAATATGGTTATCTGCTACTTCAGTGCTGTGTGCGTGAAGCTGTGAACTTCTGCAACACTGTATTTCAAAGCATGCTTGAAAACGAAACACTGATTGGTTAGGTAGGAAACTTCCTAAGAGAGCACAATGGGTGAGTCGAGGCGAAAAATAACTTGATTGTGACTTGTGAATTTTATGGTTTAACATCCGTAAACTTAGCCCAGAGGTTCTAAACCTTTTGTAACTAAAGCCCCCCAAGCCTCCCCTATCATGTGGCACGCCCCCCCCCCCCTAATGAAGTAGACCTGATATAATGATTATCTATTCTATATAAAACTAAATAAATTCATAATTTTAAAAAAATCTATGTATAACTTAATCTATAATCTGTTTTTGATGGATTTTTTGTACTTTAATTACTTTTCATAACTTTTATGATTTTTTTAAAATGACTTTTATAAAACTGTATAACGGACAGGTACGGAACATGAATGATCAAAAATGTTTCTGAACACTATAACTACTTCTAACAAGAGAACTAGGCTGTAATAACCTGGACTATTTTACATGTAAAACATGTTAAATTACTTTCGTCTTGCGTTATAAAAACATTCGCATAAGAATGATGTAAATGGGGACGAAGGGCGCGTCTCGTTATCCAGGACATTGTTAAATCTCCGGCTCTCGGCCCCTCACTGAACAGAGCAGACGCAGAGAGAGGTGAGAGTGCAGCGGGAAAGCAAGACCTCGTGCTTGCAGGACAGTACTGCTGACATTTGGAAAGTCGCTAAGGTTTGTCCAAAAATTAGCTAGATTTGTCGCTAGGCGCTTTAAAAAAAAAAAAAAAAAAAAGTTGTTGGCAACACTGGTCTACACTGACAGCTAGATAAAAGTCAGGCTAAGCTCCGCCTCTCCACAGCAAATAGAAAATACAGAGGGAGAGGAAATGCGAGGTTTTTCATTTATGCACATTCTATTTGAAAAGCAATAAAATACACCGAATACCCAAATGATGCCCTATCTGTTTTTTTTCTTGAAAACAATTTGTGCCCCCCTTCCGATCTCTCCGTGCCCCCCTTTTGGGTTGAGAACCACTGACTTAGCCCATAAGAAGAATGAACAATTTTAACATTACTGGGCTAATGTTTTCTGCTTGCTAACACATTAATAGTGCAGACAATTATGCTTAATTAATTATGGAAGGCAGAAATCGTGATTGCAGTTAAAATACGATTAATCGTGTAGCCCTAGGTAACAGCGTAACTTTTTCTATCAGTTAAATTTTTCTTCATCCTTCATGGCATCTTTGTGCTTTTGGCCGAAACCAGAAAATTTTTGCTGGCTGAATCGTGGGTGAACACCTTTTTATGGAATTCAGTTTGTCAGCTGGTCAACCTTAGGCAAGTTAACAAAAGCAAATGTTAATATTTTCTAAATTTCTGTCATTTCTGGTCAGGTGGCATTACCATTGTTGGTGGTATACCTGTTTAACACCCTCATTCCCCCCCGCCTCTTTCTCTCTCAGTATGGTGGTCAGATGCCAGGGGGCCCGATGGGTGGCCCTCCCCCAGGATCTTACCAAACCCAATATGCCGCCTACCCTGGCACCTTCAGTGCACCCCCTGCCCAAGACCCCATGTGGGGTTACTTCACCGCCATAGCCGGCCAGGTGAGATTAGAATCAGTTGAATTATTCTGTTTGGTTTGCGCTAACTGATCAGTGCAAAGCCAGATATTCATATAACCCATTTGAAATTTTAAGACTGCTTACTAGCTAACTGCATAAGTGAAGTTTACAGGAAGCCCTGGCCTATCTGTTGAATAATCATGAGCTTTTGTGTTGATAGGATGGTGAGGTGGATGCTGAGGAGCTCCAGAGGTGTTTAACACAGACTGGCATCAGTGGCACTTATGCTCGTAAGTTGAGAGCGTGTGAGTGAGAGCGTGTGAGTGAGAGCGTGTGAGTGAGAGCGTGTGAGTGAGAGCATGTGAGTGTGAGAGAGTGTGGATGAGTGAGAGTTGAAGAAGAGAGTGTAATTGTAAAAAAACATGTTTGCCCCTAAATATAGTATAAATAAATCAGGGGTCCATTTCCTGAAATGTGTGGACAAGATGACAAAAAACATCAAACCATATAGCATTTTTTAATGTATTATGATAACAAACTGCCAGTAATTTAGTAGTGTTGCATTTTTTTTTTTTTGATTGAGTATACATTATTTACTGTATGTCTGCAATTTATTTATTTTTTACTTCAAATCATGTAAAAACAGAAAAGATTATATTAAAAATGTTAACATTTTTCCAATTTGAATTATGTAAAAATATCATTTGTTTCCAGTCAGTTTAAGTTTAAATTTAAGTTTATATGTATAAAAATTATTCTAGATAAATAAAGCTTGGAGCCAAATCAAACCAGAAAACGATGCCAGACCAACTCGGCAAAAACACTGCGCCTACGTGTATGTTTACGTTAGAACAGTACTCCACCTTCAAAGCTCATAACACAACCCCAAAACTATTAGATGAAAAATGGTGTACTGTTCCATATTGGACATCAATAATTCAATATTCACTTTACGGAAATAATTACCTCTAATTATTAGGCCAGTGTCTAGTCCATTTCCTTCCATTATACAGATGACGATGTACCAGCAGTGGAGACTGTGGTGCGACCAGATATAAACCTATTAAAACGTCTCCGTGACAGCAAGCACAATAAATGGCTACAAAACAACACTATTGTAATACTTTTTTTAGTTTTTTTTATAGTTCAAAATATACCGTGTTTAAAGAATTGGTCAAAATGCATATAATATGATCATTTTGTAATCGTACTGGAGCTACTTATGGATCATTGAGCCTGAACAGCGGTAATAAATCTCTCAGTGAAGTGATTATAGGTCAAGGTTGAGGAGGCTATTGGCGTAGCAGGGCTCTTTTCATGACTGGCAGCAGTCATCCAGTGCCCCCCATTTGGCCACACCCTTTGTTGACTTATTAATGTAGATAAACAGCCATCCAGGGGTAAATTAAAGACCCTACTTGGTTGGGTACAAGAGAAATTGTAGGCTATGGCACTGGTGAATCAGTGATACAGTACTACTGTGCAGTGTACAACGTTACATAACATTGTAACAGGAAGTTGCTGTAACTTGCATAAAACAAAACTAAGTTTGCCTGGCACTGGAAATATGCATTTTCCTTATACCTAGATCTCTAAAATCCCATCTACAGCGGTTTTAAGTATTCTTGGCAGCTAGCTGTGTACAAGTGTGACATTGTGGCCGTACAAGTGGAGGGAGTACTCCTGGATCTCTTTATTTGGGGCAGTTGTAGTTGCAGTCTTGGCTTTTTTGGCGTATTTGGACAAGCAAACATTTGTTCATTATTGAAACAGTGCCTATTAATAAAGTGGAACAAAACCACAAGGAAATGAGCTTTTTTCAATAATTTACTGATAGATCATAGATCCCATAACCATTCATTTCTTCTTTTTGACCCATTCCTTGGTGAATTTGCTAGTGTGCTTAGGATGATTATCCTGTTTAAAAGATCCATTTTGGGTTCAACTCCAACTTTCGGACAGATGGCCTTACATTATCTTCAAGCGCTCTTTGATACGATGCAGAATTCATAGTTGAATCAATGATGGAAAGCTATCCAGTTCCTGAGGCAGCACAGCAACCCCAAACCATAACATTTCCACCACCGTGCTTCACAGCTGGTATGAGGTGCTTCTCCCGAAAAGCTGTCTTTGGTCTGTGCCAAACATGTCTGCTGTTACTGTGGCCAACAGCAACTCTATATTTGATTCGTCTGTCCAGAGCACATTATTCCAGAAGGCCTAGTCTTTGCCTATATGCTCATTGGAAAACTGTCTTGCAAAGGCTTTTTCCTGGCATGCCTCCCATGCAAGTCAATCTCTTTCTGATTGTAGAAGCATGTACTTTGATGCCAACAGTTACTTGGTGTAACTGCAAGACTTACTAGCAGATCCTGTGATGACATTTTGGGGATCTTGCAGACTTCTTTTTGCATCAGACTTGGGCTCTTGGGCTGAATTTGCTGGGACAAATTAGCAGTAGTTTGAAATCTGTGCCATTTTTAGATTATTTTCCTTACAGTGGAATGTATTTCAAATAATTTGGAGATCTTTTTAAATCCCTTGCCAAACTCATAAGCATCCACAGCCGTTTTCTGAAGACCCTACAGAACTCTTTTGGTGTGATTACACCACACACCTCAATAACAAAGGGAACACCAGACACTAGATGTGAGTTGTTTAAATAAGACAGGTTTCACCTGCACCAAATCTTGAACACCTGATTGTAATTTTATGGATTTGAAGGTGTGATAAATGTAGGGGTGTACTTACTTTTTCCATGTGACACGTCTGGCTTTTTTTTTTATTGATTTAAATTGGGAAAATTACTGCAAAAGTGTCATTTGATATTAATTTCCGTCTTTGCGCCCCTCTACTCTTCTTCTTTTTTTTTGTGACAAGCTGCCATTTAGAAATCAACGTACCTTGTTCTATCTCTTCCCAAAGCAAATGTAATTTCTCTTATTTGTTTATTATCCACCTTTTATAAATACTGTCTGATGGCATCTAATGATCCATGTACAGATTTTAACTCTGGGCTGTGAATCGGTTTACTTGTTCTGACAAAGACATCCCAAATAATCTCCATCCATAGGGGACTATGTTTGCCAGCACCCCGTCAGTTGTACCTTCGTCAGTGGATGTTTGTGAACGTCCACTTCGCAGTTGGTCTGCGACACTTTGAGTTTTTTAAAATTTGGTAACAGTGTCGTGTGTGATGTGCTTGCCGTGTTTCCTGTTAAAAGTCAATTGCAACCTTGCGACAGCTTCCTGATCCAGCCGTGAGAATGATTTCAATACGTTCTTCTTTTGTCAAAGGCGTCCTTAAAGGCTATCTGAAAATAATATATATAATATAAACTAAGTATGAACATTTTTGGAAGACGTTTTGCTAAAAAAATGTTTGGAGACTTTTGGGACACCCTGTTGAATTAAAAATAATAATAATAACATATATACTGTGTGTGTGTGTATGTATGTATGTATGTATGTATATATATATATATATATATATATATATATATATATATATATATATATATATATATATATATAATTTATTTATTTATTTAAAACAAGCTCATATCCTTCATTAAGTTGTTCATTGTTAATAGAAATGATCATTATCAGCAAATGCACCCTAGTACATTAGACTAATATATACATTGTTTAATAAACATATTTCATTTGTTTGCAGCCTTCAGTTTGGAGACATGCAGAATTATGATTGCCATGCTGGATGTATCCTTTACAGAAATGTGGGGAAACAAATTTCATTTTTATTCTGTCCTCTATTTTTGATTGATCTTCTGCCTCATAACCTGTAGTTTGATTTATGGAGTGAACTCCTACATATCTATACATTAGGGTTGTAACATTATGAAACGTTTCTGGCCATAACTGTACAACCTAAAATTAGCTCGTAGTGGATCACTATTTATAATTTTAATGTCAGCACCACAATGATTTCATCTATGCCAGCTTTAACAATACTGAGAAGAGGAGTTTGTGTCAAAACACCAAAATTGATTATTGTCTAATAGCAACACATCCTGAAGTGTTTTGCCGCTGTTCAAGGAAGGCTAAACTCAAATAAGCACTCTTTACAAGCAGAAAAGCATCTCAGAAAGTACAACATACTGAACGTTGATTCAGATGGGCTACAATCAGTGGAGACCATGTGAAGTTCCACTCGTATCAGCCAAGAACAGCAATCACAGGCTACCAAAAAGTTCACCAAAACTGGACATTTGAAGAGTAGAAAAATGTTGCCAGGTCTCGTGGTTCTACATGTTGTGCATTCTGAGGTGCTTTTCTGCTCACAGTGGTTTTAAAGAGTGCTTATCTGAGTTACCATAGCCTTCCTGTCACCTCAAACCAGTCTTGCCATTACTCATCCTCAGGCCTCTTTTATCAGCAAGGCATTTCCGCCCACACTCAGCTGGTTGATTTCCTTCACAGCGCCCATGTAGAGAGATTATTCAGGTAAGATGGGCTTCAATGAGTTTAAGGAGCTGTTTGCTGTGCTGAATGGCTGGAAGCAGAACTTCATGATGGTGGACCGAGATAACAGCGGCAGTGTGGAGCCTCACGAGTTGTCTCAAAGCATTACTAATATGGGTGAGTTGGCGAACATCACTCAAGGGTTTTAATACAACCACTTATCCTTAGTTCATCTCTCCTTATGAATGCTGAACAAGGTTAGTGAATTAAAGCAATGGTGGCCAATCACTAGCATATAAGTTAGTTACAGTTCTCCTTCAAGTCCTCTCCTTTACTCCTTTTTCATGAGTAAAGATTCAAAAAAGTAGAATGAGGGATTCCAGTCAAGTCAATCACCAGGACAAAACTAAATGGCATAATATTGTAGAACTGACCTAAATAATTAAATAAAATTTTAATAAATATAAAAATAATTATTAGTATTACTAGTATTAGTAATAATACGTTGCCGTTGCATGCGGCAGGAGGCAGGACACAAGTGTGTAAACTCAGCATAATCAAACAATCATAATTAAAGTCCATGGCAGAGTTCAAAACACGAAAACACAGCCGGGCAACAACAAACAAGGGTAATCCATAATCAAAGTACACAGACAAGAGTTGAATGTATAATAACACTAATGCATGTAAAGACTTCACAGTGAACGATGACACAACATGGCATCTATAGACAAATTAATCAAGGACTAACACAGAATAGGTGAACACAGTCGGGTAATAAACTAATTACAGAACTGAAACAGAAACCATTTGTGGGAACTTTGATGCAAAGGGGGAATCCATGGCAGTTGCAATTTAAGTGCTTGTATTCTTGCCAGGTTGCAACAGTAGCACTGAAATTGTACTTATGTGATGTTTCTCAGGGTACAGAGTGAGCCCTCAGGCTTTAGGGTGCATCATCAAGCGCTTTAGTCGGGGAGGCAGGATCTATTTCGATGACTATGTGGCCTGCTGTGTGAAACTCCGGGCTCTAACAGGTGAGTGGCAAGGTTGTATTGTGAGATAACTGGCTAATCTCCTGAAATAAAAAATAAAAAAAGACTTTTTATATCAAAAGATAAGCTGTTTACTTTATCTCCAAAGTCATCATAAATGTTTGCATATTTTAAAAGTGTGGAAGCTGGGGTTTCCCTCTACTTCCTGCATTTAATAGTTATTACACTATAAGGTACACTGAGAAAATGTGAAATCTGTACCTAGTGCCGTTTCTTCACTTCTTCAGTGGTGATGGAAAAAAAGTTCCCTATTTTTACAAGCGGTTTAAAATCTCAGATTTCATCAGCCTCACGAGTGATGCATTTGCGTACTCTTTCATGATTGTAAGTAACATGAAGTGCAACCAAGCAAGATTAGTTCTCTAACTTATAAGTACAGTGCTGTAAAGTATTTGATTTCTTCCGTTTTTGTGTCTCATACTAAATCGTTTTTTTTTTTTATTGAAGCAAAAAAAGTTATCCAACAACTTTCACCAATTTGAAAAACTAATTGCCCCCCTAAGCTTAAAATCTGGTTGTGCCACCTTTAGCAGCAGTAACTGCAACCGAATGCTTCTGATAACTGGAGATCAGTCTTTCACTTACTTCTAGAACTAGGACTTACTCCTATGCTTTGGATCATTGTCTTGCTGCATAATCCAGTTGCGCTTTAGTTTCAGATTACGGAATGAAGACCAGACAATCTCCTTTAGGATTTTCTGGTAGAGAGCAGAATTCATGTTTCTTTCAATTTCTGTCGATTATTTTCGTAATCGATTAATCGGACTATTATTTTTCGATTGATCGGATATATATATATATATATATATATATATATATCCGAAACTGTGCTGCAGTTTCCCCAACCTGCAGCACACAGTGGAGCATTTTGGATATAAACACAAATTTTTGTTCGTGCATCACTGTTGTGCTTCCGTGCTACACAACATTGCAGGTTACAGTCTTCTTCACGGCACTTAATATCAAATGCACCCCTGCCTTAGAGGACTTGGAGGTTGCACACTTTTTTTTTCCCGCTGTCACTTGATTACGCCTCCGTCTGATGGCCATGTTGGGAATAAAAGGTGACAAACAGTAAACTGAGGAAACACATTTTTGTTGACTCTGGGTATTAGATTAAAGCTAGCGGTGTTTGATGTCATGTGTCATTAACTGGGAAACAGCTTATACTTCAGGTTAGTAGAAAACCACTAGTGTTCCATTTGAGGCACTAAATGGTAGAGTACATAGTGCATAGTGTAAGTGTATAGTATATACTTTGGCACACAACTTTTGTCTGTACTCTCCAATGTGTGTTTTCGGAACAGAAGTAATACAATGAGTAAACGTGCCCTATGCTGCTCACAGACCAACTCAGTGATGATGAGATTCGTTGACAATGATTTTCGTTGTCGATTTTATTAATTAGTTGTTGCAGCGCTACTTTTAATTATTGCAAGTTGCCCAGGCCCTGAAGCAGCAAAGCATCCCCGTAGGTATGGTGTTCTTTTTGTGGAATTCTGCATTTGTTTTACGTAGATGTAACGGGACCACTTTCGACTCCTCAATCCACAGAACATTCTCCCAAAAAGTTTGAGGATAATCAAGGTGTGTTTTGGCAAAATTCAGATGAGCCTTAATGATGTTCTGGGTTTTCACCTCGCCACTCTTCCACGGATGCCATTTTTGCCCAGTGTCTTTCTGATAGTGGAGTCATGGTCCTTTGATGTTGTCCTTGAGTCTTCTGTGATTTGCTCTATGAGCAGTTTCTATGCTCTTAGAGGAATTTTCGAAGGTTGGCCATTTCTGGGAAGGTTCACTACTGTGCTTAGTTTTACCATTTGGAGATAATGGCTGTCACTGTGGTTCTCTGGAGTCCCAGAGACTTTGGATAAGACCTTTTTAACCAACTTCATGCCGTTGAAAAAGTTCTATTTGCGTGTTGATTTGATTGAACGGGGTTTGCAGTAATAAGACCTGGTTGCGTCTCATCCAGCTGAACCCCGTTATGAATGCAGTTTCATAGATTTGGGGAATTAGTAACTATGGGGGCAAATACATTTTCACACAGGCCCAGTTGGTATTGGATAACGTTTTGTTTTTTTCTTTCAGTAAATAACATTATCATTTAAAACCTGTATTTTGTGTTAACTCGGGTTGCCTTTGTTTTATCTTAGATTTTGTTTTAATTTCTGAAACAATTTAGAATGAGACGTACACAAAAACAGAATAAACCACTTTTTCACAGCACTGTAGGTGGATCCAACATTTTTTATTTTATTTCATTTTATTTACTCCCTGAGCCCACCCTCATATGTCCATCCATGTTCACAAAGCTCCTCCCACAGGTTATCAACCAATTAATACATGTGGGCTGAGGAAATGTCTAAAATGTTTACTTTATCATGGTTTACTTATCTTGCAGGTTATTTGTATAAGTAAGATTTTATTTTTTTTTTTTAAATAAACTAACTATTGCTCCAGGGGGCACGGTGGCTTATTAGTTAGCACGTTTGCCTCACACCTCCAGGTTTGGGGGTTCGATTTCTGCCACGGCTCTGTGTGTGTGGAGTTTGCATGTTCTCCACATGCTTCTGGGGTTTCCTTTGGGCATCCCCGGTTTCCTTCCCCAATCCAAAGACATGCATTGTAAGCTGATTGGTGTTTCCAAAGTGTCCATAGTGTGTGAATGTGTGTGCAATTGTGCCCTGTGATGGGCTCCCCCCCCCATCCAGGGAGTCCCCTGCCTCGTGCCCTGAGTTGCCTGGGATAGTCTCCAGGCTCCCAGCGACCCTGTGTAGGATAAGCGTTACAGAAAATGGATGGACTATTGCCCCTTTAAGTTAAACTTTTTTGTGAGTGCTGATGCACGACTATGACAAGCAAGAAGAGCCTCAAGAAATGGCAAATAAGTCTACTCACTTGTTCTTCAAAGACAAAGCTGTCCATACCCAGTGGATATGTTTTTTATTATAGTAATTTATAAATTAGCATTATTCTGTCAGGGTTTGGAATAGCAACAAGTCAACAGGTGAAACAGTGACTTCATAGAAGATGCGTGCTTCTCATGATTTTTACTATTGACGTGTAAAAGTGTTTTTATCTTTATTGAGAGTGCTATTATCCAGCTAATTTACCTCAAGGAGGCAACATTACCTTGCTGACTGTTAGTGTAGTATGCAATTGTTAAACTGCAGTATGTTAATAATATAATGTATTACCATTAACCAGCATTCTATTCATAAGCTGTTTTGGAAGCGTAAGCCATTTTCACACAGTTTGTGTTTTTCTACAGAGAATTTCAGGATGAGGGATGTTATGCAACAAGGAGCTGTGAACTTCCGTTATGATGATGTAAGTAGCCCGTACTGTTGATTTCAGTGCTGCAATGCAATGCCACTAATATCAATACATTTCTGACTCAACCTTCAAGTTGCAAAAAAGTGTGATTTTTTTTGTTTTCTTTCTACTCAAAAAGAAACAAGAGGCTGTTTATAAATTACCTGCAGTTACACCACAGTGCTGTCGAATTCTCAAATCTGAAGGTGTTTTTCAATTTTCTGTAATGGCACAGCTCTAGACAGTAGCTCTCACTGTGATTCAAATGATAGGTTTATATCAATGCGCTTGTCCTAATATGTTATTGTTTCAATAGTAACAGCTTATTCACAGGGACTTATAATGTATATATAGTCTAAGCCTAATAAGAAACAGATTATGTGTTGGAAAATGTATTATTTAACAAAGAAGGATGTATACGCATATGATTATTTAAAAATTTATATATATATATATATATATATATATATAGGAAGGATTCTCTAGTATCAGTATTTTGTAACAGTCAGCAAGTTTTCCACAAACAGAAAGTCTGTTTCTTGCTAACATTACAAGCTGGTCTTATTAACTTACGAAGAAAAGATAAAGAGAATTAAAGAGAGCCTAGTAAGCGGATGACTGTCTGTAGCTGCTATTACATAGCAGTGATGACAAAAACTAACTCATCTTGTGGACATGTCCACAACTTTAATTCTAAGTATATATGGTTAAAAAGCACCGTTAAAAAGAAGTGTCGTTCCTTAATCAATTTAAAATAGCAATCATTGGCAAATCACTGTGGTATACGAGGGATCAAACACTTCATGACGTGTTGTTATAGGAAACCGACAAAGTTTGGGGTGGTAACCTAGCAAACTACCTCACTGCTCATTTTTTTCCCTTTTACTATGATTTATGTTTTATTCCTTACTCAATTTATAAAATTAAAAAAAATTCAAGCAACAGTAATCGCCTCATCTACAATTTCAGCCAGCCACAGTATAACTGTAATTAACACCAATGTACCATATTCCCTACAATTTTTATATCAAAGATTTAACAGAATTAATTTACATATGCTACATTTGTTTCCTCTTTACAGTTCATCTTGTGCACCATGTCTATCTGAGGACGATTGGACAGACTTCCTGATTTATGGAGGAATAGAAGTATAATAGTGTGTATATATATATAACCTATAATATACAATATGTAGCCTCTGGCTAGTATAATATATATTCTAAATGTGCCACATTTTTTTATGGATTAGGAGATTTGTTCATTGGCCAGTGAGAAACATTTTCTGATGTAAAGCCATTTGTTGGCAGCTTCTTTTTAAAGGGACAGACCACATCAATAAGCCTTTATTTTGTGCCAACATAATGTTCTTTAAACTTGTTATCCAGTTTTGACACCAACACTCACTACTTATGCAGATTTTGTTAATAAATTTACATTTTAAACTGGTGTATTGTATTCATAGTGAGCCCATTTATTTATTTCTTTATTTTTATAACAAATATGTGCGATTAGTGATGTTCTGTTGAAATACCATCTGAAGGTATATGGGAAGAAAGAGCACTTTTCTTAGTTGATTCATTGGAACAGACCTCATAAAACAGATAATTCCCTTAATGTGCTTAGCTTGGCTATATACACACCAAGTTACCAGTTAATTAGGTACACCATCTACCTACACTGATTGGCCATTTTATCAGCTCCACCTAGCATATAGGTCATTTTGTAATTACTGACTGTAATCGATCTGTTGTACAACCCTTCACCATTAAATCTCTATTATAAATATAATATATATTATGTCACAAAACCTAATTCAGTGGTTAAAGCTTAATTTAGAAATGTAGTAGAACATTTCTAAATCAAGCTTTAACCACTGAATTAGGTTTTGTGACAATTGCAGTAACACATATCCTTAGAAGTAAATAAAAACCTTTTGGGAGAATGTTCTGTGGATTGATGAGTCGCAAGTGAAACTGTTTGGAAGACCGGGGTCCTGTTACATCTGGTGAAAACCGAACACAGAATTCCACAAAAAGGACATCATACCTACGGTCAAGCATGGTGGTGGAAGTGTGATGGTGTGGGGATGCTTTGCTGATTCAGGGCCTGGGCAACTTGCAATAATAGAGGGAAACATGAATTCTGCTCTCTACCAGAAAATCTTAAAGGAGAATGTCCGGTCTTCAGTCCGAAAGTTGAAACTCGAGCACAACTGGATTATACAGAAAGACAATGATCCAAAGCATATGATTAAGTCCTAGTCCTAGAAGTAAGAGAAAGAGCTCCAGTTATCAGAAATATTTGGTTGCAGTTATTGCTGCTGAAGGTGGCACAAGCAGATTTTAAGTTTAAGGGGGCAATTAGTTTTTCACTTTGGTGAGAGGTGTTGGATAATAAATAAAGATAAATAAATAAAAACGTTACTGTTTGTTTACTCAGGTTGCTTTTCTTTTATGTTGTCTTTCGTCTGAAGATCTAAAACTATTTAGTATGAGATGTACACAAAAACAGAAGAAATCAGGATGGGGCAAATACTTTTTCACAGCACTGTACGTATATTCTGCACATATTTTCTATACACTGTGACTGTTTTTAATTCCTTTGACACCGACACTTCCCGTTGGAATACAGCAAAAACGACATGTACACTTGATGCTGCTGCATCACTTCACAAAACTGTTTTATTTCTCACCACAAAATACAAAATTAATATATATTTCTTAGATACGTTGTTTATTTTTTATACTTTTTTAAATGCTGGAATGCAAGAAGAAAAGAACAATTACAATCAAGAGAGACAGAAGAACAAAGCGAGAACATTCAGTCACGTTCAGTGGGAACCAATATCCTTCAAACCACATTAACCCATCAGACAGAGTTTGGACAGATTGCATCTCAGCCTGAGGTCCCTAAACCACTCATCCTCTCATTCACTAATGCAACTGGAGACAAGAGAATCCTGGGAAAAACACTCAGAGCACTGCTGGGGTGACATCGGGACAAAGCTATCACTATGGTTACGAGAGAAGAAACGGAAGCAGAGCAAATACAAGGAACATGATTACTCAATTCTGTTCCATTCAATTTTTAATACCAAGACAAATGATGAGGTGTGATCTGGAAGGTCCAGGTTTAATTTCCTAAAATAAGCTGTCTGTGTGATATTCTGTATGGTCAAAGAACTGAAGATGAGATGATGTATCGTGATTCTCTACGTTCAGGAAAGGAGACAGGCTGGTTGTACAGGTGTGTGTGCACGTACGTATACATGCTGGAGTGGAATGGCTGCAGGTTTAGACACGTGAAGATAAGGTAGTTGTTGCTCATGCATGAATGTATTCTGTATGGATTGTATGATTTTCAGGCTTAGGTCTCACTGGGGAAGAGCTTTAAGAATGGCATTGACTTCTTCAGCCACAGCAGTCAGGGCAAACTCAAACTGGTCCTGAGGAGAGACAAAAGCACTGCTCAGCATCTACGCAAAAATGCACGCGTCAATCAAACAGCAATGCCGGCTACATTTTGCCTACATTCAGTATTTCTTTTTAGTAACGCCAACCTTTATAAAACATTTTTATGATCGTATCCTTTAGATTAATTTCTGTGTACAGACTGGTCAAACTGCATTTTCATTCCCTACATGAAAATCTCTTTGGAATATCTGAGTTAGTATTGCATGTGACTGACAAGTGTTACTGTGTCATAAAATATAAGAGCCAATCATGTTACAATATGCAAATGAAGGGCATGTAGGAAAAAGGGAGGGTGTAGAATTTCCAGTTTTCATTATATCATTCTATAAAATCTGATTTTATTCTAGGCATTTCTGTGCCTTTCTCCATTGTCTATCAATATAACGAACAATATTTTGTACATGAATGTTTTGGGTGATGGTAACCCTATAACCTTTCCACCCTTTTCGGAATGGAAAGGATTCAAAGTGACACAGCCCAATGTCACGATTTTCAGAAATAAAGTATTTGGTAAAAACAGAAGCAACACATAATTTCGGTTACGGAAAATACTAGGATAGGCAATCGAAACAAGGTTGCCTGTTTGTATTTATTTTCCAAAATCTTCTGCTATATTTTGAGAGGCACATATTAAGAACCTAGAAAGAATATTTTTTTGTCTATTATTTTGATCTATTCTAGCATAGCATAATATTAACAATGTACTTTCTGATTGTAAGTAAGTAAGTAAGTAAATTATATTTATATAGAACATTTAAACACAGCAAAGCTGACCAATGTGCTGAACAGGGTAAGAAAAAGTTAAATAGAAAACAGAATAAAACCAAATAGAGACAGACAATAGTAAAAATTAGATTAAAACGCCTGGGAGAAGAGATACGCTTTCAGCCTCTTTAAAAATGATCACAGAGTGTGCAAGGCGGATGTCCAGTGGCAATTGATTCCATAAACAAGGGGCAGCAACTGAAAAAGCTCTGTCCTTCTTAGTTTTTCAGAAGATCTTAAAAATCTGCTAGATGATTGTGGTCATCAAGAAGGTCAAGAAGATTGTACTCATAATTGTAACCATACACTATCAAAAGCCTAACTTCTTGCTTTGTGTTACCTTTGTGCGCACCATTCCCGGTCTCTGGTCACGAATGTGCTCCAGGGTTGCAGCGATATCTATTTCCTTCACCCCTAAACCACAAAAACAACACATATTTCAGACACAGCATTTCCCGGAATACTAACAGACCTAAAAAGGTTATCCTTTACAATAGACAAAGAGAAAGGAAGATAGGGGATGACAGACCAAGCAAGACTAAACCCTAATTTTCAATTCTGAATTAGAAGAGTATCAAATACATGATTGGCCAACTGCGCCATTACTAAGACACTTAATATATAAGCAAATGACTGGGTGTTTTTTTTTTTTTAAGTTAAATGAGTATATTATAGATGAAATGGTATGTATGAATAAAAATGTAAGTAGCCAAGAATCCACCTTTTGCCATACGGTTCAGAACCATGTCAATCAAGATGTATGTTCCAGTCCGGCCTGTACCATCACTACAAAAAAAAAAAGGGAGTACAGTCATAATAAAATTCCAGACAATACCTATTTACAATATGGTACAGAACAAAAGATAAAATTATACCACTGCGCTGTTAAATGCTTGATTCTGATTGGTCAGAAAATGTTGATTCATTTTCTACAACAGCAGCTCTGACAGTTGTATCGGTTGTAAGGTTTATATTAATGCACTCATTCTAAGACGTTATCATTTTTATAGTAACATCTTACACAGTATGGTCAAAGTTCCACACAAACGGACTGGAAATCGTATATATATTACTGTTAATACGGTGAAGTTTTTTATGAGGACATGTTTGGTTTTTTTAATCAAAATTATCATCTAACGTAACGCTGCTTTTCACATCACACCACCCTGTGTCATTGATTAGTTTTATATAACAGCATGTGCTGTTTTATACATTTTGTATATGCACTCAGTTGCCACTTTATGAGGTACACCTAGCTTATACCTATGTTCAGAGGCTCTTTTATCAGGTACACCAACTACTGGCATGTGGTACAAATACATCAGGAGCAGCAGTCCATCCATCCATCCATCCATCTTCTATACCGCTTATCCTTCCTTCAGGGTCACGGGGAAACCTGGAGCCTATCCCAGGGAGCATCGGGCTCAAGGCGGGGTACACCCTGGACAGGGTGCCAATCCATCGCAGGGCACAATCACATACACATTCACACACTCATTCATACACTACGGACACTTTGGACATGCCAATCAGCCTACCATGAATGTCTTTGGACTGGGGGAGGAAACCGGAGTACCCGGAGGAAACCCCCGCAGCACAGGGAGAACATGCAAACTCCACACACACAGGGCCACGGTGGGAATCGAACCCCCGACCCTGGAGGTGTGAGGCGTACGTGCTAACCACTAAGCCAAAAGATGAGCGGTAGTTTCTAACTGTTTCAGTCTCGCCACCTTACCCCATAGCTCAGATACATGAAGAATTCAAGAGATTGTTGTCACATGTAGGGAACAACTTGTACTTGCCAGAAATTGCTGCAATTCTTTTAATATTGCTGTAGGACTCTTGAGAGCCTCCCTGACCACTTTTCTCCCGATCTTCTCATCAATTTTAGGACGTCCTGTTCTTAGTAGCATCACTGCCGTGCCATATTTCCTCCACTTGTTGATTATTGTCTTTACAGTGTTCCATGGGATATCCAATGCCTTGGGATTTGTTTTGTAACCCTCTCCTGATTGATATTTTTCAATAATTGTGTGCCATGGCTGTTACAGTTGGATGTTACCATGATGTTAGGAAAATCCTATAGGAACAGCTGTGCTTTATTTGGGGTTAATCAGTCACCTTAATTGATGACAGATGTATACTGATTAGTATTTAACATGAGTTTGTATGGTATTGATTCTGAACATTCTCCACATTCCCAATTATAAAAGGGTGTTCATACTTAAGCAAGCCGGGCATTGGAAGTTTTCAGTTTATCTTTTTTTTTCCCCCAAAAAAACATTTCTAGGTGTTTGTCACTTGATATTTATATGTTGCAATTTCACAATAAAGGTGAAAAAGATTCTGACATGATTTAACTTAGTTTCATTTTTTTTCACAGAACAAAAACCTGCCATTTTAACGTGTTTTACTGTTACGTGTACACTTTTTTATATATATATATATCCAAACTAAGATGCCATTGCTATGATACCACCCAAAATATATCTAGTCAGGTGGGACCTTAGCGTTGTCCTTTTCGAGGCAGGCAAGGGGTGAAGGGCTGACAAATTGCTCATAGCAACAGATGATTTTTGACAGAACAAAAATATGGTTTTAGCGGATGTTGGGTATGTAAGCATTTGCTTTGAAACACTGTACCTGCAATGGACAATAATTGGGCAGGAGCGTCCTCGGTAGCATTTATTTACTTTCCTATGAGAAAAAGGCAGAGGGACACAAAATAGAGGAGAAAAATGCCCGTCCATTAAGGAGCAATACACCATCCAGTATTCACATCCATGTCACGGTTAAGAAATTACATTTCAGTTCAGTAAAGTTCCAAAAGGTAAACAGGACCCATGATCAAACAGTAAGGATATTCATATACATACTAAGAGAAAGGATGACCAGACAGACATTAAAGTACCCCAAGCATGTCATTTAATGTGTTTTTTTTTTTTTTTTTAATGAGCAAAAAACTATTAAAATAGCCTAGAGACAGCATTACACATTTGCAATTATATATTAATGCAACCATTTATGAATATTCATTATGCAATTTGGTAACATCATAAATATTATAGTATCATGTTATATGCTGTGCCATCCCGACCCCAACCCTTTCCCCCACTTGCTTGGTGATGATGTGCTATTACTTTTATTTTTTATTACTTTTGTATTGCTACATGCTTTCACTATTACAATTTCCACACAACTGTGTGTGGAATGCAGAGGCTGAAGTGGTGATATCTGCATATCAGGTGTGATGTATCAGAATCCGAACTACAGGCAAACCAAAATAAATCTGGGGCCAGCCTGTTTATGTGGCGGCATTTTTTGTCATAAGTGAGTAATTTATTTGTCTTAATATATTTGTATTGAATTGAATGTTTTCTTAATATACACTCATCAGTGGCACCTGTCAAGGGGTGGGATACATTAGACAGCATGTGAACAGTCAGTTCTCAAACTTGATGTGTTGGAAGCAGCAAGAATGGGCAGGCGCAAGGATCTGAGTGACTTTGACGAGGGCCAAATTGTGATGGCTAGATGGCGGACTCAGAGAATCTCCAAAATGGCAGGTCTTGTGAGGTGTTCCCGGTATGCAGTGGTTAGTACCTACCAAAAGTGGTCAAAGGTAGGACAACCGGTGAACCGGCGACAGAGTCATGGTTGCCCAAGGCTCACTGATGCATATGGGGTGCAAAGGCTAGTCCTTCTGGTCCGATCCAACAGAAGAGCTACTGTAGCACAAATTGCTGAAACAGTTAATGCTGTCTATGATAGAAAGATGTCAGAACACACAGTGCATTACAGCTTGCTGTGTATGGAGCTGCATATGCCCATGCTGACCCCTGTGCACCGCCCAAAGCACCTACATCAGAACTGGACCAGGGAGCAATGGAAGAAGGTGGCCAGGTCTGATGAATCACATTTTCTTTTACATCATGTGGATGGCCGGGTGCGTGTGTGTCGCTTACCTGGTTAAGAGATGGCACCAGGATGCACTATGGGAAGAAGGCAAGCTGGTGGAGGAAGTGTGATGCTCTGGGCAGTGTTCTGCTGGGAAACATTGGGTCCTGGTATTCATGTGGATGTTACTTTGACATGTACTGTACCACCTACCTAAACATTGCTGGCAGTGGCCTCTTTCAGTAGGACAATGCAAAAATTGTTCAGGAATGGTTTGAGGAACACGACAAAGAGTTCAAGGTTTTGTTTTCAATCAGATCGAGCATCTGTGGGATGTCCAATCCATGGAGGCCCCACCTCGCAACTTACAGGACTTAAAGGATCTGCTGCTAACATCTTGGTGCCAGATACCACAGCACACCTTGCAGAGATCTTGTGGAGTCCATGGGTCAGAGCATTTTTGGCAGCACAAGGAGACTTGCACAATATTAGGCAAGTGGCTTTAATGTTATGGCTGATCGGTGTATGTGTCCGTGTTGGCTCGACTTTCTTTCTTTTTTTATATTCTTTAATTAATGACAGTAAAATAAAATGACTGGTTTTCATAACATTGTCTTGATTGTATTATTAGTCCCTGACCTACAAAACTAGCATGAGGATGTGTTTTTGATAGAGACTCCAAAGCACTTCTAGAAGTCTCACTGAATAAGGGCTTCTGCTAAATGCTGTAAACGTGATAAAAAAATAAGCAATTTAAATGTAACAGAATATTCCGTATATAAGAGTGCAGTAATCCATGCAAATGAAATGATTTGAGGACGATCAATCGAGACTTACATTAGTTAGTATTCTTATGCATGAATTTACCCACACTCAGGAGCACGAGTAGGATACGAACCTTTTTCCGAATTGATCGGGATTTTCATGAATACCAAATTTCCTGTGTAAACACTCGTATTTACAAATAAATATGTTCGTACGCAGCTTGATAACTGCTCGATGATGTTGTATAGCTGTAGCCAGCTAATTCTTTGTAAACTAGTTCACCTAGCTTGGATCTCAGTATCTGAGTCTCTGTTTGCATCAACGTATTCTAAGCAACTTATGTAACAGTAGCCAATCCTGTCAAAACTTTTAACGGAAGTATTTAATGGAAAATGTGCAGAAAAATGTGCGTTCAGTGCTGTGTTTAAAAACGGACCAATGTATATAATCAGAATCCTCCATCTAAAAGGGGTTCACCATTGAAAAATTCCGTTTGTGCATGTAGGGGTACTTCAACAGAAAGATATACACAAACTGATAGTTCAGAACAAGAAAAGGGAGAGAAAGGGTGTGAGACAGAGAGATGGGACAGATGAGGAGGAGGCTTTGAGGCGATGGAGCGTACCATCAGCGTTGCTCTTGCTGCAGCCACACCTGTCCGTGCTCATTTTTGTGACTATGCAACTGGAGTCAGATTACTAGCTGCAAACCACAAAAATGACACAGACAGCTGTGCAATACCACGGGCTCCGCTGCGCTCCATCGCACATGGAGAGAAAGAAAGAGCGAGAGACAGAGAGAGCGAGAGAGAGTGAGTGAGAGAGAGAGACAGGAAGCAGAGAGATGCAGAGATAAGTGAGAAGATAAAAGACAGATGGTGGAAGAGAGAGTACAAGACAAATAAGGACATAGAAAGAATGATGTCTAGATGATGCAACTGACAATGAAAACAGAATAGCGAACATGAGGGCTAACGGCAATGGGGATAATGTTTGCTGCAAATGGGGTATAAATGTGTGTGTGCAATACCTGCGGAAGTCCTGCAGAGGGCGTGTGGAGGATGGTATACCCTGCGCAGGCCAGCTCAGAAAGTGGAATTGGGTGAGAGTGCGTGTCTCCTGCGTCTGCACGTTTTTCAGGTAGAAGCTCCGTACCAGGAAGTCATTGCACCAGATGTGCTCCGACACCAGGTTCACCTGCATGATGTGACATTTACAGTCAGCTTACAATTTTACGGAAAAAAAAAACAAGTTAGTATAACAATCAAGATGTTTACCCAGATTTCGAAAGTCATAGGACAAACATAAACACAGACCTCATAGATGTGGTAGAGGGATGAGCCTTCATCAGGCCAGTAGCGGTCACACTGCTTCTCTCCATCCTCAACAAGAGCGGTCATCATCACAATCACAGTACATCCGTTCTCCCAGACCATCTACAGTAAAGAACACACAAACACACATCACTCAACCTTCCTGCTTGAATAGACACTGAACATACATCAAAGCAATTATTCCATCTGAACATCATCAATTTACCCTGATACACTATCTAGTCCATTATTGCTCCTAGTGTAAATATACAAAATAAAACAAAATGGGGGTATGGAGTTACATTTGTGCGTAAACTGTGGGGCAGTGGTAGCTTAATGGTTAAGACGTTGGACTACTGATCGGAAGATCATGAGTTCAAATCCCAGCGGCGTCACTGTTGGGCCCCTAAGCAAGGCCCTCAACTGCTCAGATGTATAAATGAGATAAATGTAATTCACTCTGGATAAGGGTGTTTGCCAAATGCCTGTAAATGTAAACTAATTTTGCAAACAAACACAACTCCTTTTTTGCAAAGGAAAACTCGACTCTCAAACAAACAGAAAGCGATTTTCTCACAAATGCAGCTAAGCAACTTCCTCTTTCAAGCCAACAGATGGCGCTATCGGTCAATTTACACTAGTTTCCTGGGAGAAGCATTACAACACAGCATAATGTTACACCGCAATAGTGTGCAGTAAATAATTTTTTTTAAATTATTATTTAATTCTGAAATAACGTCTGTGATTAACACAAGCTCAAGATATTTTCACGTTTTATTCTATGACATTAACAAGTTCATGCACCAATTATCCCAATCTCGAACCTCAACTGCCCCAAGAGGAAGATTTTATCGGATGTCTCTTATTGATAACATTCAGTGGAGGAAAACTTGGTTGTTGCCATATAGGTATATACATACCAAATTTTAGAATCCTGTAAAAAAAAAAAAAAAATCTACCCATGCAACACATGCAATATATATGCATGTTACCCATCTTTTCCTTTTTTTCTTCTAGTTCTTGGCAGTACTGTCACTGTTTATTCATATACAATTGCTTGGGATTATATGTGTTGTATGTGTACGATTGAAAGCTGTATCTACATATACTACTGTACTCCACTGTGGTGTAATGTAATGCGTAATGTAATGAGGCAGTTGCTTAGCTGCATTTGTGAGAAAATCACACTCTGTTTGTTTGAGAGTCGAGTTTTCCTTTGCAAAGTACATTGTGTTTGTTTGCGAAATGGTATATTTATATTTGTTTAGTTTAGGCACAAATGTAACTCCATAATGAGGCCCTATTTATAGGAACAGCAAAATAAGGCGCAAGATGGTGGTGTTGTGCGTATTTCATAACCATTGGTACGGGTGCTAACAGCATGAAGAGAAGAGTGAGAATTAAAAACATTCTGGGGTTTGGCAGTTTTTCAGTGAAAGGAAGTCTGGGACTAATTAATGTCTTGTTTGTTTAATGTAATGGCAAAACACAAATGCTATTACCGATTACGTAAATAGAATTAGTGTTATGTAAAACTATGTGAAACATCATGCAGACCGAAAAACAGAGCATAATCCTATTCCAATCACATATTCTGTATTTATTTAAAAAAAAAAAAAAAAAATAGTCACCAGTAAAGTCAGTATGCTGTCTACTTTCCATAACACTTTCATATTCTCCTGCTTGCTAAATCAGCTGACAGCGTGTGTTAGTTGGGAGCTACGTGTTTGTCGTGTTCCATTTTCGTGCTGAAAAATGCTGAAGAATGCACATAATTTGAAGCTCTATTTCTCACATGCCTCATTCTCCCTGTTAGGTAACCCTCTCTTCCCTTTATACTTCATAACACATTATATATTCATATATTCATATATTCACTGCCACAATGAGCAGCATGATGTTGTTCAGTAGCAATCACTCTGTGCTCCATTTCAGCGACTTCTCCTCATCATTTCTTGGTCAGTACTTCATGTACGATGAAGTTCTAGAGAGAAAAATATCGCCTAAATGTAGTCAGTTCATACCGATGAGGAAAGGAAAGAATGCCTAAGATAGTACTGACTCTGCACTGACTCTTACATTAACCACATAGGTCTTTGGATAAGATTATCACTTGCAGCGATGAGCAGCATTATGAGAACTCATCCATGAATTCTCACATCGGTTTGGTCAGAACGTGTCGATTAGGGCAAATCCGAAGGTACTGATTAAAACATGTGTTGAATTTGGTATGGTAATAGCTCATTCGTAGGGACTTGTATGGTGAACAGATGTAATTGTTAATATGGTGAAGGAGACATTTATGGAAGGAGTCTCCAGTGTCTTTATAATAATCAGAGGTATAGATGTTCCTTTAGGTTTTTTCGACATGGGAAATTCTTGAGGACAGAGGGCTTTGCAAAGTGTTTGAATTATATCACTCACTTACTCCAGGTGTGAAAGAAGTGTATTACATGCGTCTATTTTCCCCAATTTGGCCACCTGCCAAATTCCCCTCCATCAGCCAGAATAACACACTGGAGGAAAGTGCTATCTACCTTCTTACACATACATAAACAGATGTCCATGATTGGCTAGTATTGCTGTAACTGACGGGATTCAAACTAGAGATCTCTCAACAATAAGGTGAATGCTTTTCTACTGCGCCCTTCAAGAGCCCTTACATATGTCTTTCTACCATGGGGAAATATTTTAGTTTGTTATTATTATTATTATTATTTATATGAATTATTCTGCATGTGCAATTTTAAGAACCCTCGGTCCTGTCTTTACATTCTTGGAGAGGGGTCAAGTGCTTAATTATGAGCGTCAGTCCCACCTCCCCCAACCCTCATAATATCTCGACCCCTGAGCTGTAAAGCACAGCTGTAAAAAGTAGCTGGGTGTGAATAATTTCTCAAGAGGTGTAACTAGGAGTGCTGCTGTGATATCCACTCAAATCAGCACCTGTGATTCTTTAATTCCCTTTTACAGGCCAGTGCTACTATGTCTCAGTTCTACTACTTATACTATGGACTAAAAGTCTGTTTGTGAAGAAAAAGTGCATAGTTGTGAGTGTGTATCAAAAGAGTATGCAAGTACTGGGACATATTAAGACGTCATGTAATGGAAGAGAACGTTGTTGCCTAGTTACGCATACTGTCACCATAAACAAACTCCTCGTTGCATTTCAGCTTTTCTTCATTTGTTATTCCTTATATAATTTATACCGTATCATTTAATTTACCATTTGAGATGCAGCACAAGTGTGTATTGGTGTCTCAGTGCAGTGATATTTTCCTAATGAATTCACTTCGCAGAAGAAACACCTGACTGGTTCTAAAAAGCAGTAATATTAGTGCAATGTTCGCCAAATGCTCCACATTAGTGCAGACACATTCATTTTTTTTTTCCTCTGAGGGTTGAAAAAGGTGGAAATAATGGGGAAGAGCACTCTACAAAATTAGAAGTATGCCACTGTCATATCACTAAGTTATGCTTGCGTCTCCATGAAAATTGAGCTGTAATGCACATACATAGTGAATGACTTCCTGGGTCCAAATAAAATCAGCAGTTGGTACCTAAAATTACTTCTTGGAAGTTCTATTTCTCTTACACACACACACACACACACACACACAAACGCACACACACACACACACACGCACAAACGCACACATGCACACTCACACACACACACGCACACACACTCACACACTGACCTGCCAAAAGTCAGAGATGGTATGGGAGAGTGGTCCTTGGGTGGCGATGTACGCTGGCATTCTGGGGTCATGCTCAATCTAAAAGGTCAAAAAGAGACAAAAGGTTGTGGGTCAGCACCTTCAGCCCCTTCTGACCCGTGATTGTGCCTATCACCATGGCAACAAGCTATTCATGTGATCGGTGCACAGGAAGGCTTAATAGATGATCCGCTCTTGCTACAACAGAACAGCGGGGATTCCGCACCACCTCCGCCCAGAGCTACATCAATACACTGTAGCCATGGCAACGGCAAGACGGGGATTCCGGAACCCAAGACACACTGCCACGGAATAAATGGATTTTGTCACCTTGGCAACCAAAGGGAGGGGGTGGACAAATGGGAAAGTTCAGGTTGGAGATGGCAGAGGCAGAGCAAGGTGCACTGTTAGATAAATGAGACGGTCAATTTATAGGCAGAAAATGTTTCCAGTCAGAAAGCTCTGAGCACACACACACACACACACACACACACACAAGTGCAGAGTCAGACTGCACAGAGGCAGGAAACCACGCCTTTCTAGTGGTATATAAGAAGTGTGCACAGTCATAGGTAGCTGTTTATATGGAAATGCTTCAACCTACTATGGTGCTGGCGTTAATGTAGTCAGCTCTTGAGGGGTTAACCTCAGCCTTCAGTTTCACCCGGGAGTGATCGTCTGTACAGAAAAAAATTACACGCAATTAACAACTGCAGAACAACAGCGTGGGTTAAGGCATATCTACGAAAGAACAGAAAATGCTGTCTATTGGGCTTCATTCACACGTTAAATAATCTGGGGGAAAATGTGTTTCCCTACGGACATTGGTGGTGCAAATTCATGAAAGAGGATGGGAATTTGCTCTGATGGGAAGTCATTAAAATGGGGGGAAATATTTGGTTCAGAAGGCTCACATGGCACAGCGTCAGGGCAGCGGTTCTTCTTAATGTTTGATTCACTCTGAGCGACAGACACTGTGCTGGGTTCTGCTTGGTAGGAGCACAATGCCTCCCACTCCTTCAGCAAGCGATCCTTATTCTTCACATGATCCTCCATATATGCCTACAGAGACGAACAGAGAGAGAGAGAGAGAGAGAAAGAGCGAGTGTGTATGTGTGTGTGTGTGTGTGTGTGTGTGTACCTCTTATGCATTTGGAAAATGGCTTCAAGAGTGAAAAACATGGTGATCCTGTCTTTGTGTGTACCAGTATCATGTGGCCAGTGGAGATGTCCATGTTTGCCTGTGCTGGCTCCTCACACCAAGAGGGAGTGCTGCTGTGTGAGCTGGGGCTGGCCTGAGGGGCATCACTGTACTGAGACGATACGCTACTGACCCTCGAAGTATCTGTTCCGGCTCCTCCTACTGCTCCTCCTGTCCCGCTCCCTCCTGTAGCGACCCCACTCTCTTGCCTTCCTGAGGAGGATTTAGCAGCCATGTGCTGCCTACAGAGGTCCTAAAAGTGGGACAAACAAAAATAACTAGAAACAGAGACTTGACAAATTCATCCACGTTCATATTTTCTTAGAACTCTGACTGATACAATAAGAGAAAAGAAACAGTATGTTTTTTGACGTCAAATATAGTTCAGCGTGATGCAGAAAAGATTACCACTTACCTGGTACGCATAGTGTGTGGCACTGCCTGCCTCTGGACCCAAGCCTAACTTCCTGGAGGCCAGTTGTTGAGCATGGCTACGCAAACATGCGATGGTTAGTGAGCCCACTAAGAGCCCACCCACACAAGCCACGCCCACAAACATAAGGAACACCCACTGGCTACTGCTGTGCACACGCGTTGCCACTGGCAGCCCATCATTTTTCTGTAAGAAAAAAAAAAACTCAGCAAACTAAAAGAACACACAACCCAACTCTGTCTACACTATTTGTAGTGTATATGTGATAATGATAATTTTGACGTTTTCAATGTGTTTGGAAAAAGATTGGAAAAACTATATACTCAAAACTCATTTATAATGATAACGCAGTCGATACGTTATCATTTCTATAATAACAACTTGCTTGCATGGGAGTTGTATGGTGGATGCGCCACATAAACTGAGTGAAAAATGTGAAACTTAACTTAACTGTAACTTTTTTTTTTTTTCCTTCACAGTGAAAATCTTCAGGACAGAAGATTTTACAGTTTGTCTATAACATGACAAGCTGCACTTTTTGTCATATTAGCTTCATAAAAGAGAAAAGGTGGCTGCTGAGACAATGACTGTTTATACAGTAGCTGTTATAAGTGACCATCCATCCATCCATCTTCTATACCGCTTATCCTTCCTTCAGGGTCACGGGAAACCTGGAGCCTATCCCAGGGAGCATCGGGCACAAGGCGGGGTACACCCTGGACAGGGTGCCAATCCATCGCAGGGCACAATCACACACACATTCATACACTACAGACACTTTGGACACGCCAATCAGCCTACCATGCATGTCTTTGGACTGGGGGAGGAAACCGGAGTACCCGGAGGAAACCCCCGCAGCACGGGGAGAACATGCAAACTCCACACACACAGGGCCACGGTGGGAATCGAACCCCCGACCCTGGACGTGTGAGGCGAACGTGCTCACCACTAAGCCAAAAATTGTAATCTGATTACATTGCTGATTACTGCATGTAAAAAATAATCAGATTACTAAACGACTTTACTTTCAAGTTACTTTCAAAACCTATCAAACCTACAAAAATACACTACAAAGTGAAACTGAAAGATAATTCTTTCAGTAATTTTAGTGCACGTCAATGTAGGATATGATCAGAAAAACTTGGATTTATCATAAAACTTGCCTCAGGTGTTGTCACTGTTTGAAAGACTACCAGACCGATAAAATATAATACTTTTCTAACTAGGTTAGTTTGGTGTCACTACCCAAAGCGGAGACACAGCTAAGCTATAGTTTTAGCTGCTACAGTGCCATGCAAAGTACATGATCTTTCCTTATGTTCTACTCATATCATGTTCATGTAAACTAGAACTCATATAGACATTTACACACCTCGTTTTCCTGCTCAGCTTCAGAGGATGTTACTGTTTCAGTTTCAACCCCTTTACTGCTTTAAAAAAAAATCTGCGTATATCCATTTTCCCCTGACACTGACTGTGTGAGCTAGCGTTTGGCAGGATTGAGAGTGTTTCCATGTATTTTCCTGTAAACTCGGTCTGATTGGTTTCGCCTCCGTTCACCGAAGATATAAAATTACAGGCGGTCTTCTTTTACTGACGTTCAGTTACGTAGTGACAAACCGCTCCAAGTGGAGAATTATACAGGGCTAAAAAAAAAAAAAAAAAAAAAAAATCTTCGGAGCAAAACATGATTTATTTTAAAAATTCATTTTACTTAATATTGTTTTCTTCACAATAAATTTGTAACACAAGTAACGTAATTTTATCGAAATCAGTCATTTTAAAATGTAATACATTACATTACTGCATTACCAGAAAAATAATTAGATTACAGTAACATTGGAGAGTTACACCCAACTCTGTTCTTTACACATTTCAAACATATATTGATGCAACTTTGGCTTCAGTTATAAGTATGTTTCGAGTCAATGCGTTTTCCTTTCTTTTTCTCAGCTAGAAGAATCATCTCAGAATTCTTTGCCTGTGTAATCAATTAAACGCTACAGAAGCAGCGGACAGAGAATAAGCTGAACAACGCTTCGGTATACATTTAAGGTTTGTGTGTGAATGTTGCAATGTTACAATGGAGCCTAAATCAAGCTGACAGGTCGATTATGATTTCTCACAGCTGCACGCATCTTAGGTGTGTATAGTTTTCCAAGAAAAACAACAAATTTAGTGAAACCAATCCATGCAAATTACAGCTTTAGTAACGGATAAGTATCCCTGCACCTCTTTTCAGTGGAGGAATGAGTTAAATCCTGGTTCTATCAAGAGACCACCCAGGCAACTCTATTCTGCTAGACCTTTTTCAAAAGAAATGGAATTAGAGGAGCGGGAAAGCGGTAACGGGAACACACACACAGGACAGATCGAACGTCTCAAAAGGAGGTTGCACCTCCCACCCTGTTGTCTGGGTTACCATGAGCCTCAGTGGGGGCAGTAGTTGCCATGGTAACATCAGAATGCCTGATGTAAGGCCTTTGGCCATCAAAAGTGACAAAAAGGGATGAGAAAATGTGTCAAATGAAAAGAGACGTGAGGGAGAAATAGGAAAGAGGTGGCAGGACTATTCTGTAGTTCAACTCCTTCTACAGTTGTATAGTCTGAACTGCAACTAATCATTCCTAGATCTGAAACTCCTCCTGAATCCTCAGCTCAAGATATGCTCTCATTTTCTATTTCTGCCTCTCCACTGGTATGAGGCAGAGAAGTCAGGGCATTACATCACCGTGTTCGTGGCAACTGCGCTGACCTTGTCGCCACAGCAACCGCCTCACCTGACATCACTGTCTGTGAAGATATTGCAGCGAAGTGAGGTGAGTGCACTACAGGATTCCCTTGCCTTCATCCAAGAAATCGCTCGTTTTATTCCCTTTTCTACAATAAATGTGGATTCACTTATATATTTATGGTTTTGCTTTATTTGTTTGTTCATTCCTTCCTTCTTTCACTCTTCACTCAAACAAAAAAAGAATCATACATAAATAAACCATATCCAAATCATTTTTGTCCCCCTCAGAATTAGACAATTAAATAGTAATATTATATATGAATGAAATTACACAAACAACCTATATACACATAGTAAAAGGCTAGAATATTCAGATATAATAAGGAAAAAAAAGAATCTTATATTACTCTGTACACACTTGGACTCATATTCTCAAAATTAACAGTATATATGCGTATGCAACCTAGTTTTGCGTAATTTCTTTTCTTTTTTTCTTTTTTTTTTACTTTATTTAATAGTCTAATTCTAAGAAAAAAATGATTTGGATATGGTTTATTTATGTATGCTTTTTTGTTTGTTTGTTTGTTTGTTTTGAGTGAAGAGTTGCATAAGCATATATACTGTTAATTTGGAGAATATGAGTCCAAGTGTATACAGAGTACTATAAGATTATTTTTTATTATTATTATATTTTAATATTCTAGCCTTTTACTATTTGCTTTTAAGTTGCTTGTGTAATCTCTTTCACACATATAACTTTCCAGTGGTAACGATTTTATACACACTATGCAAACAAGTAAAAACCTTAAGTAAATCTTATCATATATTTGTTTACATACATATATAAACGCAGCTTAATTCCTTAATATTACATTTCTTAAAATGATATAGGGCTTGAATAGTTTGTCACAGCTGGACTTTTGAAAATGGAGCATCTTAATCGTTCCCTCTTTACAAGATAAACATACAATTAAAGCATTAGTGAAGTTTTAAACTCACCTGAGCAACAAACACATTCTTTCTCTTCCTGTTCGAGACAGTTGACTGTCAGCGTCTGCGATAGGCACAAACCCAGACCGGCGGACAAACGTGAAGCCCTCAAGCGATATATACATACATACATATATATATATATATATATATATATATATATATATATATATATATATATATATATATATATATATATATATATTAGCCTTATTCGCTGGTTCTTAGTTGCTGCAACCCAAACTGAGACTTCAGACAAGACGAAATCGTCACCAGGGATCGTAATAAATCAGCGAAACGGAACACCGCGCTGGAACAGACCAGCTTGTAGGACGCCTCAGCTCGGCCGCGCGCGAACGAAATCCCGCGCGCGCCTGTCAGTTTGACACTTATGAAGTCGTCGTCATGGCAACAGAGAGAACGGTGACGAGGCGGGATAAAAGGGAGGGGGGGCGGCGTTAATGGCTCTTCAGAGAAGCTCTGTCAGGCTTTGAATGACATGAAATGAGGGGGGGGGGGGAATGCGACGAGAACAAATGAAGCGAAATACTAACTGTATGACGCTGGGCTTATCTATGTGTGTTTTCTATCCATACAGAGATAGCTGAAAATTCCTCCTGAGTCTAAACATATAATAGGGTTAGTAATGTCAACAGGAAATCTGGTATCAGGACCAAATTGGCTCAAAACCAACCAGCCATTTCTAATGCTTGTGCAGTGTTTGGGCTTTGCGTTCAAAGTAGCCCAGTTGTAAGCTCGGCTCCATATCATGCCAGAGACGATCTCACGAAGCGTGAGCTGTGCCTGTGCTCTGGCAGCCAGATTTGGATGAGCTCATCGGCATCATTCCAGGGCGGTATGTTGGCCAGACGAAGTGGTAAGAACGGGCCAGCATTATGCTGTTACACATTTGCTATCAGGGACTATGTTTCCTTTGAAGATATATCCATATGTCCAAACCTTCTGTAGACTTTCACTATAAACTTACCTCTCCAACACCTGCCTGGAGCACATTCAGGCCAGTTTCTGACTCTAGAAAGTTCTTCTCAGCCACTGTTCAAAACAACAGTAGAGAAATGAGAAGACATCAATCAGAACTAAACTATTTCATGAAACACTACTGGATAATCGTTCAGAAATGCAAATACAGACATTTGTGTGTAGCTTCACAAAGGTAGTGATGGTGTTTACTGTGCATGGTGTGGATCAAATGTGTGCTTTGTTAACTGACACAGAATTGCCATCATGTTCTTCCACACTCACCAGCCTTCTCCGCCACTTCAGCATTTGACAGGTTTTGGCTATTCGGGCGAACTTGGAACGTGAGAGCCGGACCTACCACGCTGCAAACAGAAGTTAACAGTCATGCACCCAAAATTAGGACAAGCTACAGAAACACATGGAGGGAGGGAGAAGGTTAGTGGCAGAGTCGAGGATCAGGGGGTCAGGGTGCGCCAGAGATGAGCTTGATTCATGCCATTCATTCGTTGCCACCCAACGGTTCTCCACCGCACTGCAGACCACAGGTTAGGCCTCCACCTCACCACAGCTTGCGCTCGGGATTCGAACAATTCATATTGTCATGTTAGAGCGATTGCGTTTGAATTAAAGAGTTTGAAATATAAATAAGCCTCATAGACTTATACATTAGGCTTAGACTTGATTCTGTTCAGGCCAAAATTGCTCATGGAAAATTTTATACTGACATTGGAAAAATCATAAAAATTCATATGCACGGCTAAATTGTTCCGCAAATCCATTCGTAATAATCACCTTTTTTTTACATTGACAATGCTCACACCTTTTTGACCTGAGAGTAACAATGTTCCAATAAAGGGTTAAAAATGTGGACTGTGGAAAACACAAAACAAATGGGTGATTTTAATTGAGGGCTATCTTCTATCTGCACACACATTTACAAGTGGTGAGCTTTTATGTCTCTATTTATATTAAATATAGTTTATACGGTAGACAATCAAAATCAGGCCTAGCCATACCGGCCATTATAAAATAAGCGTATTGCAAGAAGATTAAATTAGGTGCCCAGAGTCAATGAAGACAACATAAGGCTCAAGACTATTTTATGGGCTTGGGATTTTCCTGACACAGTGACTGACATTACCTGATGTTGATAAAAGAGCCAATGGTGAGATGGATCCTCTTAGTCAGGGCCACCAAAAGACGAACAGCATCAAAAAGAGAGAGGGGACTGCAGAGACACGCATTGACATGCCACATACAAACACAAGCACCACAAAATACATAAAAACCCACAAACACAGACAAATAATCCATTCAATGTGAAGGGTTTTGATGCCATTAAGAAGAATGGGATGGATGAATGGCAAATGTGCAGTGAGTTACTCAAACAGTTTGGAGATGAAAACACATGGCAATGGTTGTACCTCTTGTTTGTAACAATATATCCATACTCTTCTTTGTATTTGGTTTGATTCTTCGCTGGTGTTACACTGGGGACTCCTTTCCACCCCTTTTCCTCTAACTTCCACCCTTTATCTTGTTTCAGCAAAGCTGCAGGAGCCTCTACACTGGCCTCCTCTTTAATATTGTTGTTCTGTGAAGATCCACCAGTCTTGGGATCCTCCATAACAGAAGAGGAAGATGAGGAGATGGCTGGTACTGGAGCTTTGTGCACCATGTGTGTCATTTCTCCCTCAGTGATCTTCATCTATGGAAAGGAAATAGACCAATTTAAATTCAATTTGTTGATTTGAGAGGGAAACACTATTGTGGTCAGTCATGTCCTATAATTCATGAATACACTGCTGGACATGCCAGTCAATAGCTACTGTATCACCTCCAGATACATGAGCAACAGTGCAAATACAGGTCTACTAGCTTGTGTAATTCTTGGATAAAACAAGTTTACCGGTTTCTGTGGGGTGGATGAATCAACAGAATGATCTATGGAAAAAGAAAGAATAAGCAGTTACGACTGTGCTGGCGAAAATAAACTCACCCAACTCAAAAGCTTTTTCCTTAAATGAACAAATTAACAGTAATTAACGGTAGATCACCCTGGTTGTGTGGGATCGGAGGTTCATTCTGCAAGAGATCCAGGACTGTAAAGAGACGTTCCATCTCTCCAGGGTTCAGATGAGTCAGATCAAAGCCATGCTGCAGTAGCAGCTCATTCAGACTCTGCTGAGTGGGGTCTGCACAAAAACAGTCAACACTCAGAAAGTACCAGCAATTTGCCTTCTTTTACTTGAATTTTGCTTCATGTATTTGCTTGATACTTGGGATTATTTAGCATGTTCGTAGCTTTTGAATACATTCATTTTACATTCAGTCCTTGAAAAAATCCTTATGCCTGGGCCACACTAGCATATATGATCTTAACCCTTTACTGCATTGTGTTGCCATATGGCAACAATTAATTTATCTCCAATTTTCTGATAGGCAGTAATACAAAACTACTATTTCCCTATGTAACTGGAAAAAGGGAATTGTATACATTTTGTGTTATTTTTGACTACATGATACTTTACACCATTGCACCCCTAAACATTTTTTCAATGTATTTTTTTTATATATTACTTCAAGTACATTAATTCAGTTAATAAAAAAAACAAACTTTTTTTTAATGTAAATGTAATAATTCATGCAGTAGAAGGTTAAACATTTCTCTATCAAGATTGTGTAAGGTGTGTCTCATCTTAACCACACTCCAAGTTGATTTAAAGTCATAAATATTAAACATGTTCAATATTTATTACTCAACATCCTGTAATGTGGGGGGACACCAGCGGTCTCATGGGAAGACATGAACTTAACAATAGCCAACAAGAGTTGAACTAAACAGGTTCTGAGAATTCTAACGGTCAGGACTGTAATTTGTGTGCATCATCTGAAAGTAGGAGGTGTTTTATTTTTTGGCAAATCTTCTAGCATGTAGGGACTGAAAGACTGATGACTGAAAGACAATCTAGGACATATAATCTGCGAAGTGTGCCAATATATGTGATTTATAAACACTAGAATATTATAAATCTTCTAATGTGGCCCAGCATGGCTATCATGTAGTATCTTTAGTAACACGGGCAGCGCTACTGCAAATATTGTTAGATCTAATGCATCTGTATTCTTCAGAGTTGATTCTTCTGCTGGCTACTGTGGTCACATCAGAGCGTTACATTAGTGATGCAGGCCAGCACACACGTCAATACCCATACCACTATGTAATGTTTCAGTAATGAGATGGTATGCAGATCAGGAGCGGTTATTCTTTTCCTCTGTACTTTCTTCATTTCATTTTTAAGCAAACAGCGACCTGACTTTCATGAATTTCTTCATATTCCTTAAGATTATATTCTCCTCTTTAAGGTAGTCTTAGACTCAAATGTGCATGGCTAATGGAGAATCTTTTTTTAAACATTAAACATTCAGCACTTTAACCTCATAGTCTCTTTTACAATGCAAATCCAATTTGATTAAGATCAGAATCAAAACAAGAATTATATCCAATTATGGACTGCACTATATGTTGTATCCTATGGCTACTAATGCATCTCTTGAATTTACTGTAGCAACACCAGAGGGAAAAAGCTCTTTTTTTTTTTTTTTTGCAAGCCTTAACTACAGTTAACCCACTTCCCAGGACCTACTCACACTCATCATCAGGCCTATACTCCTTGGGTGACTTCTTCTTCTGATCCTGGCTACTAGCACCTATGTTCTGGGAAATGTAGTCTTTGCTGTAATCCAGTGGGAAGTCCAGTTCCTGGAAGAAAGGTGAACTGGACAGAGGTGTCGCCACCCGGTGGCGAGTGGTGGGCTGTGCAGGAGAGGAGAGTAGGAGAGACATCATATCCTGAAGCAGCTGTGCGTCCTTATCCAGAGCATTAGGGCGAGGCCTTGTCACTCTGGAGGAGGATGAGGGGTACATGTTTCCATCCACAAGGTTTAGAGAGCGCTCCTCTTCATCTTGGTAACCATACTACATGGTGAGAATATGAGCAGTTGGAATTAATGAAAATGATTGAAAAGAAAGTATTGTTTAAAAAAAAAAAAAATACTTTTGTGATTGTGAGTACTTTTGTGTCTATTCTAACCTTTTGGTAGGTATAAGGTTCCAGGCTTTGCATGTGAAGGGAGGACTGGGGAGGATCAACAATCATGTAGTCCATGTATCCCTGCAGTTTGGGGTTTAGCTGGTCCGCTGGCCTTCCACCAGATCTGGGCAGGAAGATAAAAAGAATGGATAAAATAAGGTCTACACTTTGCTTATGAGTCAAAGTGCAATTCACAGCACCATGTGTTCATTTTCAGTGACCATGTTAGCTGAAAAAGCTCTGCACACTCAGATCGGCCACCCGCGCATTCTCAATTAAAGATATTGTTTAAACGCCATAACACCTTAAACATGCTAAGCGTAAGGAGTTCATTTCTAGCAGAACACAGCAGCAACCAACATAAACAGAGCTAACTAAAATGTTCCGTGACACCTCTGATTGGTTAAAACTAAGGTGGTTATGAAAGGCTACAAACTCCTGTTAAAACAGCATCTTTTTGCGATGTAAAACACTGAACCCATGATAAATCATGTCACAGCTTTTTCAACCTGTAAAAAATAAAGTGAAAAATAAATCGAAATGTTTTAGGGGGGAAAAAAGAAAACTTACAATAACCTGGTTGTACAATAACATGCCCTGTTTTATCGATCAGAAGAGGGGTTAAAAAGACTTTCCAAACATTACATGTACCATAGTACACATGTCTGGCCTGTGGGGTAGGGTGGCTAAATGGAAACCCTCCTAAATCACTCCAAACCATACAGCAAACATCCAAATTAACAAAGGAACGGCTTCGCTGAAAGATCAACATTTCGGAATGGCTCAGCCAGAGCCCAGATCTGATTTCATTGAAAATCTGTCAGGTGACCTAAAGCGGGCCGTGCTCAGGGGACGGCCTTACAATTTGACAGATCTAGACTGTTTTTGCAAGGAAGAGTAGGAAAATATTGCCAAGTCAAGATATGACAAGCTGATAGCCTCTTACCCAAAAAGACAGAGTGCTGTAATAAAATCAAAAGGTGCTTCAACAAAGTATTAGTTTAGGGGTGTGCACACTTATGCAACCAGGCTTTTGTAAGTTATGTATTTATTTATTTTCCCTAAAAAGTTTCTGATTGTGTTTCACTTTATTTTTAAAGGTTACAATTTTACCTTAAAGGTAACACCAAGATTAATCCTGTCAAAAAGTTCAGGCATGATTGATTGATTGATTGATTGATTGATTTATTTTATTTTTTTCGTGTTGTTTTTACATCACAAAAACCTGCCATTTTATCAGGGGTGAGTAGACGTATTATATCCACTGTATCTATCAAAATAGGTGACTCATTCTTGTATCCGTATCAAACGGTACCAAAAAACCTGTACTTGGTCTTGGTCTGAAAAATAAAATGTTATCAATGCAGCCCCAGCTGAAAGAGAATGAAAGCTAGATAGATATAGGAAGACATAATTAAAACGGAAATGAATACATGTGACGAAGGACGAGAGTAGAATCAGAGCTCTAGCTCGAAGTCACTACTGTTAAAACAGTATGCACTTGTTATTTAATGACATCGATGACTAGTGGGGTTAATGAGGACCTGCTTATTCACCCTGGAAGTGGGAGCTTGGACATGCATTCTTTAGTGTTGTGGACAATGTTAGGTTGTTTTGTGGGATAAAGGACGTGGAAAGTAAACAGATAGAGTTGAGAAATCAATAACAAGTAGATTGAGTTTCTTTCCTGCGAGCCTAGTATCTGTGGTGCTAGTAGCCTTCGGGAAGTCCCAAAATGAAATCGTACATGTTTGCAAATATAATTTTAAGGAACGTATTTGCCTTTACCTGTTATTCAGCTAGTCATCCTCCTGTTTGCTTTTGCTGAGGCGGAAGAAGACAGGAGGGAAAGATCACGGTAAATGGATAAGGATGACACTGGATACTTCCCTAGAGATATTACTTACAGAGTTACGCAGATATCTGAGGGGATAAGGCTGATTGGTATGGGTTGATGTTCTTTTTTTTTTTTTTTTTTTTTTTTAAATGAATTGGTCTGTCAGGGAGGTCAGTCCAGGGTAACAGCACTGTTGGTAGGAAAATGGACTGTGAGTAGGATAATGTATTGTCCATACAAGAGTGCTTTCAGGTCTGGGTGGAGTGTTATATTATGCTTTCCAGTGTGAACTGAAATTTGAGGGAGAGTGTAATAGGAGCTGATGGAGTTTTAAGATTGATTTCCTGAGGTGATTCACTTAATTTACTACATGTAACCTATTACACAGAGTAACCCTGGCAATGCGCCTTTCTTTTTGGCATAGATGTGGGTTTTTTTTTTCTTTTCTTTTACATATGAGCTGAAATTAGCCCCGCATAAGAAATAACACCAAGATATATCAAGTGTTGTAATGTGTATCACTGAGGATTCTGAAAATCGAAATATTGAGATCTAATTGGGCCTTACCATTGGACATACTGTGCGTTTTTAGAATGAGTAGGCCACTTTATGCATTTAATGGCATAATTTCTGTTCCATCTCAAAATACAAAAAAAAAAAAAAAAAAAAAAAATCAACCTTTCTGTAGCTATAAATCTTACTTGACGGAGGGAGCGTTCTTCACAACAGATGACAGTGGGATCTTCTCAACCATGCTAAGTTCCTTATCTACAATCGATTGGGTGGCTTCATCCTGCCAGGTCAGCCCTACAAAAAACATTGGACAAAAAATGTCAGGACGAGTCAAGTCAATGACAACGACCTTATCAGTCAAGACAAAATATGCCAACTGTATCAATAATAATAATGATAATAATAATAATACTAATACATACATACATATGACCTTTGTTACCACGGTAACTTATTTAAATTTTTTATGTTAACAGATGGAACATAACATTTCATTGTGGTGTTTATACCGTGTGCTGTTCTTAATACACTGAATACACTTATGAGCCCAAAGGAGCCTCTGTGGTAAATCCTTATAGATACAGGATCAAATACCCATTATGAAAATGTGTGTGATGGACCTTTTCTCATGAGCATTTGCAGTAAAGTCTGTAGTCTGTCCAGTAAACCCGCAGTCACCCTGTAGCGAAATCTCTCTTGCTGCTGTGTAAGGCACTGCCCAAACAACTCATCTGGAATTAAAGAGATAGCACATAGGAATACATGCACATATGACACATATCCATAATGTTGCAAAACTGGTTGCATAAGATGATGAGTGCTATCTATCTCACTTTGAACAGAGCATAAAATTATCTACAAATGGCATCTACTCAATTATTACCTTGGGTGACATTTTTTACTTAGTCATATTGTTGTAAATGTTGAGAAGAGTCACAAGACATCAGGCTGTTTTAATGTAAATCGTCAGTAGGCCTGACTCAAAGAGCATTTACAAGGCTTCGAATACTTCTTGGTGTTTCAAAATGAGTACTCAAATACTCATGCTCAAACCACCATTAAAAATAATAATATTTACGTTTCATCGTTTTATGTTCATTGCTGAAGGTCAAAAGATATCCCATATGCAGCAATGATACATCAACTGTGTTAACAGTAATAACAAAAATGATAGAAAGTCACATGTGAGTCTCAGCAAATAATAATCCAAGACACTCTCAGACAGTACAATATATTTTAATAAAATGCTTAAAATTTTACCACCATTATACCTTTGTGCTTTCCTTTCCAATTTATCAGTAATATATTCATCTGATGTTTATGATCAGTATGTGTCATTAGAAGGTAGCACACGATATAGGTCATATGACAGTCTTCCTGGAAGTTGAGTTTGGAGGAATTCTGAATGGCCAGCAATTTGAACATATAGTGCATTATGGCACAGGTTCCCAACCCTGCTCATGGACTATCCCATATTCTACACATTTTATTGTTTCCACTGCTCCCGACACACCTTATTCAACGAATCAGCTAATTAACAGTCCGCCCTGAGTTAAAGTGTGTGTGTGTGTGTGTGTGTGTTAGAGCAAGGAAAACATGAAAGTGTTCAGGAGAGGGGGTACTCCAGGGCTAGGTCTGGGAGTCTGTGACATATGGCGTAGAAAGTGTAAGAATTGCACGCTATAGGGAGTAGGAAGGAATAGACTTACGAATACTAAATAGCGAAACAAACGTCAATGTAACGAACGAATACTCAAGTATTCATATTATTCAGACCATCCCTAGTGATCAGCTAGCACATGAGCATGTTTCTTTACAGAGATATGCTATTTATTTCATTCAGAAGAAAAAAAGAATTCAAATGAACCCAAATACACATACTAAGAACACATTCATTTTGCACGGTTTTAATACACAGGATGTGTGGAGTTATATATTATTCTTCAACTTAAGTAACTGAGGAAATTTCACTATGACTCATTTTCCTTCCTTCCATCTCTCATCTCTCCCTTACACAGAACCTTGTAAGAAGGATGTTATGTTTGCCTCAGTGATGTCAAAGTTGCCATAGAAACGCTGTAAGGTCCTCATCACTGGGTACAACCAGGTGATTATAAAACGCAGTGTTTATGGGGTAATTTGTTGCTTCTGTGTAAGTATTTTACACACATAGAGGGGCTTTTCCCAAAGAACATATGCACATAAATTGAAAGAATGGAGTATAAAAATATTATCAGGACATGGAAAGATTTCTCAGGTTGTGCGAGCTTCCGGTCAATTAGTCCAAAGAGCAAAAACAAATTCAGAAAAATGAAAAGGGAAGAGATGAGAAATGTATTCGAGACTCTTAGATGAGAACCATGTGAACCATGACAAACACAGTGTTAAAAGCATTGGCAGTTCCAAGCATGCGATTATTAGAAATTCCTTTTTGGATGCTTAACAGTGTCTTTTGAATTCGGAAAAACTCGACTTTAACAGGTGATCAGTTTAAAAGATGTGTTCAGAGTGGGAACAGGGAAAAGATGTCTGCTTGAATACTCACCATCCCAACAGATCTGCCCACTGGAGCAAAGCCCCCCATCAAACAAACAACCTGAGAGAGAGGGGGGGGGGGGGTGAGAAGTGAGTGCGAGTGAAGAAAAAACAGGTAGATTATGCATGAGAAAGAACAAACAGAATGACAATAGACACCAGATGACAGAAGACTCTAAGTAACTGATAGTGAGAAGGTAGACTAATAATTGGCTCTGGAGACAACATATTGGGGTTTCAAAAAGCAATCACGTATGTGTGTGTGTGTGTGTGTGTGTGTGTCCTATTTGATAAGCAAAAGTGACCTTTAAGCCTTTCTGCTACCTGCCACAATGCAGAGAATCTCATTCAACAAGTGACTGACCACCTGTCCATATTAATGGTGAATTTCCAGTAACTTAACCCTTAACCTCAGCAGCCTAAACTGATTTGCCATTGGCAGGCTTATCAGGCACTATGGTACCATAGTAACAGACAAACAGTGCTTACAAAGTGCACGGTCACCATCCTGGAAAGAACAAACATCACCAGACCTTGTTACTATAATATGAATTGTGAGGTCAAAATCTCAAACGCACAGAGACACGGATATCCTGTTCATTTCCCCATATTCATAGCTGTTTAGGCTGGGATAAAATATAGAGATTTTGTGCACAGATTCTATGCATAATTAATTCTAAGTACTAAACTCCGTTATGGAGTAGGAGTTCCCTGACATTTTCCTCTGTGTTCTGTTTTTAGAGCCTGCAGTGGGCACCTCCTCTCTACTTCATCTGTACTCTTCTGGGGCTTAGAGAGGGAGTATGTGTGAAAGAGAGAGATACAAAAAAAAATGAGAAAGACAAGGAGGGATAGAAAATAAGAGAAAGAAAGATAGGCAGGAAAAAGGTGAGCAGAGGAGGAGACACAATACAATACACTGCCCTCCACTAATATTGGCACCCTTGGTAAATATGAGCAAAGAAGGCTGTGAGAAATTGTCTTTGTTTAACCTTTTGATCTTATGTTAAACAAATTCACCAAAATACTCTGCTCTCATGGATATCAAACAATTGCAAAAAAAAAAAAAAAAAAAAACCCCACAAGTTTATAAAAATTAAAAAAAAAACCTTTGTTAAATACAGGTGAGCAACAGTTATTCCACCCTTTTAGTCAATACTTTGTGCTACCTCCCTTTGCCAAGATAATGCCTGATGAGATTGGAGAATACATGGCAAGGGATCTGAGACCGTTCCTCCATACAGAATCTCTCCAAGTCCTTCAAATTGCGAGATCCAAGTTGGTGGACTCTCCTCTTCGGTTCACCCCACAGATTTTCTATGAGTTTCAAGTCAGAGGACTGGGATAGCCATGGCAGGACCTTGATTTTGTGGTCAGTAAACCATTTCTGTGTTGATTTTGATGTACGTTTTGGATCATTGTCCTGCTGGAAGAGCCAACCACGGCCCATTTGAAGCTTTCTGGCAGAGGCAGTCAGGTTTTCATTTAATATCTGTTGATATTTGATAGTCCATGATGACATGTATCCTAACAAAATGTCCTGGTAGAAGGAAAAACAGCCCTGAAACATAAAGAGCTAAAGAGCCACCACCATATTTAACTGTGGGCATGAGGTACTTTTCTATATGGCTACCGCTCTGTGCGCCAAAACCACCTCTGGTGTTTATTGCCAAAAAGACCATAGAACCCGATCCCATTTGAAGTTCCAGTAGTGTCTGGCAAATTAAAGATGCCTGAGATTGTTTTTGGATGAGAGTAGAGTCTTTTTTCTTGAAACCCTTCCAAACAACTTGTGGTGATGTAGGTGACTTCGGATTGTAGTTTTGGAGACTTTCTGACTCGAGGACGCAATTAACTTCTGCAATTCTCCAGCTGTGATCCTCTGAGGTTTTTTGGCCACTCGAACCATCCTCTTCAAAGTACGTTGAGCCAATATAGACACACGTCCAATTCCAGCTTGATTCATAACATTTCCAGTTGACTTGAACTTGTTCATTATTGCCCTGATGGTGGAAATGGGAATTTTCAATGCTTGTGCTATTTTCTTATGGCCACTTGCCATTTTGTGAAGCTCAACAACCTTTTGCCACACATCACAGCTATACTCCTTGGTCTAATCCATTGTCATGAACGACTAAAGGAATTTGGTCTATATTACCTCATATTTATACCCCTGTGAAACAGGAAGTCATGGTTGAACAATTTCCTGTTCCTAGTCACTCAGGTGTACTAAAAAATATAAAATATCAATGGGAATATACTTCAAAAATATTTTCTCATATGAATTCATAGAGGTGCCAATAATTCATGCACACCTATGTTTAACAAAGATTATATATATATATATATTATATATATATATATATATATAAACCTGTGTTGTGTTTGCAATTGTTTGATATCCATGAGGGCAGAGTATTTTAGTGAGATCGCAATGTTAAACAATAAAGACAAATTTTCACAGCCTTCTTTGCTCATATTTACCAAGGGTGCCAATATTAGTGGAGGGCACTGTATATGGTGGGCCAGATTCTTATAGTTGCATATTGTTAAATGTATATTATTGCACAGATTCTCTGAATTCTCTGGAACTGCACTGGAGGGATGAACACTGTTTTTCAAAAATATTCCCCCAGTTGTTTTTCCTGATAATGGTTGTGTAGAGTGCACTCCAAAAACTCTGATTGGTCTCCTACTGGTTTGAGATCTGGTGACCGTGAAGGCCATAGCATATAATTTACAGACTCATCAAACAATTCTGTGAGTCCCAGTGGCCTCATGGATGGAGGAGGTCATCCTGGAATAAACTCCTATCACTCTAAATGTTTCCTCATAAGATGAAGGAGGTCATTCAGAATAACATTGTATTGATATGCAGTGTTTTATATCTAAGGTACCATTCTTTAACCATGTCTCTTTCCAAATTTTTTAAATAAAAAAATGTTTTTCTGTTAATGAATCGCAGTTTATCAATTGTAGTTGATACTGTATATGTATATCCAATCTGTTTGTGAATTCACAATGTAACCTTCAGATAACCGGCAATAAATGAACACAAAATTTAAGAGCAGACGTTGATTTGTTATTCGTCAGACTGATTTTTGTCCAGTCACTTCACAATGGACTTAGTGTAATGTATCTGTTACCTAAAATGAGTTTGAAATCCCTGGTCTAAGGAGACCAGTGAACCTAAAATGGCCCCGCAGCATAACAGAGCCTCCATTTCCCCATTACTTTGTCTCCCATCTGTATGCTTGAGAGTATAATAGATAATGTTTGTGTTCTCTACAATGGGGCTGTAATGAGGTGAGCACTCAGCAAAAGAAACAACTCTTAAATGTAATTAACTACACCTCTAAAGGCACCATCACCTTTGTCTCCTAAGCTTACACTAGTCATTCAAACGACCCAGACAGATGGATAAACAAATGTGCACAAAGGCACTTAATCTCTCTTGCTTCTTTGTACAAGTACACATCCAGTAATGGGCAACACAGCAAACATGTCCGGTCTTCAGATACAAACAGACTTATTATTTTTTTTCAGCATTTCCGTTTTGTTCTGAACAGACATGTAAACTGACATTCCCACACTGATGGTGTGATGTGAGACAACTCATTGGGGGTGAGTCAGCCAGCAGAAAAGGCCAGATTGCAGATGTAGAGCACATACACATGCCAGAATCTGAGGGTCTCTCCCTCTCAGAATATCACAAACAAATACTGTGAATAGCTGACTGGTCTAACATATGCTTTGGGAGTACAAGGCGTGTTAAACAAGGGATTTACACAAAACACACACACACAGAGATCTTATAGGCCTGTCCTTTGTATGTGGGACCAATAGGATTGCAGTCACTATCCATGGTGCTGAAATAAATTTGTACACAGCTGCATGGCCATGCATTGGCAAGGTGAACTGAGCTGACGCAAACTGTATTTAGATCCAGAGACATGGGAATTGGGGGGTGAGGGAGGGGGGTTACACTTAAACTGGGGATACTGGAATTTTAAGCAGCATACATGTGAATTGTGTTACAGATCTAATATTATGTTAACAGTTGCAGCTGGAATTGCAGCTACAGGGATCCTGAAAGTCTGTGGTGCTGCAGCACCCTCAGCACCCCCACTTGCCGCATCCTTGTTTAGATGCCTAATTTTGACACAAAAACACATGACAAAACCCAAATACCAGTAACATGATTCAAGTCCATATGTTTGCTCAGATTTTCTACAAACTAAAAACATCTCCAAATAATTTGTTCAAGCTCAGTCTTCAAAATCAGATACTAGTGAATGCCTTAACCCGGGGTTAGGCCATGCGATTTCAGCAGTCTTTTAAGATTATTACTTGTCACACTTTTTTTGAGTGAGATGAGATGATGTAATGAAATCTTGTCTGAATTCTATTACAGACTACAGTGTGATAATGTTTCTCCAAGTCGGATTTTAAAGAAAATGACCACAATCACTTTACGTTTAAATCCAAGCTCATGCATTAAAAGAAACATTCCTGTGAGCCTGAGGCAGTAAGAATGTTTTTCCTTTAGCATGTTTCATCTATAGCCATTACAGTATTTGCAACAGTTCTGTGAGTTGACGTAATCCTATGCCGTCCTCCTATTGATGGATTTTCAGCAGTCAGAGCATCGTAGCAGCAATCACACTCAAAGATTTTAATACAATAAATTCAGACACTGGAAGAACTTTGTTGCTCTGAATCAGTTGCTAGTGAGCACATCATATCATGCGTTCCGAGGTCTCGACCAACGACCAAAGAATTATTTTACAATATGAGATTTTTCTCTGCAACAGCAAAATCACGCTGAAAATTGCACAGTGTAAACCCGGCTTTACTTATCTGGATCAAAGACTTTAAGACTGAAACAAAACTGGGCAAAGATGTGCAGCTCTTCTTAAAACCAATCGAGGTTACTGATTTGGCGCACTATATACAACAGGCCTGTAGTGAATGTGAATGTTTATGAAGAGTTTTTCATAAGTGCATTATATGCTGACAAACTGAACACATTATTGACTGGAACACAGTAGATCTGCATTACTGACTTAACAGCTTGCCATATAACATATTGTTTACAGCTATACTTAAAACTGACATCTCTCTCTCTCTCTCTCTCTCTCTCTCTCTAAAGAGAGACAGATGATTTTCTGAGACATCTGTTGGGGTGTACTCATTTATGCTAAATATATATATATATATATATATATATATATATATATATATATATATATATATATATATATGTGTGTGTGTGTGTGTGTGTGTGTGTGTGTATATATATATATATATATATGTGTGTGTGTGTGTGTGTGTGCGTATATATATATGTATATAAAAGCTGATCCAGTCGTTGATTTATTTATATTTACATTTATATTTATGCACTCTCCATTGACAGACTGAACACATCAATGACTGGATCAGCTTTGCTTCACGGATGAGTCATAGTGCATGCAGAAGGGCCTGTGGCGGAAGAAAAAAGGGATGCCATCTTTATTACAGAAACTCATCTCTTTTGCACCGACAGAAAACGCAGGGTAAGCTGTCTAAATAGCTTGCCTTGCAACAGTTGTTTACAACAACAAAGTCTTTGCCAAGTCCTGGCCATACAGGAAATGACACAGTGGTCCTGCTTAGATGTGGATTCTCAGAAACTGAAAAGATAGGGATATAATAATAATAATAATAATAATAATAATAATAATAATAATAATAATAATAATAATACAGAGCTCTTACTTGGGTGATATGTCAGTGTGGATAGATTTTGGTCTTGGTCACATATTTCGACACCAAGCATTATTTTAATAGCCTTCTGACGTCAAATCTATTACCTGGTTAAAAATATACACGTAGAACGGACAGTGCAGTAACGTGCAAGTTCTAAGCTGTCATTACAGCTGCAGTCACGATGAAGAAATGCAATAAATGGCTGCAAGAGAAGAAACATCCCGAAACTGTTTGTTTTTGGCATCTTGACATACAGACTCATGCATGCAGGAAATCTCATCACCAAACAAGCAAATCGTATCATTAATCATGATCAGGTTTTTTTTTCTAACTTTACCCTAAGCGTGGTGTGAGCTCCATGGATGTAAGAGGGCTGTTTGGGCACACACTGGTTTTTTAGCGCAAACCCGCAGCCCCTACACTACAGCAGTGTGCGTGTTTAATGACGTACCGTATGTGGCAGAAGTGGTGAGCTGCTGACATGCGGTCATTACAGCGAGGAGCATCCAGACGCGCAGGGACTTCATGTTCACTTCGGTCTTTCTTAGACTCACGCCGACATACCGACTCGTTATTAGAGGCTGCTAAAGGAGAGAAGCGATGCCGACGTGTAGGGTATAGAGTCCAGGACGCACGCACACGCACGCACGCGGTGTTTCTATGAAAGTGCACCGAAAGCGAGTGACTGCGCGAAAGCAGCGCGGTTTGCGCGCAAAGGAGGGAGGGAGTGAGGAGGGAGGAAAGAAACCTCGGGAAAGTTGCCTTGAAAATTCCTCTCAGCCTACGTAGGGAAAGTAAATCAGGTATAAAGTGACTTCGGTACATCAGTATTTCTGCCCAATATAGCAAAAACATCTATAGGTTCAAGTGCTGTTGCAGTTCTACACTCAGACAGTTTTTATCTTGTAGTTACTGTAGATCCATCAATTATCTTTAATGTTTATCTGGGGAGCCTGGAGCGTATCCCAGGGGACACCCTGGATAGGGTGCAAACCCATTGCCAAGTTATATATTGGCGTTTTATCAGGCCGCCTTTCCACGTATACTCTGGACAGCTGATGATCTTCAATGGTCCAGTTTGGGTGAGCCTATACTACGCCCACTGTAGCATCGGATTCCAGTTCTTGGCTGATTGGAGCGGAACCCAGTGTGGTCTTCTGCTGTTGCAGCCAATCCACCTCACGGCTTTGGTGTGTTGTGCATTCCGAGATGCTTTTCTGCTCAGCATGGTTGTAAAAGTGCTTATTTGAGTAACTGTCATTCTCTTGAGTTCCTGTCAGCTTGAACCAGTCTGGCAATTCTCCTCTGACCTCGCTCATCAACAAATCGTTCCCCCCCTGATGTCTTGGGATTTTCCACACACACCATTCTGTGTAAACTTTAGGCTAGAGACTGTTGTGTGTGGAAAATCCCAAGACATCAGCAGTTTCTGAAATACTCAAACCAGTCCATCTGGTAACGATAACCATGCTATGGTCAAAGTGGTGTTATCTCTTTCATACTGCACTGCACTGCACTGACATTGGTGTGTTTTAACAGTGGTGTGTGACAAACCCAAGCCCTGTAAAGCAATCCGATTCTGTTGGCAGACACGAGCTTCCATGCTGTGCGCACTCAGTTCCAAAATCAACTATTTTGGGTGAGCTGCCAGGAGGTTCACAGAAGTGCATTCTAACAGCATTTAACCGCAGTAATAAAATAGCCAATATGTAGTGATGTTATGAATCAGATTTTGCTTTAACTATGGAAAAGATGATTGGTCAACCAGAAAAAAAAAAAAAAACAGAACAAAAAAACACCCACACAAACTGGCCACTGCCATGTCAGCGTCACTGCTGTGCAGCGAATGGTTCTCTATCTCAATATCTGGTCAGCAGTAGTCCTATGGTTGTCCTATTCATATGATGGGTTTAGTTTCAGATGGGCTACAATCAATGATTGCATACCTACACTGTGCATCTATCAGTGCATTTACATGGACAACAATAATCCGATATTAACCCGATTAAGACCATACTGTGATTAAGAAACTAGCATGTAAACAGCAATTTTTAATTACCTTAATCTGATTAAGGTCATACTTGAAGTAAGCACTAATCGAATTATGACATGTGGAGTATTCCTGTTTTAGTCATATTATCGAGGTGTATTACAGACATGTGAACACCTTAATCATATTATTAACGCCGTGTGAGAATTTTCACCGCATTTTGCGACAGGACACGATCACACACGGCCATGCTCAACATTTTACGTTGAACAAGAGAGTTCGGCTGCGTCCCAAACCGCGTACTTGCCTACTATAGGCCTGTACTGTGGAAAAATACATGTATCTCGGCTACTATATAGACGGTAAGTATGCGGTTTGGGACGCAGCCCACGGCTTCAAGCAGTCGTCTATTTGCACGTACAGCATGACAAATAATTAACCGCACTTGAAGCGTTCGTAAAAAAATTAAATGAAAACACCCAAAACTGTATACGGTACCATAATGAGGACGAACTGTATGTTGATACGTGAAATTCTGGAGGGACGTCGGACGGCGTGGCGCGGTGACGTAATGACGTGTGCCGTTAATCTAATTATGTTCTATAACATTTAAAACGGGTACATGACAGGAGTATTCTAAAAGCGACTCATGTAAACACCTTAATCACATTATTATCTTACTCAGAGTAAGGTCAATAACTACATTACTGCTGTCCATGTAAACGTAGTCTACGTGAAGTGGAGAGACCAACAGGCAATACCATTTAATACAGGATTTCAGAGTTTGTTTGTGATTGTTGCGGCCAAAAACGTTTGTTTTGCTGCAGGTATTTTCCAAATTTGCAATGCAAGTTGCAGAGTTTTTTTTTTTACTTGAATGGGCGAAATCGCAATTGTAAGAAATTGTTCTCACAGTGATGTTTGTTGGTAAATGAGACCTTTTAGCTGTACTCATGTTCGAAGTGCGTGAATCGAAGAGTGCTTTGCGTGATGACATCACTTGACGCGTCTTGGACCAAATCATTTTGAAAAATTGCAGAGTTTGCTTGATTTTGTGTTCATTTCTGTGATCGCAAAATCAGGAAATCCTGGAGTGACTGTTTAACGCATCTAACTCTAGTCTCGTGGAGCCACTGCCCTATAGTTTTGGGGTTTTTTTTTCAATATCAAGCAATTTGTGTGCAATCAGGTGTGCTAGGACTTAAAACTGTATGAGTCCCCAAAAGTGCAGCTGAAAAAAATTCTGTCTAATGCAAAGACAAAGAACAGACATTTTTTACTGTCCATTCTGCTTAAAACGGAAAACAGCCAAATATTTAGACAACCAAACAGATACACAGATAGTGAGTAAAACAGTGTCGAAATCCTTCGAGTCCATTCTGTGTTTGGAGTTTATATAGGATACATGAAATAATGGGTCTAATGTTCTTTGGGCTTTCACTCTGTGGAGTAGAACAAATTTAAGACTGGTAATAATTTTAAAAAGTACATCATTAATCTGGTTTCGTTATTCAGATTTTCCTCCTTTGGATATGCATCTGTCTATGTATGCTGTGTCACAGCAGCACACTCTAGTCCACCACAACCATGTTTCTCACGGAGGGGAAGTGCTCGAAGAAGCCCTGCAGATAAAGCAAAAACAGGAGAATTAGTTGGCTGTAAATGCTTACACAGACTCCAGAAACTGCAGAACAGATGCCGACATTAACCTAACTCTTGTATGCATGAAAGAGCTGGTTTCCTTTACTTTGAGAAGCTGAAAGGAAACACAGCTTAAATATTTCTTCTACTTAACAACATTATTATTATTATTATTATTATCATTATTATTAATCTGATTTAAATAACTAAACTGCTCATAGAAACATAAATAAGATGGGTGTGATGAAGGAACATAACATAAAGGATGGAGGAGGCGGGGTAAACTGAAGAAATTACTCCAGAGACGAGGTGCAATTCTAAAGAAGACAGTCCGATTGAGCAGCCATTTAGAAGAGAATTTGATGAGAAGCTCAGACAAGTGGAAAAACCTTGAATAGAGTTGTGGTCTGGAGGACTCCGGAGGTGCAGCACATCTCTCTGATGGAGTGCATGGCCAGCTGCGGAGCGCCGATGTCAAGCACGGGAATTCCCAGCCGAGCAGCCAGGATGGGCCCAATTGTTGTTCCACAGGGACTGTCGTTCCGCACCATCACGTCCTGGGAAATAACACATACACGCCCACACAAGTAAATGCCTGTGGTGGGAATACGTTTAGGCTGGTTTTACCCGACATGAGTCGAATAAGTGTCACCTGAACAGTTAGTACACCCGCCTTAGAGTGAGCAAAAGCACAGAATAAAAAGAACAACGCTACTGAGCATAGATATACCTGAAGAGGCACATCCATCCTCCCTGCAATCTCTCGTAAGATGGAGGCAGTTACGGCAGTGGTGGCGTATCTCTGGTTGCTGTTAAATTTTATGACTGGACCCTAAACCAGAACGCAGTGTCATTCGGCACAGAGAGACAGGATAAGAAGTGTGTGTAACAGTGTGTACGAAAGGTTATAGTACCTTATGGAAAGCCGGTCTGTGATTCTCTTCGTGCTTATCTCTTTGACAGTGAAAACAAGGAAAACATTACAAATCAATCTCCTCAATCACATGAAACTATAATCCTTTCACAATAACCATAGGCACTGAAAACGAAAGACCCTTTTATTAAGGCTCTTAGTTTTCATGGTCCGACACCAGTATGTTTGTAGTGTTTTAATCTCTGGTATCACAGGTGTAAGTGAATGATTCTTAAAAATGCAGTGAATATCACAATAACTGACTGGTAGTTTGGGTGCAGAGCATGAGCCATGTCAGCGCTGATCATGAAGGACATAGGCAAGGCCTCCTGAAAGGCAGTCAGATTTTCTTGGCTGGTTGCCAGGCGACGCAGAACGAGCTCGGTCAGGTTTGACATGGCGCCCTGAGCACTCTCTGAGCCTACCTGCAGGACAAAGGTCAACGATTGGACTAAGGGATGTTTATTATGTTTAACTCAAAACTACAAAAACAACTATAAAATGTTGAAGAGAATGTTGGAGGCGCAAAGCTTCCATTAAGCCTGTTATTTTTCCTTCTAGCAAATTAAGCACAGAGGCATACATTTAAAAATGGATACAGCTGGACGTTTTGCTCACCTCTTCATTGTCATACAGCGTGACCATACGGATATTGGGGTCTCCCGAGAGAGAGGCAGAAGTACTAGAGTCTATCAGAGCCTGAAACAGATGAGGACACGTGACTTTGTGAAAAGCAGAATGTATTGGCTGGTGCGTACGTTACATGACTGGGGTAATAAAAACATACTGAAACTTACGGTCAGAGCACAAAAGCAACTGTGAAGGTTGTCCAGACGAGGAGAGAAAATAAACTCTTCGTACACACCACCAAGTGCCTGTAAAGTGCAACAGATATTTAACCTTTTTTCTTTGGTTTCCTTCTTTATTAGGTACGGAACATTCCAGTTTACTCAGAAATGTGATTCTAAAATCCCCCTCCCCCAATGATAATTAGTACATACAGTGGGAGAATTTACAATTAGATATGAAGATTGTTCGGCAAGTGTCACTGTGATTGACAGGGAACGGAGAGAATATGCCATCCCTCCTACCTGGAAAGCAGAGCTAATTTTGCTCCTGGTCACAGATGGCTGTGGCATCATTGTGATCTCCTGATAAGGTCAACGCTTTTCTGTTGTGCTACTCAGGAGTGTGTTTATATGTTTTATGTCTACAGTGAGACCCCATGCTATAAGGCATAATGGTTACAATAGCAACACCAATTTACTGTAAGATGGTGCTGGTTACTATTATGAGCAGCGTCACTGCTAGATGGTATGTAATAATATCCCAATATCACTGCCACGCTATGTCACTATAGCAAGGTCAATATCCCTGTGCAAATTTCATGGACCACGTATATAGCTATTAAAGCCTGCTAAAGTATGTATTTGTAGTGCAGTACTGTTAAGACATGGTATTCAGTATGGGTTTGTACTTTTGTTCATGGCCAATTTGACAATAAGTGAAAAAATAAATGTTAACCTGAATGACCACATCTCAGCAGGGCAGTCAAACACAGTTTCAGTATTGTAACATGTCAGAGCAGCTAGAGCAAATATGGGATTCAAGCCAGGCATGAATCTATTACGCTGATAAATGCAAAAAGACGGGATCAGATAGCGTTGTACAAATGAACTTTTATCCACAGTCGACTTTATCCTCAAACGTGGCACAGATGCCCTCTAATTTGCTGTGAAAAGCACAACGCCCTGACAGATTCTCCTTAGAGGACTCACCGCTGGCTGTGTGTCTGCCAAACACAGCTCAAAATCCAGCAGCATATCAGATTTGACTTTCAGCTCATCACAGAGCAGCTGGACCAGAGCTGGCTGGTGTTTCTCTGCCTGAGGAACACACAGCATCCCACAATGCTTTAAATGTCTGCCAATATATCAAAGGCAATGCAAATATTCCCACATTCCCATTCCTATTGAAATAGTCCATAATCGATTCACTGTGTAGGTTCTACAATGCTTTTATGCTGTACCCTGTATAGTCAGTAAATAGGAAACTATTTAGTCTGATTGTGTTCGATAGGTTTAAATAATAATAATAATAATAATAATAATAACAAAACAGAATAAAGAAGTGAAGATGGAAGATTTTTACATGGATCCGTGGTCATGAAAGAATATATATCTATCGGAGTCAAGAGTACATTTCTAAATAAAAATGAATCAAAAAACATCTTAGTTGATAATAAAAATAATGGTATTTCCTTTGCGTACTAAAGCAATGCAGAATTCATATTTAATGGTTTATAATAAACCAATGCACTGTGTAGTGCTATTTCTAATGTGTGTTCAATCTCTACCAGGAAAACATTCTAGGCTATTTCATATTCAAATGTGTTTTATTTACATGTAATATTAACCCATATAAGGCTGTAGGACTCTGTTGTAAGTCTTTTCTGTAACGGCTTGGATTGTCACAGACTTACTGCCATTTGTACTTGGACATTGGTCTCGGAAATATGTTCGCTAAAGTTTGACAAGAACTAACTCCTTCTAGAAAAAGAACCTAATCTTTGGCACGATGCACAGATGAAGCCGACTAGTTGAAGTAAAGGCTTGGCCTCAAAAAAGGATTTGATGGGTTTCGGTCTCAATCTTGAGTCGGTCTAGCTTTCATTTGGACTCAATCTTGACTTGGCATCAATCTCCGTAAGACTCCTTAAGTCTTGGACCTGGCTTAAACTTGACAATGGCAGCCCTACTGTTCTAATGTTATTCAGTTATTCATCTATTATTACTATTCTGTAACCAGTATAAAATATTAAGTAAATAAGTGCAGACCATTTGAGTGCAGACCAACTACAGTAAACCCATTATGGAAAAAAACTGTACAAAATTACACGAGTGAAGGATGTAAATTTGGATTGGGTGTTATTATTATTATTATTATTATTATTATTATTAAATACTTTAAATATTTAAGAGCGGAATGAATTGTTAATTTTTTTAAAAAGAAATTTAACAGCTTGATGACCAAAAAAAAAAAAAGGTACGGAAATTTGATTGCTCTGGTCCATGCCACACTTATAACTGGAATGTATTTCGTATTTTTATTGCACTTTTAACTTTAGCTGGACTGACAATCTGCGAGTTAGGATTATAATGTGCAGGCAGACTAGCTGATCTTTCAAACACACAGAGGGAGGAGAAAAAATATGATAGATTGTTGTCTTACTGTAGATTCTGCACTGCAGGCATCACTAGAAGAAGAAGCAGAGGCACCTGTCTCTAGCTCCTCTTGAATGGCAGTGGCCAGGAAAGGCACGCTGAATAACAACACAAAAGTAAAAAAAAAATGATCTGACTACACAACACTGTATTGTATTGTACTGCTCCTCGACTCTTTCCCCTCCCTCTAGCCTGCTGCTCATCCTGCAGACTCACAGGTGGTTCTCCTTGTTAGGGCCAAACGAGTCATTGACATCTCTCTGCAAGTGAATGGCCAGATGGGGAATCCTCAAGATGGGCCGCTGGACATGCACGAGACGATGCACCAGCTTATCTCCATTCTACACTCACAAACACAAAAATCAAGTGCTCGTACTTCTAACACAGACAGGGTGAGATATATAATCTGTACATATACATTCAGATGACGTACCCTGACCATGACACGGCCGGCAACAGTCAGATCCCGGTCGAACCATGTGTTCCAGATTCCTCCGCCGTAGCACTCTACACCTACCTGCAGGCAGCCTGACCTCGTCTTCCTGGAGCGTGGCTTTACCTGGACATACAGATGCACGCACGCACACACACATATACATATATTACAATACACATATTTATGTTTTTCTGCTTGCTTAATCTACTTATCCATTGGCACCGATGAAAAAAAAAGGCCAGACATGAAATCTGCTTGTCCTGGATGCCAGAGCAAGTCCACTCGTGCCTTCTGCTTTCTGTGACCAGATTTGAATCTGTTTCATCTGCACTTTTTTGTGGCTATGAATAAAACAACCATGTGCACACAGTTTCAGAGCCTCTATACAAATTTGGCAATTTTCTCAAAGATCGGTTAACTCTTACCCTCAGACAGGGGCTGTCCGTGTGGGCTCCGATGATGGAGAAGCCGTTGCCTGGTTTGTACAGGCCTCCCACAGCAAAGGCAATGATGGTGGAGTAGTTCCGAGTCACAAAGTACTGTGAGGCAAGAAAGACGTTGCTATAAACCATGACAGGACAAATCGCTTATTAAATATGGGCTAATTTCCGCATTTCTTGTACGTTCTGCTAAATGAAAAGTGATTTACTAGAAGGGTGAACGTATGATGTGATACCAGTGCCTGATCCTGACGCACTACTCACCCTCCTGCATCTTCCTGATATTTCCAAGTCTCCGACTAGATACTGCTGCTGTAATCATACCTACTGTGTTGTGCTCATCCCAGGACTCCTTTCAACACACTTAGTACGGTCTGACTTTATCGTATACAACTTTATAATCCTACTATCCACTGTCACCCAGATGACGATGTGTTCCCTAGTCCTCAAAGTTTTTTTCCCCCCCCCTCAGTGTCATTTCTTTATCACTATACAGTGTGGGAAAGTATTGAACGCATCAACGTTTTTTTTTTTCCAGTAAATATATTTCCAATGAAGCTATCCGCATGAAATTTTCACCAGACTTTGGTATTAACTCAAGAAATCCGCACATATAAAGAAATCCAAACATTAAAGTCCATAAATGAAGTTACGTGTAATAAAGAGGAATGACACGGGAAAAAAAGTACTGAACACGCTAAGGAAAAGCAGTTCTCCGAGGCAAGGAACCAGCTGAAATCCGTAAGTAATTATACCTCCTATCTGTGCAAAGTAATATCAGCTGGGTTTAGTAACTTGATGGTCTATAAAAAGGCTTATCGTTACCAAGGTGTCACACATGAACACTGACGCCTTCAATACTTATTTCCCCCACTGTATCTCCTCTGGCTTGCCTTAATAGCTTAATAGCTTTTGCAGAGACAGACACATGCAAACACACACACACACACACACACACACCAGGTTTGCTGGTTTGATATCCCAGTGTTCGGATTCCTTTAGCTCTGTAAAGCCAGCTTTTAAAAGGCGAGACTTGCACTCTTCAACCACTGTAAGACAAAGTGAAGAAAAGAGAGAGAGGAAAGAGTGTGAATTAAATCGAATACACACTGCTGCCCTTGGGACACATTACGACTGAGACTTCGGGTACCGGTACTTGATCACTTAACTGCGTTCATCAACGTTGCGCTCAAGAACAAGGTGCAAAAAGTGCAAAGAGCAACTTGTGTTTATTACTCATAAGATAATGATCTAAGACAGACATGAGAGACAGCCTCACTATATGTATACGTATATATATATATATATATATATATATATATATAGTGAGGCTATAGTATATATAGTCTATACTATATATACATATAGTATATATAGTCCAATGTAACCTCTGCAATTATACATGTATATAATCTTGAACTAATACACAAACAGTTAGTTATAATAGAGATTAGATGTTGATCTCTTTGATGTAATGCTGCTTTCCTTACCATGATATGGTGAAACTCCACGATTAACGAAATTAAGAAACTCCTTTGCGGCGGTCTGAACAGCTTCCTTTGAAGTTTTCATGATGAAAGACTGAAATAATAACAAAAGCCGATTTAAAAGAGAGAGAGAGAGAGAGAGAGAGAGAGAGAGAGAGAGAGTATATAAGCCGGAATAAGTCGAGCACACACTTGACGCACAGGTCAAACCGGTTAAACGTTAAAGATCTTCTGCTGGAGCACTGAGAGTCTTACACACTGAACTCACCTGCATAAAGGTTCAACACAAATTCCCAGCCAACCTGAGACAACAGCAATAAATCAGTAATAAGACTCTGAGCTCAATCTGCGCGTAAAATAAAACAGCTTCAGCGGCACTCTGGCGCTCTTCTGCCCTCTAGTGTTGTGGAGGTGTCAGAACCTGCTTCCTTTTCGGCAGTCGTTTGACATAATAGGGAGAATAGTCCAGAATAGTAAAATAGCCATTTATAAAGTCATCCTGAGAACGCAGTTGAATGTGAAAGGACGTTTTTTTTTTTTTTTTTGCAGAGTTTATATATTATTTGTAGTTATAGTTTTATCTTAACCACATTAATTTCATATAAATGGTGTTTCTTAGGCCAGTGGTTTTCAAAGTGGAGTCCGCCAGGGGGCGCCCGGGGGGCCTCAACAATTTGGTGTGAAAAATAAATTCTCACTCTCAGACAACCACACACACACACACAATCAATTCGTAATGTAATGTAATATAAAGATGTAAGATGTAATTATTAATAAAAAAGGTGAATATATTCAGAAATCTGTATTTTTAATGTGTTTTAAAGACATCTTGCAAAAGGGGGGCCTCGGACAAATGTTAATGCTGTTTGGGGGGCCTTGCCCTGGAAAAGTTTGGGAACCCCTGTCTTAGGTGATGTAATGATTCTTGCTGAAAGATTAGCTGTTTCTGTTGGTTATTGGTTTATCATGCAGTATTCTCAAAATGATTTGTTTGTCATTTTTTTTTTTTTATCAGCCTTCAGAGGAATGATTTCACACACTGCTTAATTTGACACAGGGATAATGGGTCGCGGTCGTGGGTCTGTAATATCTTGAGTAAGTTTCTTTGACATTTTGTCCCTAAAGCTATGTAAAACATGTATATGCCATATATTTGGCGAAAAAATAATTTGACCCCTATTTACAACGTCATTTTTGTTGCTTAGGGTTGCTTACTGCTGTTAGCTTTGGGAAAGTAAAAAAAAAAAAAAGAAGTTCCTTGTTTAAACACTGGATGTCGCTATTACATCAAATGAAATATTTCCGCTGTTATACAGTCCCCTCTGAAAGTATTGGAACAGCAAGGCCACTACTTATTTTTTTTCTTATACACTGAAGATATCTTGGTTTGAGATCAATAGATGAATATGAAACAATAGATCTTAATTTCAGCTTTCATTGCCTGATATTTACATCTGCATGTGTTAAACAACTTAGAACATGGCACCTTTTATTTGAACCCAGCCATTTTTCAAGTGATCAGAAATATTGGAACATTTCAATGACAGGTGTTTCCTGATGCCTGGCTATGCCCTGTTTGAATGTTTAAACAATTAATAGCTCTTCATTTTAGCCTTGGGTTTTGACTGAAGACTGCATGAAGAATGCATTTTTTTAAGGACTGCATTTTTTTTTTAAAGGATAAACCAACATGAAGACCAATGAGCTATTTATGGGAGAAAAGCAAGTCATTTTGAAGCTGAGAAAACAGGGGAACTCGATCAGAGCCATTGCACGAGCACTGGGCAGAGCCAATACAACAAATCTGGAAAGTCCTGAAAAAGAAAGAAAACACTAGAGTACTAACAACCAGACATGGAACAATTTGGCCAGGAGTTGACGACAGGGAACATCGTGAAAGCTGTGAAGAAAAACTCAAAAACAACAGTCACTGACATCACCAACAACCTTCACAGGGCAGGGATGAAGGTATCCCAATCCACCATTCAAAGAACACTTTGAGAGCAGAAACTTTTGGTGCTTGGACCCCTACTAAGATTATATTTTTGTAGCCTCAGCTTGTTTTCTATTCTTTGTTTATTTGAATAAAAAAATAGTCTTCAATATGTTTCTAAGAAGAAGAAAACAAAGAAGGTCTAAGAAGAAGAAGAAGAGAAGAAGAAGAGCTGCTGCAGTGATAAAGACTCAGTTGATCATCACTCATAACTAAAATTCTAATATTATGGTTTTCACTTTAATAAGTAAAAAAAAAGTGGCAGCTAGGTTAACCACAGTCTTCAGCAACACAAATTCATACCAAAACAATATGCCTTAAAATGTCAGTTTTATTTAATACCAAAAAATCACATTTGTATAGAATTCATAAGTTGTTTATATTAAATTTCTTATCTAAACTGGTTTTTTAATTTTTTTTTTAAATAAAGCTTGTTTCTAATGTTTAAATGTTTCATATATTGGCAGTCTGATTTTTAATCATTTCATTATGATTTTCAAAATATGTTTGATAAAATGTCCAAAAAAACCGATTGTTAATTGTTTAAACCAACAAAGCCTTCTTTGTGTTCTTCTTCATATAAACATTTTTAAGGCTTTTCCATTCAAATAAACAAAAATAGAAATAAAAACATCAAGTTTGCTTTGAATCGGAAAGGAAACCTTAGACTAAATGGAAAATCAAAAAGTGTCCCAATACCTCTGTATTCACTCTTTAATCATGGGGAAAAGAAAATACACCCTACTCCAATTCTAATTCTAACACAACAGATTTCAATATATACCTCTTTTTTCCCCCTCAAAAAAAGTATAATAACTTTCATAAACCAGCTGGGGGAAAATAAGTACACCTTAGTAATTCAGTAACATGACTTTCATATCATTTTCAGCTCTATTACGATCCCACAACAGCATCTCGATGGGGTTGGGGTCTGGACTTTGACTTGGCCATTCCATCACCTTAATTTATTTCTTCTTTACCCATTTAGATGTTGATTTGCTGGTGTGCTTTGGAACATTGTCCTGTTGCCTGACCCAATTTCCGCCCAGCTAAAGTTGCTGGACAGATGGCTTCACATTTATCTCAAAAATATTCTGGTGTAAAGTGGAGTTCATCATTGTCTCAGTGACTGCAAGTTTCCCCAGATCCTGTGGCTGCAAAACAAGCCCAAATCATCACCCTTCCACCACCACGCTTGACAGTTGGTAAGAGGTGTTTGTGGTCATGTGCTGTGTTTGGTTTTCACGCTGTGCATGATGACCAGACATTTCCACCTTGGTCTCATCAGTCCAAAGGGTATTGTTCCAGAAATATTGTGGTTTGTTCAGATGTAGTTTTGCAACCCTAAGTCATGCTGTCATATTCTTTCTGGAGCGAAGGGGCTTTCTCCTAACCTCCCATAAAAAAGAAAAAGCCATAAAAGACAGCCAGATTTGTTCGGTCTTTTTTCTGATAGTGTTGTCATGGAAATAATTTAAAATAACATTTGATGTGCTTACAGAGGCCCGTAGGTCACATGAGATAATTCTTGGGTTCTTTATATCTCTGAGCATTTAACAGTCTGACCTTGGGCTGAAATTGCTGAGATGCCCACTCCTGGGAAGATTGGCAGCTGTCTTGGAGGCTCTCAATTAATAGCTCTTCATTTTAGCCCTGGGTTTCGACTGAAGACTGCATGAAGAATGCTTTTTTTTTTAAGGACTGCATTTTTTGCAGTTTTTGCAATTCACTATTTTTTTTCTTTTGTATATGGGCTGTCACAATTTACATGTGCATTTATGCCATTTGGCAGACTCGGTTGTCCACAGCAACTTACATTCACCCCATTTATACATTTATATCATTTATTCATTCATACACAATGTCACAATACAGTTCAGGCTTCTAAACGACCCTGACAGACATAAAACATTTTGCAGAAAATTTCTACACATTTAATCCTTTAATGAAATAAAATAAGATAATCCTTTAATAAAAACAGAACAGTCATATAAAACAAGTAGGCTAAAAAAGTTCTTACAGTCAGACAAATTAATTATCATATTATCAGTGACTACACTTATATGTAACCTGAAGCACTTGCAAGCAGTTATTTCAGTACATTAAACTGTCATAAACTATAACAAAGCGTTAAACTCACTGTTACAAACCCTTCAAAAAATTTAAATAACAAAAATTTTACAGATACTTTCTTTCTACACACACAGCGAAGCAACCTTGGGTGTAGTATTTCCAGATACACATAGTGAAGCAGACTCCTTGGGTCTGAGGAGTGGAGGAGGATTATTGTGCCTCATGCTGAGCCCCACTCCAGTGTATATCCCAGTTTGGTGCAGTTACATCCATGTCAATTCTTGTCAAGTATGTGTGCCATAGATTCACTGTGAGTGTACCATTTCCAGATACATAAGTAAAGCAGACTCCTTGAGACTGAGGAGTGGAGGAGGATTATTGTGCCTCATGCTGAGCCCCACTCCAGTGTATATTCCAGTTTGGTGATGTTACATCCATGTTGACGGGTACAAAGAATGTGCGCCATGAATTCACTGTGAGTGTACCATTTCCAGATATACAAGTAAAGCAGGCTCCTCGAGTCTGAGGAGTGGGGGAGTTGTCCCTCGTGCTGAGGCCCACTCCAGTGCATATTCCACATGTATCAGATGCACCCAATTTCCTGCCTACCAGACTGGTTATACAGACATAAAGAAGATTCTGTATGGATCCATCCACTTTGGAGAAGAGGTATTCTTCTGAAAGACAGTCTCTGTAGCAGGTCACTCTTGGATCTAGTACAAGAGTGGAAAAAACCTTATAATATATACAATAAGCAACTTACTAACCATCATATGTAATTTCTATTGCACTAAACCCACATCCCATGGAATTTCTAATAAGTCATCCTGTGATAGTAATGTTTAGCCTTGGGTGATACCATCCATGTCTTCTATGTGGCACACCCATGAACTTAATCAGAGATCTTAGGAACTATGTTTACTTGTCACCATGTCTGTCCCATCCAAAATCAAATATGGTCTCATATAACTTATAAAATGATACAAATTAATCAAAGTACTCATTTACTGAAGTCTAGTACTGTGGTACCACAACTAAGTTTGAAAAAAATTGCCTTTGGCCCTTTCCTATGTTTGTAGTGAGGCTTTTGTGCTGGACCGGAAGCCCTAGTTGGTGCACGTTTTGGTAATCATAAAGTGGTGGGAATATTGCCATTAAAGTTAGCCTTGAAGTGTCTCATAGTGCAGAAAATTCAGCCACGTTTGTTGACATATTATCTAGTTGGCCACACCTTACTAACTTACCATTCTGCAATTAATCCTGAGATACAGCTGCTTGAGTACACTAAGCTCTGCTCTGCACGAATTTATTGGCATATGGCAGCCATACTGTCTCCAAATTTCAGTCAGATTCTGCTTGAAATTTGACACCAAAATTGTGAAGATAAGACAAAGATCGCAGTTGGAGCAGTTCACAGTTTTGAATATAGATTTGTTTTTCTGTCGAGAGTCTTGATTACTCTAACTAAAATAATGCTTATAGATCAGAACTAAAAAAAAAATTCAAAGAACAGCATTTGTTTATGAAAATGAGATAGCCTAGCTTAATTGTTAGTTCTATGTTGTTAAAACAAAAAAAGATTAAAGACCGCCATACTGCACCATACTATACACAGTAACCAGTTTTTAGCATTATGCCTTTTATAAGAAAAGTTTTAATGATAAATGTTTGGGTTGAACAGAACCTGTGTGATTCTGCAGGGTTAAACTGGACATTATAATGAACTACAACCATTATAAAGTGTCATCATTTATACAATATATTTATAGTTAAAAAGTTATATTTATAGTTAACTACAAAGTAGCACTACTTTCTTTTTTCTAACAGATTCCCACCCTGCTGAAAAAAACCCCAATAGAAACCATCACAGAAGTTCTAATAGTTTCCACTACAAATACCATTACAAACCATCAGCTAACCGTTAAACCCATTACCATTGTTGGTCCTTAATGGTATCCACTAGACATAACATGCCACCAATAGAAGGCAACAAATTACCAGTAGAGACCCACAGGGACCATTACAGTTTCCATTAAAACCAATACAATTCCCATTATAACCATTAAAAAGTCTACGAGGGTTTGTTTTTTTCAGTAGGTGATGTAAACCACAGTAACGCAATAAAAATGACTAAATCATCCGTCAATCAGGGATAATATGATACATGTGTGGATTTTAACACTAGTTAAATTGAAGTTCTTCAACACTAAACCACATGAATCTGCTCAATACAGACGAGTTAAAACACTTCACAAATGCTTTCAGTGAGAATTTATTTGGTTTATAATTAATCACACAAGCTTTCTTTTTTCCAAAACAAAATGATGTCCGTATTAACCTCTTTTTCAGCTTTTCTTCGTTGTATACAGAAGTAAATTGCGGTGTGGTTCACGCGACAGCGCCTCCTACAGGACACGCCCACGTTACGTGCAGGTTTAAATACTTCACGTGCGCGAGCGTCCGCGCGCCACTGTACGGTTCAGTGCTTGTACTTGTTGAAAGAGATTTTTGTGAAGTGAATAAGTCAAAACGTTACCTGACTTGTCACTGAGGATGATCTCGGATGATCTCAGCTCGGTGAGCTGCGGTTCCTGATGTGATTATCTTCAGATTTGTGTGATTCTCAGCTTTGTGAGCGCGTGCGAACACGGTGTTCCAGAACGATTAAGTCACGATTCTGAATCTCCTAAGACAGGGGTTCACAAACTTTTCCAGGGCAAGGCCCCTCAAATGGTATTAACATTTGACAAGGCCCCCCTTTTGCAAGATGTCTTTAAAACACATTAAAAATACAGACTTCTGAATATATCCCCCTTTTTAAAATTAATAATTACATCTTACAACATTACATTACATTAGGAATTGATTGTGAAAGAGAAAACATACTAGTGGGAGGGATGGGCACACCAAATTGTTGAGGCCCCCCGGGCGCCCCCTGGCGGCCCCCACTTTGAAAACCACTTTGAAAACCACTTTGAAAACCACTAAGAGACCAAAAATTGTGTTTAGAGCTCTAAATCTCTACAGCATGTGTACACCCATATATGATGACAGCACAATTTATTCATGCAATTTATCTACATACAAAATATATACCATCATATTTATTTATTTATTTATTTATTTGAGACTGAATTCACCTGTAAACAACTGAATCTCAATCAGATTAATAACATGTTATAACTTGTAAATACAAAATCCACATATCGTCACACTGCAATAAATAAATGTATTAATGTTTGGGATTATTGCTTCTACAACCTCTTCATACTTCTTTTAACAAACTAAATTTACTCACTTTCAGTAACCACTTTATCCTGATCAGGGTCGCAGTGGATCCAGAGCCAATCCTGGAAACACTGGACATGAGGTGTGAATACACCGCGATATCAGTTACAGTGGGGGGTGGGGGTGGGGGGCGGTTAATAAGAAGTGAACTCATCATAATTTTTTTTCAGTAAATATATTTCCAATTAGGTTATTCACATGAAAATTCACATGGCCATTTTAATAAACCAGAACACAGTTGCGGATTAGAATGTGAACATCTGTTTGCATCCTGTTGCCTGGCTGCAGTAGAATATTTAGAAACATGACCTCTCTCTCTCTCACGCTCTCTCTCTCTCTCACACACATACACACACACACACACACACACACACCACAATTTTTTCATACTATCCCTGTGAGGACCTTCCACTGACATAATTATTAATGCAACTAAATCTACACATAAATCTAAGCCTAACCTTAACCTGAGTAACCAAAAGTAAACCTTTTGGGGGTTTTTTCCAACAAAAAAAAAGCAGTTTTCCTCATGAGGACCAGCCAAATGTGACCACATAGATGAAACTGGCAGAGTATCCTAATCCACACACACACACACACACACACACACACACACACACACACACACACACACACACACACCCATCCTATCCTTTGGTCCCCATTAATATATAAAAACATGTCCACACACACACCCACTCACACAACACACACACACCCACACACACCCCATCCTATCCTTTGGTCCCCATTAATATATAAAAACATGTCAACACACACACACACACACACACACACACACACACACACACACACCCATCCTATCCTATGGTCCCCATTAATATATAAAAACATATGCACACACACACACACTCACACACTCACACACACATCCTATCCTTTGGTCCCCATTAATCTATAAAAACATGTCAACACACACACACACACACACACACACACACACACACACATACCCATCCTATCCTTTGGTCCCCATTAATATATAAAAACATATCCACACAACACAACACACACACACACACACACACATACCCATCCTATCCTTTGGTCCCCATTAATATATAAAAACATATCCACACAACACAACACACACACACACACACACACACACACCCATCCTATCCTTTGGTCCCCATTAATATATAAAAACATATCCACACAACACAACACACACACACACACAAACACACACACACACACACACACACACACACACACACATACACACACACACAGAGAGAGAGCTCTATGTATTATGTAGCTAGATAAACACCTAGCATTCACTTAGTGGTCATGTGACATGATAAGGTTAACATAAGGCAGCTAGTAGTTATGACAGGATGTATCGCTTGGCAAATGGAAACTTCTCAATATAAATGAGTAGGAAGTTTTGAGGGTCTTTTATTTTCTGTAATTAATTTTAAAAAATGTGTTTGCATGCTGTTGCCTGGTTGCAACAGAATATTTAGAAACATGACCTCTCTGTCTGTCTGTCTCTCGTCTCTCTCTCTCAAACACACAAACTTTGGTAGCTTTATATATATATATATATATATATATATATATATATATATATATATATATATATATATATATATATATAGGCAACATAATGGTATCATTAATTCAATAGAAAAAGCTACAGAGCCATAGCAAAGAACTTAAACATCAGTATCATTGTCAATATAATTGTTCAAACTGTCAGTATAATTGTTTAAATGATATGCAGAATGAAAGTTCATGGAATTACTACTAATAGTCCTTGGAAAGGTGTACAACACACAGTTTCACGATGAGCTCTGAGAGTCATGATAAGAAAGGCAAGAAAGAAGGAGTTGCAGGATGACCTGAAAGCAACAAGAACAATAGTTACACAGAAAACAATAAGCAATGAGCTGAACCTCAATGATCTCTGTACCTAAACCCCATGAAAAATGCCTCTGCTACAGATAAAAAATAAAAAAGAAGCACAGAGATGTGCATCTAAAAATTGAACACAAGCATATCGACAAATCTGAACTCTTTTTGGAATAAAAAACGAAAAACTTTTTTAGAAATATTTAGCAATAATTGAGCTTGTCTTATTTGGAGAAAAATGGGTTGCATATGATCCCAAGAACACCAAACCCACAGTGAAGTATGGTGGTAGGTGCATCATTATATGGGGCTGCTTCTCTACAAATGGTGCTGGGGCATTTGACATCATTATAGGAAATATGAACAGTGCAATGTACCAGTACTTATTAGAAGAGAATTTAATCTCATCAGCCATTAAATGGAATCTGGAGAGAAGATTCCAGAAGATATTTAAACAAGACGACGACCCCAAACATACAGCCAAGATAACTGAAAACTGGTTTCTGAAAAAAAGAAGATGAAGGTGCTTGCATGGCCTAGCCAATCACCTTACTATACTTATGAAGGATTTTGAAATTGAAATTTAGCTTCTAACCTAACCTAATCACCTAACCCACACACACACCCATCCTATCCTTTGGTCCCCATTAATATATAAAAACATGTCGACACACACACACACACACACACACACACACACACACACACACATACACACACCCTATCCTTTGGTCCCCATTAATATATAAAAACATGTCGACACATACACACACACACACACACCCATCCTATCCTTTGGTCCCCATTAATATATAAAAACATGTCGACACACACACACACACACACACACACCCATCCTATCCTTTGGTCCCCATTAATATATAAAAACATGTCAACACACACACACACACACACACACACACACACACACCCATCCTATCCTTTGGTCCCCATTAATATATAAAAACATGTCCACACACACACACACACACACACACCCATCCTATCCTTAATAAAAGGATAAATAAATCCTTAATAAATCCTTAATAAATCTTAAAGTGAGTGAAATTTCAAACAAACTCAAATTATAAATGCAGACAGTGTGTCCGTGATGTACATAAAAAAAAATAAAAAATTCTAGTGCAAAATAAATTGCACGGATTGGGAGAGTTTATGGAGTAGACAATGTCTGTACATAAGAAACGCATGTGCACCACAGTGACCATGTTTCCCACACAAAAGCTGAGAAAAAGAAGAAAAACATCTCATTTCTAACGGCCAAATTATTTGGTATAATTTCAGCTCCTTGGGGTCCTTGTTTTGTCAGGTGTAGTTGGGCTGGAAATGCTGCTGAAACTTGGAAACCCTGGTTAATGATATTAGCTCTTCTGTGTACACCTGGCTAGTAACGGGAAATACACCTTCTCGTATCGATCATAATTGAACAAAGGTCTGTCTAAAACTGCTCAAAACAAGCTGAATGTACGCCAGTATGACTGTGTGTGTTGTCAACTCTCAACTTCTGACTACGGGGTTACTCTAAAAAGAAATTCACTAGATTGTAGCCTACAGCATAAATCAAATGATAGCCTTTCCACTTAATATCGTTTGAGGTTATCACGTTGTTAATGTCGTCCTGCAGGGTTGATGGAGGGATGATATTTTTCTGCGGATTGCAGCTTACTTACACAGTAATTGGGAAGCACTAAAGATGAACATATGAGGTAGATCCTAGATCAGTACAAAAATCTGTATAAATCATTTACGTTACTAATTTAACAGATTGTGTATACTATACTAGTATTATACTATAGAGAAGTTGAAGAAGCCTACATGTTTGTTTAAACAGATTTGTCCAGGAGTAATTGAACCACTTTTAAATATAATCAATTCTTCCCTAAGCACTGGCTATGTACCTAAATCACTTAAATTAGCAGTTATTAAACCCTTGATTAAAAAACCTGATCTTGACCCGTCTCAATTGTCCAGCTATAGACCTATATCAAATCTCCCCTTCATCTCTAAGATTTTAGAAAAGGTTGTAGCAAAGCAGTTATGCTCGTACTTAGATAGGAATAACATTCATGAAATGTATCAGTCAGGATTTAGACCTCATCATAGCACAGAGACAGCGTTAGTTAAAGTGGTAAATGACCTTCTACTGACCTACGATCAGGGTTGTGTCTCGCTGCTTGTGTTACTCGACCTTAGTGCAACTTTTGATACTATAGATCACACTATTCTCCTTGATAGATTAGAAAATGTTGTTGGTATTAAGGGAACGGTCCTCTCCTGGCTCAGGTCTTATCTGACCGATCGTTATCAGTTCGTAGATGTAAATGGTGATTTCTCCATGCGTACTGAAGTTACTTTTAGAGTTCCACAGGGTTCTGTTTTAGGCCCACTGCTCTTTACTTTATATATGCTACCCCTAGGTCAAATTATTCGTAAACATGGAATTAGCTTCCACTGTTATGCTGATGATACACAGTTGTATGTTTCAGCGAAGCCAGAGGACAGACAGCAGCTTAGTAAAGTTGAGGATTGTGTAAAGGACATTAGACGTTGGATGTTAACTAATTTCCTTCTACTTAATTCTGATAAAACAGAAATACTTTTATTAGGCCCACGTGTAGCTAGAAGTAATCTTTCTGATCACATGGTTACTCTGGATGGACTTTCTGTTTCATCATGTACAGCAGTTAAAGACCTTGGAGTGATTATTGACTCCAGCCTATCATTTGATGCTCATGTAGATAATATTACTAGGATAGCTTTCTTTCATCTCAGAAATATTTCTAAAATAAGAAACATATTGTCACTACATGATGCGGGAATACTAGTTCATGCATTGGTCACCTCTAGATTAGATTACTGTAATGCCTTACTGTCTGGATGTTCCAGTAGGAATATAAATAAGCTCCAGTTAGTCCAGAATGCAGCTGCTAGAGTCCTAACTAGAACTAGAAGATACGACCATATCACACCAATATTATCAGTACTGCATTGGCTCCCAGTAAAATCTCACATTAACTATAAAATACTTTTATTAACCTATAAAGCACTAAACGGTCTCGCGCCACAATATCTAAGCGACCTTTTGGTTTTATATGATCCGCCACGCCTACTTAGATCAAAAGATGCAGGCTATTTGACGGTACCTCGAATAGTGAAGGCTACAGCAGGAGGAAGAGCTTTCTCTTATAGAGCCCCACAGTTATGGAACAGTCTTCCTATTAGTGTTCGGGACTCAGACACAGTCTCAGTGTTTAAGTCTAGGCTTAAAACGTATTTGTTTACTCAAGCCTACCCTGACTAGATTCTGTTCTACTACTTCACAGTCATAATAATCTTTTTTCTCCCTCTCTCCTTTCGCCGAGCCCCACACGAATTTATGGAGATACTAGAGATCCAGATCCTTTCTGCCTCTGGATGGAGCTCAAATCTTCTCTAATTCCAGACTGCTGGGACTACGGCTGCTCCTAAGGCCATACAGACTTCATATAAATCCATAATGAACTTTTTCACACTATCTGTTGTTACCCAGATGAGGATGGGTTCCCTTCTGAGTCGGGTTCCTCTCGAGGTTTCTTCCTCTTAAAACATCTTAGGGAGTTTATCCTTGCCACCGTCGCCACTCAGTGGCTTGCTCAGTTGGGATAAATTCACACCTTTAATATCTGTATACCGTGTTGATATTTCTGTAAAGCTGCTTTGAGACAATGTCTATTGTAAAAAGCGCTATACAAATAAAATTGAATTGAATTGAATTGATACTACTGCTGCATGATCAGAACAGAAAATCACAATTAATCACTAATGGTCAAAGTGTTAGTATTAAGGGGGTGGCTTGCCAAAGTGTTCTTGCAGCAACATATCTGACTTTATTTTTCTGTGTCTGGGGAAAAGACAATCAAAGACAGAAATGTCACAGTTTAATTATTGTTGCTTCCTGGAATGTGACTAGGTCCAGCCTGTTTGTGCAGACTTACTGGTGGTACCGGTGGTAAATTTCACTGGCAGATTGGTGGTTATCGTACAGTAAGTTGTAGTGATTTATTATCGGTTGAAGCGTTGTGTGTCTTGCTTCAAGGGTATGCACATGCACCTATTTACAATTTAAGGTTATTTGCTTACAGCCTGATTTTTAAGAATGAATAATTAAGAAATGAATCTTGACTTCCTTATACTCCATATTTTTTAAACAATTTAACGTTGAGAAATCCTGCAACCCTGCTATGTTTCTCACAGGGACCTCCTCTGTATCTGTGGAAGTTAAACATGAGAAGTTTGCTCTACCTTATATAGAGGTGAGAGCAGAAGAAAGAGGTGGAAGGGAAGGGGGAGGCGAGAGAAAGATAGAGGGAGGGAAAGACAGAGAGCCGGTTTACATCCTCTGTCACTTCTGATCTTTGTCTTTGCTTGAAGACTTCCAGAGAAGTCTTTGTAACAACGTAATTCCAAAGTGTTATCCCTGAATGCCTATAAATAGACTATTACTTGTGGTAAACTGTCCCTATTGGCTGGTCCAACCTTATTTGATCATTACACTGACCCTGCCATTGGCATTACATTTGGATTAAACACGCACGCTGATGGCTCCAGATTGGAGCTCCTTGAGTGGAATTCCCAAGCATAAATTCTGAGCTTCTGCGAGTATCTCACTTGACCTCTGAGCCCAGCACTGTTGCACATCTTTACTCCCTCTCAGGTGAGGTCATCATCTATAGATGCATCATGACAAATGACATCGTTAGCGGCGCCCTGTGTTTACAGAAGCTGAAGCCGAGGAGCATGAATCTCGCTCTTCTAGGAGACGCACATGACACTTCTTTTCTGCCTCATGCCTTTCCTTTTTAAGGCAGGTCGAACAGGCCTCACCGTCATTTTGAGTGCAGTATTCAGTAGCTCTGCCTTCATGTGAGAATGAGCCTGTCTAAGGGTTAGGTTGATGTCAGAACATCAAAATAGCATGATGTGGGATGTTGATGTTCTTGCTCGTTAAAAATCCAGATGACAAACTGTGGTTTGTCACATGAAATGACTGTGTAATCCATTTAAGGGAATGAGAAATAAACGGAGATAAGCTTGCAATCTGAATCAAGCAAGCCTGTCCAAAATAATAATTATTACTAAGAAATTATTAAGTGATTTATCCTGGGCTAGGAAAAATGGTATGATACTCCTATACAGCAGGCTGATCTTGTCTAAGAAGATGGTTCATATGATGCGTACATTTTTTTTTTTTTTTACATTTTATTACTCACACTGATATTCTGTATATTTCTGCACTGAAATCCACACACAATCAGCTGGTTATACATGACAAGGGGCAAGGGCCAGCTACAGAGCACGAGAAAAGCAGAGAATGCAACACAAAGTAAAACATGGAAGATGTTTGAGATAGAGAAGGTTCAGACTGGAGAAAGGAAGAGGGGGAGAAAAGGGTTGAAAAGTATGGGATGGGAGGGGATGAGATGGGATTGTCCAAAAGCCTTTAGGGAGGGGGATCCACGAAGAGGGCCTGACTTCTACAAATAGCCACAGCTGCTCATCATCCCCTCACTCCTGTCCTCTTTCCTCTCTTGTGTGAGTGTGTGTGGCCACTCCGTCCTTCCAAAATGAGCCGCGCCTCTTACGCCTCCTCTCAGTCCTCCTCATACCGCCGTGCCTTCGGCGGGCCCGGCTTCACCACAACCCCCATTACCCGCTCCTCAATGCTTGGCCGTAGCCCCGGAGGTTCACATGTCAGCTCACGGGTCTACGAGGTCACCAAGACAGCTTCATCATCACCAGGCTATACCAGCTACCGCGCGTCTTCCTATGGCATCCCTGCTCATTCAGCAGGCATCTCCCGCTCCTATGCCGCCGGCTTGGGTGAGACACTGGACTTCAGCTTGGCCGATGCCCTCAACCAGGAGTTCCTCCAGACGCGCACCAACGAGAAGGTTGAGCTGCAGCACCTGAACGACCGCTTCGCCAGCTACATCGAGAAGGTGCGCTTTCTCGAGCAGCAGAACCAGGCTCTGACTGTAGAAGTGGAGCGACTGCGGGGCCGAGAGCCAACGCGTATCGCTGACCTCTATGAAGAGGAGATGAGGGAGCTGAGGCGCCAGATAGAGGTTGTGACCAATCAGAGGTCCCGAGTTGAAGTGGAGCGGGACAACCTGGTTGATGACTTGCAGAAACTCAAACTCAGGTGAGGAGTGGTCAGTAAATTCACTTCATTACAGAAGATAAATGAGATATATCAGAATAGATAGATGGACTAGATCAACTGATCGATAGATACTGTTACAGCAGCCAAAGCAGAGTATGAAAGAAGAGCACAACATATACACCATGTTTGACAATGCACCAGTATTACCGCTATACCACAATACCACAGTATAGTATCTACCACTGAGAAAATAACAACAGTCTGTTTTTGTAGTGTCACTTAAGACTATTTTAGAAGAGCCAGAGACTATAAGAGGTCAGAAGAGTCATAAGCAGATCGGAACTCTGCTATTTTTGTCTGTAAAACGGTCATGTGAATTCCCTCAGAGGTTAAGTCTGTGTCAGAACGCATTTATAATCATACGGCCCTGAGCTCCTACTGTTTAGTTCTGCAGTTATGTTTGGTGAGAGACAACAAACACTCAAAAGGGTTTAGATTTCATTGATGGATGTGGAAAAGGAATTATAGAGCTCTCGGTGAAGGCGTAGCATGTTTTCATAGGCAGTTTGCATTTGCTCTGGTCTTGCCTTCGTCATTATAAAACAACCCACTCCTTAGTCGACTTAGTTGTCTGGTCTAATAAAGGCAGTTGTTGACGTAGAGTTTACATCACCACACAGTTTTTTTCCTATTCAGGACTAAATATCAAGACATATTTGGCTTCCAGTTGGATGGGGTAATCTGTGTATGTTATGAGACATCAAGAAGGCTCCTGTCTCTATAAAAGGAAAAGAAGGAAGTGGCTTTTAAGATCTGTGTATTGTCTCTGAATGCAGGCTTCAGGAGGAGATTGAACAGAGAGAGGAGGCCGAGAACAACCTTGCAGCATTCAGAGCTGTAAGTCTGGCTCTCAAACACTCACTGAGGAACTTCCATCATTAGAATTATTAGTATAGTGTATATTGTGTAACATATCATTATGAAATCAATAATTCAGTCAAAATGACATTTCATGTTCTATGAGAACAGGATGTGGATGCAGCCACCCTCGCACGCTTGGACCTGGAGAGACGCATCGAAACTCTGCAAGAGGAAATCGCCTTCCTCAAGAAGATCCACGAGGAGGTCAGATCAGCCAAAAATACACCACACACACACACACACACACGCACACACGCAAAGTGAAGGATTTCTTCTAAGCCGCAGGTGTTTATTAGAACAGAGCACTAATGTTGCACTATGATGGCTACAATTATATTAAATATCACGATATTCATGTCTAATATGTACAAAGAATTTTTATGCTATTCAATTTATCATTTTAAATCCGCAAAAAAGTTTTCTCCCATTTTTTTTTTTTTGTTTATAATCCTTTATTCATTCAACTGTATGTCTTTTGATCAAATTATGACAGTCACTTTGAGCACTAATCTTTTAAATGTTAAATATGAAACAAAATTAGACTGATAAATCTGCCACTACAGTATGCAACCAAACACACCGTTAAAACATAATTAAAAAAAGCATTAATTATGAACCAAATAATTCGAGCGAAATAATTCAAATATGACTGTGTAGTTCTACTGGAATGTAATGTATTTGAAGTTGTATTTGCTCCTGAAGATTGCAGTGCAACTTTCAAGAATAGTACGGTATATCTGTATATAAACGAGTAAAAACTGTCGATATGCAAAAGAGTGTGTGTATGATGTCCGCTCGTTAACAAACACACACTCCTCTCTTAATTTCTCTCTGTTTAGGAGATCCGTGAGCTGCAGGCTCAGATGCAAGAGACTCAGGTGCAGATCCAGATGGACATGTCCAAGCCTGATCTGACTGGTGCTCTGAGAGACATCCGTTCTCAGTACGAGGCCATCGCCGCCAAGAACATTGCTGAGGCCGAAGACTGGTACAAGTCCAAGGTGAGGAAAAGCAGAGGACAAAATTGAACAGTTTAACTCTTTTATCTCAGTTAATAGCAATATAAATAACGTTCATGAGAACAGACGCAAACGGCGTTCACAAGTTTGGGGATCATGGTGTGGTCCAAATAGAGATGAAGGGAATGAGAGAGACGCTAAAATCCAAAGACTAGCAACATATAATGCCTTTATTTCAGCCTGGTACTTTCAGATTATATATACACTCACCATCCATTTTATTAGGAACGTTTGTACACCTCACCCGGTGAGTTTTGGTGAGATTGTGCCTACTGTAGCTTCAGATTCTGGTTCTTTGGCTGACAGGAGTGGAAATGATGTGGTCCTCTGCTATTGTAGCCCATTCATCTCATTCTGAGATGCTTTTCTGCTCACCACGGTTGTAAAGAGGGGTTATTTGAGTTACCATGATACTTCCTGTCAGCTTGGTACATTCTGCTCATTCTCCTCTGACCTCTCTCATCAACAAGGCATTTCTGCCCACAGAACTGTTGCTCACTGGATGTTTTTTGTTATTCTGTGTTAAGAGACAGTTACTATAGACTTCCCATCAACTCAGACCAGGCGGGTCATTCACTCTGATCTCTCTCAACAACAAGGTTTTTTAGCCCGCAGACCCTCTGCACCATTCTGTGTAAACTCTAAAGTCTGTTGTGCATGAAAATCCAAGGAGATCAGCAGTTTCGGAAATACTCAAACCAGCCTCATTTTTCCCCCATACGGATGTTTGACGTGAACATTATCAATTTACCCAATCATGTATCTGCTGTCACATGATTGGATGAATGGATAATTGGATGATTGTGCAGGTGTACAGGTGTTCCTATTAAACTGGCTTGTGAGTATATAATGTAATGTTTCATGGTGATTCATGAATAATTTTAGTGTTAGTCACATTATTAAAATATATTAAATTATAGTTATTGAAATAATAATTATTAAAACCTAAACAGTGCATAAATTAAAAAAAAACAAACAAACAAACAAAAAAAAACAGCGCACCATTGCAGGAAAAAATGTATAAATGAAAAACTCCTGGTTTAGAACAATAAAGTACACATTTCATCCTCTAATGAACACAAATATATTTTTTTGTTTTTGACCCCCAGGTGTCAGATCTGAACCAAGCAGTATCCAAGAACAACGAAGCCCTGAAGCAGGCCAAGCTGGAGACCATGGAGTACCGACACCAGATTCAGTCCTACACCTGTGAGGTTGACTCACTGAAGGGAACGGTGCGTTTATAACATGGTTTATTAATAATATCTGCAACAGTCATACCTCTGCATTAAGCATACCATTTCTGATTCCCAGAACGAGTCTCTGATGAGGCAGATGCATGACATGGAGGACCGACATGGACGCGAGGCTGCCGGCTTCCAGGACACAATTGCTCGGCTGGAGGCTGAGATCTCTAACATGAAGGATGAGATGGCGCGACACCTGCGCGAGTACCAGGACCTGCTCAATGTCAAGATGGCCCTCGATGTGGAGATCGCCACCTACAGGAAGCTGCTGGAGGGAGAAGAGAGCAGGTAAGAGATGGGTTTGTCTGAAAGGAGATAGGAGGGCTGATCATTCTCTTTCTAGTTTTATAATATCTTTGAAAAGGTGTTGATGTGAATTTAGGACAATCCACCAACACTAACAAGGAAGTAGGCTCTTTAAAAGTATTAACTTTTAATCATTTGAAGCTTCTTTCACATTGTAATAATAAACAATAGACAAGTAAATAAATAATGCATATACTGTTTTGTTAAAATTGCCACCGCGACCCTCTTTAAGCCTTACAGTCACCCAATTTAATATGATTTCTTTATATTACATACAATTTGTTTTTGAATGTCTCTGTAATTTCTCCAACAGGATTACACTGCCCATGCAGGCCTACTCCACGATTAGTTTTAGAGGTAAGAGTGAAAAAACAGGAAAAATGTGGCTTTCAATTTCAATTTAATAATGAAGGACATGCTCATTTTTAACCAGTTATACTATATAATACATTATATGGCATCTACTATAAGCAGCTGTTCCCTCACCAGCCTCTCTATTTCTTCCTCGTGAATTAATAAGACAAAAACACAGCTTGAAAAGAGAAGAAAACAAAAAAAATTCTCCGTCCTGAAGACTTTCCCATCTTGGAAAACTGACTGTTACAAAGCACCGACACTGGAGACTCCTTCCATAAATGTGAAATAAATATCTCCTTACAGAAAGCTTTACCACATAAACGATCATATATTTTATATCTTGGTTGAATAACGACAATCTTTTAAATTTTTTAATCGGTTTTTTTTTTTTTTTTTTTTTAAATGTGGAACGTCCCCCCAACAACACCTTACAAATGATCTGTCACTATAGAAACGATAGTGTTTTACAACACAACGAGGCCATTAATATAAACCTGGCACAGCCGCTGTCATAGAAATTTCACACCTTCTGATAAACCAGATGATGCATTCTACAAAACATAACCTTTTCATTTGTTACACAACCTTGTAGCTGTATTACACTGAGCAAAATATGAGGTCTTTATTTATTTATTTATTTATTTTAATAGGTTTGTTGCATGCACGAGATGTTGCCTGTAAAATCTCGGTCAGAATCTTTTTTTATGCTAACGCTTTAACGTTTAATGTTTAATTGACTGTAGACAGTAGGATAACATGTTATTGTCGGAGAGACAGATATTTATCTTAAATTATGTATACGTACTTTAAGATGTAAGATCAAAACTTAAAACACAATTGGTCTCAAAACCAGATTATTGTGCTTACTGTGGTGATGTGTGACTGTTACACAGAGACCAGCCCAGAGCACCAACAACGTGCTTCTGAAATGCACTCAAAGAAAACAGTGCTCATCAAGACGATCGAGACCCGTGATGGCGAGGTATTAACACACACCTACATGTACACAACCTCAATGCCAAACATGCTCCTCTAAAGATATCGTCATACAGCATGTCTCGAATTGTCAGGACTGACCTGCCGTGCAAACACACTCACATACACCCACTACTAAAGTGTACTCACAGCAGTAGTGTAGCTTCACTCTTACTATCTCATTATACAAGAGGAAAACAGGAAGTGTGTGTATGGCTCCAGCATATTCAATATTTAACAATCACAGCATGCTCTCACGATTCCTAGAAACTCATAGAAATCAGTGTGCATGGAATGTTATGCCTGACGTTATAACTAATTCAAGTTGATTAACAGTCGTAGTTTTGTACAAAAACAAACAAAAGTTGTTAAGGTGATAGTAGGGTTATGGGTTTTAATCCCACTGCTGAGCTCTTGCGTAAAGCTATTAACTCTTTAACTGCTTAGCTTTTTAATATTGCAACTCATACTTGAGTAACTACAGGAAATGTATGAAAGTGAGGAATGTGAGTAAATGCATCTACATGCGATGTTCCCTCTATTTATTTATTTACTGAGCAAAACTGATTTCTATTAGGCTAGTGAGGTCAACGACCTGCCTCAACACTCTCCTGAAGGCTTCCGTTCCCCCACGCAACCTGCGATCGATTAATAGCCGACGCTTAGTAGTGCCTACTCAACGTGGCTCGAGGTCCCATTCCAGAACCTTCACACTAACTGTCCCTCAGTGGTGGAATGAACTTCCAAGCTCAATCTGTCACTATCTTCAAAAAAACAGCTAAAGACCCAGCTCTTCCATGATCACTGAACTAACCCATATAACGCCAACCTCACATTATCCTAAAAAAAAAAAAAAAAACCTACTCTGCGCACTTTGCTTCTTCTAGAACTCAATTAAAAGATCTTCTATTGTAGCACTACTTGTATTGTTCTCTACTTGCTTTGCTGGTATTTCCTCATTTGTAAGTCGCTTTGGATAAAAACATCTGCTAAATGAATAAATGTAAATGTCAATATGCTTTCATTTAATAAACTGTGACGTGCTTTATTTGTCCAAAGGTATAGGCTCATATGTTTGCGTGTCTGCACTGTTTTGCCTTTTACAGGTGGTGAGTGAGTCCACACAGCACCAGCAGGACATCATGTAGAGCTTCACCTAAGGAGCTGAACCACAAAACACCACAAGGAGTTTCAATAAAACCATAAGGTCCAGCCTTCATATCCTGTGCTTTTTTTTTTTGTTGTTTTTTTTTTCTTCCATTACTCTAGACACAGCTTATCTGAAACATGAGCACTGCTTCCAAAGTGGAAGAGATCTTTAACATTTTGCCTTTTGAAAAAGAAACAACAATTTCTTAAGGAATCTACGTCAAAAGATTCTTCTGCATTCACGCAGAGCCAAACCATGAGAGAGGGACGTGGGAAGAAGAAAGGACAAAGGTCAAAACACAGGTAGGGGATGATATGTAGGTGAATAACGAGGGCAAGAGAGGACAGGAGGGAGGACGAATGAAGAGTGAACTCATAGCCGTGATATGTATGATGAGGAAATCAGAATAAAGTAAATGCGCATCAACCATCCTATTCTTTCTGTGTGTGTGTGTGTGTGTGTGTGTACTGTATGTGTGGTATGCAAATGAAGAACTATCCAATAAAAACACATCACCCACATGTTGGAATCACATACTTTATCGTAATATCCAGGTCCATACAAATACATGCTTTACAATAATAAGAATAACATTGGATTGTAAGGTGCATGTCCTGATGAGAACTGTTCACTCAGGTCTTTGTGACCAAACTCTGCTGTCAGAGGGGAACGGTCTGTCCGCATGTCTCAAATGTAAAATAAGCCATCAGATAAATAAACACATCGTGACTCAGCACCCTATTAATGAAAAATTTGCAAAAATCCGTTCACGAATAAGTCAAATAAATAGTAAAGGCGGGTAAAACAATAAATGTGTTAAATGTGCATTCTAGTGCATTCTATGTACAAAACAGAAGTGCAGCGACTTGACTGAAACGTACGGCTAGGACAACAGAATAATAATTAAAAAAAAAAAAAAAGAAAGATCAACAGATGCCCTGGAAGAGCATGGTCTTTTCAAACACAAAGATTATCAAAAATTAGAAGAACGCCTATCTTGTTCTTGAGGACACCACAGATGTTAGTAGAAGGCATCAGCATTATCACTACACTTTACAATGGCACGGCAAAAGCACAGCAATGAGTGACAGGATTTCACGGGGGATTCGCTGATGCCAGACGTCTCTGGGTGGAAGTCCATTTAAACAACATCTACCAAAATAAAAAAAAAAAAAAACAACAACAAAAAAAAACCCAAAAACGAGCACTTTCTTTCTCTCAATTCCACAAGCCGGTGCTACTGCCAATAGTTCCATCCGTTTCGACAGTCCGCAGTGTTCCAGCCGTCCCTGAGTATCACTTTACCTCCTGGTTTTTTTCTGTCACCATTAGAAATTGCGCTCATTCTGCACCAGAGAGTCTGCTGTAATATGGCTCTTTCCCCTGCAGCCTCGTTAAAACAAGGCCAAGGAGCAGATTCTCCTGAGACAGCCTCCCAACTGGAGCCTCAAGGCAATCCCCCTCCTGCACAGCTATTTGGTACAGTTCATGACAAATTTGTGAAATATGACAGTGCAGATGTAAATGCTAGAATCCACAGATTTACAATGAGAAGAATGATCTTTATGTTACAAGATTCAGCACCAAGAGAGAATCCCCTCATTGCAATAATGCAGGACAGACAGGGAATCTTTATGGGGGTTCAATGTGCCGCTTTTTAAACAAAACAAACCAAAAAAAAAAAACAGCGTGATGGAGCTGGGCCTCGATTTATTCTTTTCCAGATTCTTTCACCTGGTAATTCTAAGGGTGACTGATGTGCCACCGCTCAGGCACATGTTCAGCAGTAGTAGTGTGCATATGTGTGAATGGGAGTTTGTATGGGTGTGTGTAGGTGCGTGCATATCTTGAATACACTCCTTAAGCAACATGCTCATGCCTGTGGCTCCCCCCACCCCCTGCTCATTGTCTATACAGTGCTTACAGCTGTGTATGCAGAGACAGGTCAGGGACAGCAGCAGGACAGTGAGATGAGCGTGTCAGAGTGTGTAACCATGTGCACGTGTGTGTCGTCACACTCGGAGGTTCGGTCCAGCACCAGAGGTGAGGGGGACTGTTGAGCCGCATTCGTAGTCCATGTCCACAGCTGTGTGTGTGCCAGAGAGCCGGGCACCAGGATACACACACCCTTCCCCTTGCCGCTCTCGGAAACTCTGGATGTAGCTCTGAAACAGAGGGAGAAGAGAGTGAGGATCTGATATGTTGGTGAAAACAGAAGTCGTAACTAGGTCCGGATTTGTGAGAGAAACAGGATTTTAAAGCAGTGTGCGATGCTTACTGGACATTTTATAGGGAACACATACTGGACACCCACGCTAGTGCTGGGCGATTTTCACGATTCATTCGGTTAACTCGAGCTGCAAAATGTTCTAATCACGATTGTACATGATTTTATACAGCTGTGCTCATAAATTTGCATACCCCTTGCAGAATCTGCTAAATCTTAATACTGTTAACAAAATAAGACGGATCATAAAAAAATCCCATGTTGTTGTTTGTTTAGTGCTGCCCTTAATAAACTAATTCACATAACAGACGTTTACACATAGTCCACAAGACAAGATAATAGATGAATTTATAAAAATGACCCAGTTCAAAAGTTTACATACACTCGATTCTTAATACTGTGTTGTTACCTGGATGACCAACGACTGTGTTTATATTTTGTGAGAGTTGTTCACGAGTCCCTTGTTTGTCCTGAGCAGTTAAACTGCCCACTGTTCTTCAGAAAAATCCTCCAGGTCCTGCACATTCTTTGCTTTTCCAGTATCTTATCATCATATTTGACCCTTTTCCAGCAGTGGCTATATGATGTTGAGATCCGTCTTTTTCACACTGAGGACAACTGAGGGACTCGTACACGACTATTACATAAGGTGCAAATATTCACTGATGCTCAGTTAGGTAACACGACACATTAAGAGCCAGGGGGGTGTAAACTTTTGAACACGATGATCGATGTAAATTGTTAGCATTTTGTCTTCTAGGAGACATCTTATTTAGCATCTGAAGGGCAGTACTAAATGAAAAAAAAAAATCTTTCAACAAAATAACAACAATTTACACTGATCATCCTGTTTAATCATCAAATTAAACTTTTGGAGTGGCCTAGTCAAAGTCCTGTCTCGAACCAACTGAGATGCTGTGGCAGGACCTTAAATGGGCAGTTCATGCTCGAAAAAAAACCCCCTCCAGTGTGGATGAACTAAAGCAGTTCTGCAAAGAAATGAAAAATTCCACCACAGCGCTGAGAGTCTGATCTCCAGTTATCAGAAGCGTTCGGTTGCAGTTATTGCTGCTAAAGGTGGCACAACCAGATTTGATGTTTAAGGGGGCAATTAGTTTTTCACATGGGTGATAGATGTTAGCTAACTTTTTTTTGCTTTAATAATAAAAAAATACTTTACTGCATGCTTACTCAGGTTGCCTTGGTTTTATGTTGTATTTCGTTTGAAGATCTAAAACTATTTAGTATGAGATGTACACAAAAACAGAAGAAATCAGGATGGGGCAAATACTTCTTCACAGCACTGTGTGTGTGTATATACACACACACAAAAATGTGAATATCATTAATTTTTTTAATTCAAAAAGGGAACTTTCATATATTCAAGATTCATTGCACATAAAGCCTTTCTTGATGGTTACGACTTACAGCTCATGGAAATAAAAAATCCAGTATCTCGAAATATTAGAATAAACAATTTATAATACAGAAATGTCGACCTTCTGAAAACTATGTTCATTTATGCACTCTTTACTTGGTCGGGGCTTTAATCCTTTTGCACGAATTACTGCATCAATGCGGCGTGGCATGGAGGCGATCAGCCTGTGGCACTGCTGAGATGTTATGTAAGCCCAAGTTGCTTTGATGGCGGCCTTCAGCTATTAATATCTCTCATTTTTATGTACTTCATAGTTCAAAGGTTGACAATACCGACTTGCATACAGGTAAAATATATTTTTTTAAAATAATGTTCTAGAATTTCTATGCGGACCCCTTGCGCCACCTGGTGGCCACCCAGAGGGCCACGGCCCCCAGTTTGAGAACCACTGCTCTATATGGTTCAGGTCAGGTGAGTTGGCTGGCCATTCAAGTACAGAAATACCATGGTCAGCAAACCAGTTACTAGTAGTCCTGCTGGAAAAGGAAATGGAAATCAATATCTCCATAAAGCTCGTCAGCAGATGGAAGCATGAAGTTCTCTAAAATCTCCTGGTAGACGCTGCATCGACTCTCGACTTGAGAAAACACAGTGGACCGACACCAGCAGATGACACGGCAACCCAAATCATCACTGACTGTGGAAACTTCACACTGGACTTCAAGCAACAAACCTCTCCACTCTTCCTCCAGACTCTGGTACCTTGATTTCCAAATGAAATGCAGCATTTACTTTCGTCTGAAAAGAGGACTTTGGACCACTGAGCAACGGTCCAGTTCTTTTTCTCCTTCGCCCAAGTAAGACGCTTCTGATGTTGTCTCTGGTTCTCTAGTGGCTTGACACAAGGAATGTGACACTGCGACATTTCTGTATTATAAATTCTTTATTCTAATATTTTGAGAGACTGGATTTTTGATTTCCATGAGCTGTAAGCCTTAATCATCAAGATTAAAACAAAAAAAATCTTGAAATATTTCACTTTATGTCTAATGAATCTAGAATATATGAAAGTTCCACAAAAATTCCAACATCACTTCGGACATATGGAATTGGTAGAGTCAGATGAACAAGTTTGTGTAAAATATAATGCTGCATTACATCCTTAGCCATAATTCGTCGATCAGAATTACGCCATTTTCGACTTCGACTTCAGATGAAGTGGGAAAATGGCAGTTAACTCCGCATGAGCGGTATATATTGTTTTAAACAACAAACTGTATAGTCATTGTTTTAGATCTAACAAACGTATATGTTTGTATGTTGATTCATCTAAAGCTAATACTTGCATATACAGTATAACTCATTTAAAGGTAAGACGTTTTACTTTGTTTATTTCTGATGCTGTGTGCAGCCATGTTGATTTGATGTCAATCCGTAAACGGGAAAGAAACACTGATTTGGGAAGAAAACCCCAAGTTGACTTCTTAGTTGCGGAAGGTATTCCATGTCACGAAAGACATGGTCCCCATTTACTCTGTCGAGAAAGAAGGGTTCACCAAGTTGTACCAAAACAGGTACAGTGCCATCTACAGCAAATATTACAATTATTATTATTTTTTAAAAAAATACTCTTTCTTTAAATATCCAGCATTTAAAAGAACCATTGTTTGCACTATTTGAAATAGATTGTACTGTTACTATTTTTTCACATCTACATTTTCCAAAGTCCATTCTAATAAATGAGCATCTTTATAAATAAATTGTTATTTTTTAAATTGCAGTGTGTAAGAAATTTTTTTTTAAAAAAATAATCGTAATCGAGAATCGTTCATAATTTTTGCAATATCGCTCAGCCCTAACCCACACCCACCATAGGTGTACAGTTATCTTACATTCAGACTAGCAAGTGATACGCCACCATTCATTTTCCACATATGTCTGCAACATGGATCAAGCGACAAAGCAATAAGCGACGTTCGAATTAAGATTTTCTCAAAACTATTCAAATTAGTTATGACAGCGACAAATTCACAAGATTCCTCAGACCAATCCTATGGAGCATGTAGTCTGAAGAAAAATGTATAACCATGGTTTCATCTTATCCTGCCATGTACAAACTCTCATTAAGTGTGTAGAAAACATTATCAAGAAAAAATAAAGCTTGAAAGAAAGTAGCAGAGACCATTGGTGCCTTTGGTGAATGTGCGTAGCTTTTAGGAGTTAGCTTGCTTTTGCAAATCTTCCATTGAAGCAAGTACGAATCCTAGCAATTAACATTAAAATTCAGTCAAACAATGTTCGCTCTGATTAGTGCAGTATATAATTTGTTAGAAGCTATATATGCTAGCTGCTACCACTTCTCATTGGAACTTTAAAAAAAAATAAAAATGCTGGACAGAGACTAGAGACTAAAGCTCTCGAAATCTTTTGCATGCACTATTTGGGTTGGCTGTCCTCTAGCACTGCACCAGTGACCATATGACAGGTGAGTATAAGTGCAGATCAAAGATCAAAGCTTCTTACAGGAGAGAGGACATCTCCGTCATAGCGGCGGACGGGCTGGGGTTTCCTACGGTACGGTGGTTCTGGGTGCATGACTTTGCCCGAGTGTGTGTGGTGTTGAGACTGCTGCTTCCTCCTCTTCTTCCTGCTGCACTCTCTCCTCTCCTCCTTCTGTCTGATCCGCATGAGCTGCACTCGCCGCTGCTGACGGCTTATCATCACTGACACATGGAAAATACACGGTGGAGACATACCACAGGTTTTAACTTGCATCTAGTGCATATATAAGTGTTAACTGAAACCTCATTCACTATTAAATGAAGAAAAAAGAGAGGAAAAAAAAAAAAACTACACACATATGCTAAAAGCTTAGTTTGGTTTCAGTTTTTACAATGTGTTTAATGTAATTTGCAACACACCCAGAGTCCCCTGCAGGAGATACTTCTTAGAGCACACTGACAGACTGAGCCATCTGCCACACTGCCCACACATACGCACAGTCACACAGACAGACACACTCTCCAGTACACTCATTCACCCAGACAGCCTCAATCGTGCATTCTTAAAAATGCACACAGACAGTATGCACACTAGGGATGGGCATTTTGATTATTTTGTCTACTTGAGTACCCGAAGTAATCACTCGAGTACTTGTCAACTACTCGTGTTCCGTGTTCATATACTGCATGTCACGGACATCTTTTGCTTCTGCAGTGCATCTTCTTGTTTCAGTGTCTCACTTGTTCAATATGTTATAACGTTGTTTCTTACAAAACAGTAAAAAAAAAAAAAAAAAAAAACAGCATAATAGAAATACAAGCATCATATAGTGTCATAATGTGAAGACCTGCTGGCTAAAATCAATAAATTATTTCAGAGAAAGCACGTCTCTCTGCTTTTCCCCCGGTTACCGTAATTATGGTAGTAGAAGCGGATGGCTTGACCGGCGTTGCGCCGCATAGTTGCCATAACCGTCACGTTTTGTTCAAGTTGAAAATAATCCATCCATACATCTTCTATACCAGCCTCAATCGTCACGGGGAACCTGAAGCCTATCCCAGAGAGCATTCTCGGGTCGGTCCGCAACACTTCCAGTCTTTTTGAATTTCTTAAGTTTTTCTTAAGTCCATCACAACCTTGCAACAGCTTCCTGATCCAGCCATGAGAATGATTTCAACATGTTCTTTTTTTGTCAAAGGCTATCTGAAAAATATATAATATCCATCCATCCATCCATCCATCCATCCATCTTCTATACCGCTTATCCTTCCTTCAGGGTCACGGGGAACCTAGAGCCTATCCCAGGGAGCATCGGGCACAAGGCGGGGTACACCCTGGACAGGGTGCCAATCCATCGCAGGGCACAATCACATACACATACACTACGGACACTTTGGAAGTGCCAATCTGCCTCTCATGCATGCCTTTGGACTGGGGGAGGAAACTGGAGAACCCGGAGGAAAGCCCCGCAGCACGGGGAGAACTCCGCACACACGGTAGGAACCGAACCCCCTACCCTGGAGGTGTGAGGCGAACGTGCTAACCACTAAGCCACCGTGCGCCCGGTTGAAAATAATTATAACTTTAAATAACCAGCCATAAACACTTCTAAAAAGTGACACGCACACCAAAAGAACCTACGTTCTGTTCCATCCAGTATGTGCCCTTCTCCATCATGTTGAGTCTCTAGGTTGTATTGGAGCTACTGTACTCGCCGTTATGATTCAGCCTCAAAGTATGCTGAAAATCACGACATAATCATACAAATAAAACATGTCATCTCTGTGTTGTTGTTTATTTCTGGATTTATTCAGAAATCACGTTAGATGATCTACACGACCTAAATCAAAAATTGCACGATCATCCTTTTAATGATTGATTTAATGATTGATGTCTCTTCTGAGTACTCGTGCCCATCCCTAATGCACTCACATGCTGAAACACTAGACTATTCATTGGAAAGACAGCTGTAATGCACAAACAAGCACAAATCTAAAGAAAAAAAAGAAAAGAAGCTTAATTCGTTTTTGTCAGGCACGAAAAGGACACATGCTCCTTTGCACTTGGGCTAAATCTTGACAAACACATTCAGAGCAATCCCTTTCTCATAATGATGCAGAGTTGTAGAGACAGAGGACTGAAAACAATAATGCTGGCTGGCCTGGCAGACATGTACTACAGCTTGTTGGAAAAATCAATGTGGACTCTTCAATATTTTATTATTAATCACTGCATGCACTTGGAATTTGTTTGTGCAAGTATAAAATGAATGTCTGTTTGCTGTTTGAACTTCTATGCACCCCATACTAATACTAAATAGGAAACCCCTTTGCTCTAAGACTTAGCTTAAGTTCTTCATGGCACAGATTCCACAAGGCGCTGGAAGCACTGCTCTGGGATTCGGGTCCATGTTGACGTCGCATAACTGCTGCAGATTTACCAGCTGCGCATTCATGCTGTGAATCTCCTGATCTACCACATCCCAAAAGTGTTCTATCGGATTCTGGTATCTGGTAAAGCCACTGAAAAGGTACTGGAAGTAGCCGTTATAAGATGGATAACTTGTGTCGGTGGTCAGCAACAATACTCAGATATGCTGAGGCGTCAAAACAATTCTAGATTGAAGGGCCCAATGCGTGGTAAGGAAACATTCCCCACACCATTCCACCACCACCACCACGACCAGCCTGAACTGTACACACAAGGCAAGGTGGGTCCAAGGATTCATGCTGTTGACGCCAAATTCTGGTTTGCATTTTGTTGCAGAAATCCAGAGTTTGTAAACCAGGTGATATTTTTCCAATCTTCAACTGACCAGTTTTGGTGAACCTGTGTCCACTGTAGCGTCAGATTCCTGTTCTTGGCTGACAGAACTTGGACTTGAAGTTATCTTCTACTGTTGTTTTTTTTAAAAATGTTTTTTATTTATTTTAGAAAACAATATTAGAAATCAATCAAGCTGATTGGCAGGATATGAAGCCAAGCAGGAGAAAGTGAGTGTGTAAGAGTCTGATCCTTTAAGAGTGTTTTCTCATATGGTGTTTTTTTTTTTTTTTTTAAACTAACCATACTCATCCCTGTTAAAGTGGACCCGAATGGGATCTGCCTGCAAAAGAGCTTTTGTTGTTCGCAATACAAATGGACTCAAAAAGGGGGAGATCTCAATCCACTTCTTGTTCAGACTACAACTCCTTTACCGTAATTTAATATCAACTACGCACTGAAGCTGTACAACATAATAGTGGGACAGGTTCTCTATTCGCTTAACCGTCATGTTAACCCAACACTTCTGACCTTGTTGTGCGACCACATGACCCCACGGAAAGCCATTTGAATTGTTTTTCTGTTAGGTGACAGAAAACTGGAGCTATGGATGTACAGCAATTCTCAAGTCCTTTATCTATAAAGCAAAATGTGAAGCGGACTGAGACCCCTTTGTTTTCACAATGCACAAATCAGGTGGACCACAAAACGAACCCCAAACCGAAGTCGCTTGTGGGTCACTTTAGAGGGGTCTGAGTTCATTTGTTGTGTTCACATAGGATCTGAGATGAGCTGGGAGCAATGAAACGCACCAAGTGTGAAAACACTCTAAAAGAAACTGAAGACCCTTGTTTGTATATATTAATGTGGTTCAAGAACAGAATCTTAGAGAAGTCTTCGTTCAAATGTTGCTTGGTGCTCTGTTACAGTGCAAACATAGGGTAACAATTCACCATACCAAAGTAAAAAAAAATTTCTTGTTCCATTCTCATTATCCTCACCTTTAGTGTGGGAGTATCCCTCAGCCGTCACCCGCCACTGGACGAGCGCTCCCAGCAGGGCGAGGGCAGGCCAGGCTCCAAGCACGGCCCACGTCACCCAACACTGCGAGCGTGACGGTACAGCCTTCACCCGCTCATAGGTGTAATGCACCAACGCAAACAGCTCCACAAAGTAATCGGCTGCCACAGCGATGACGGCTGCTCCGAACGCTGCTGTAGACAGAGTGGTGAAGAAGCGCTGCCACTGCAGCGTGAGAACAGCGAACAGCATTCCCAGGCCCAGCAACACCCCGAGCGGCACCCACACGGAGCGTGGTGGTGCTGATGACAACTCCTCCATGCCCACCAGCGTGCCAATGCCTGCCAACAGACCCAGCAACAGGCCCACCATGAAGAGACCAACACTGCGCACCAACATGGTGACCAGACCGCACAGTGTGCCGATGCCCAGCCCGATGCCTGCGCTTGCCTCAGCGCTCAGCTGTGTGTCTAGGTTCTTGTTGCACAGCAGAAAGACCACCACCGAGCCAAACATCAGGCCTGTTAGGAAAAGAACGGCCTTGAAACAGCGGTAGCCTGTGAGAGAGAGAGAGAGAGAGTTTACTTTATTAGCTCACTCATCTATTATCTCTGTTAAATTACTATTTATGATATAAATTACTAGCTAAAGTAACATGACATGACAGTCCTGAACCTAAGGTACATTTAGAGTTAAAATTATACCCAAAGACAGGGAAAAGTACACTAGATGGCCAAAAGATTGTGGACACCTGACCACCACACCCATATGTGCTGGTTGGAAATCCCATTCCAGATTTATTCACCCTTTACTTTTATAATAACCGCCACTCTTCTGGGAAGGCTTTCCACTAGATTTTGCAATGTGGTTGTAGGGATTTGCTCATTCAGCCACATGAGCATTATTGAGAGAAGGCCTGGTGCGCAGCCAGCGTTCCTGTTCAACCCAAAGGTGTTCAGTGGGGTTGAGTTCAGGGCTCTGTGCAGGACAATTCGAGTTTTTCCACTCCAACCTTGGCAAACCACGACTTCATCCGAAATCGCATACTGTGATAGTACCTACAGCATTAGATTCAGTATCTACTACTCGGCCGTTGATACAGTACGTACTGATCAGTATAAGCGGTAAGAATACAGTAAATACAAACCAGACTTACTACGTGGTGCGGATTCTGACAGCTCTTCCACTCCACTCCCATTGCATTATGGGATAGCACAGGTTCCACAGTGTCAAATGGTCCCATACTGCAGAATCAGTACGTCATCTGGGTGTTTCGCGCCTACCGTTTTATGAACACCAAGAATTCGGACATACTACTCCTTTGGTGTACTACTGTGTAGCAGGGTAGTAGGGATATTCGGACACACAGCATGTCTTCGTGGACCTGCTGCTACAGTTTACACAGACATCCTATACAAATGTGTGCTTCCAACCATTTAGGGAAGGCCCACATTTCTATGGGTGTGATGGTCAGGTGTCCACAAACCTTTGGACATACAGTGTATAAACACAGGTACTATTTAAAAATGTATTTTAATACCAATCAAGCCATTACCCAATTTTCTCCTAATTTTGGACTGCCATTCCCTGAACATGCTTTGACACCCCAACTGCCTTGTTGTGTAGACACGAACCAGCAAGACAAACGCAATTTGCTAGAATCACTAGGACCAACAGAAGAGAAAAGAAATCCATATTTCCCACTGAGAGCAAGGCTAATTATGCTTGTTTCTTGGATTCGAATTCGCAACATCGTGAAAGAGGGAAGCGTTCTGACAGTTGCCACATGTCACGCTAATAACTGAAGAGAACTTAAAGCTCTACACAGGTTGAAAAAATGAAGCACTACTTCAAAGTGTGTGGAAACTATCCGTACTGTCAGATTGGATAGCGAGGATACAGAGAGACAGGGAGAGAAAGAGAGATAGAAGTGGTGTGATGTAGAAAATAGGCTAAATGAGAGCTAAATGAGTCACGCAAGATGAGAGGACGGGAGTTGGTGGTAACGCGAAAATCTACCAGCTGTGCTGACTTCACAGTTCAAAAATGACTCACTAGTGTGATCTTGTGACTCTTCAGATCTCATTAGCATGTCTACGCTTTCATCACCCACCCATCTGCAAGCATCTGAGAGACAGACTCTACAGTTCCATCGCTACAGAAACAAAATTATGCTGCATTCAGGCCTTTCATGGGCAAACAGAAGCTGCTACTGTGCTTGAATATTATCTAAGATTTATGGAGAACTCATTTCAGGCCCTCAGTCTTTGCAGAATGCTTAAAACTGATTAGCTGTGCAAAAAAAAAAAAGCACAAAACAAACAAACATAACAGTTCGGGTTAGTGAGAACACTTACATAATCACTGAAATGACTATATGAAGATAAAGATAACTATAAAGATAAAGAAAACTAAAGTAGCCAACTTCCATTGAGCAACAGTAATTTTATGGAAATTTTAAAAAAAGGAGAGTTCCTTGCTTGAGCAATGGTGTGATCAAACATTTTCCTATCTGGTCTCTGGGTCGATACAATGAAGTGAGCTAAACTGTTTATTTACCACAGACATAATTAGAAAGTGACAGTGAAATAACAATTGACTTTTATCTTTGAAAAAGACCATTTTATGAGAAAAACAAATGTCTCGCAAGGCATTCTGGATCACCAAGATACATCACTGTCCAAAAGCAAAGGTGGCCTTTATTTACATAATCCTGTATTTTACATACCGAACATCACTCTGTCCGCATTGTGACTGTGAGCTGCGAGATTTTAAAAGATTCAATGCCATATTAGCTTGTGTCTGTTTATAAAAATTAGCCCCATTACAGGAAGGATGGCTGAGTTTGGCCATTAATTTGCCGCTGATGGAGAAAAAACTTAGACATTTAGAAATGTTTGATCAGTGTCAGTCAGTACATTTACATGGACAACAATAATCCGATATTAACCCGATTAAGACGATACTCTGATGAAGAAACTAGCATGTAAACAGCAATTTTTAATTACCTTAATCTGATTAAAGTCATACTCGAAGTAAAGACAAATTGAATTAAGACGTGTGTAGTACTCCTGATTTAGTCGCATTATGGACGTGTATTACAGACATGTACACACCTTAATCACATTATTAACGTCGTGTGAGAGTTTTCACCGCATTTTGCGACAGGACACGATCACACACGGCAGCGCTCAACCGTTTTACGGCAAACAAGAGAGCACAACTGCGTCCCAAACCGCGTACTTGCCTACTATAGGCCTGTAGTGGGGAAAAATACACGCATCTCGGCTATTATATATCGGTAAGTGCGCGGTTTGGGACGCAGCCCACGGCTTCAAGCAGTTGTCTATTAGCACGTACAGCACGACAAATAATTAACCGCACTTGAAGCGTTCGTAAAATTTTTAAAATAAAAACACCCAAAACTGTATACGGTACCATAACGAAGACGAACTGTATGTTTATACGTGAAATTCTGGAGGGACGTCGGACACTGTGGCGGGGTGACATAATGACGTGTGCCGTTAATCTAATTATGTTCTATAACATGTAAAACGGGAACATGACAGGAGTATTCTAAAAGCGACTCGTAAACACCTTAATCACAATATTGTCTTACTCAGAGTAAGGTCAATAATTAGACTACTGCTGTCCATGTAAACGTAGTCAGTGACAGTATCACTATTTTCTTAGTGGGTAATCATTTTGAACCATTTCGGGTTTTTAATTAGCCTGACTATATGAAGAGTAAGAACTCTGGCTGGCTGTTGTATGTTTTTACTTTTTGTTTTCTTTAAGTCACACTGATTAAACTGGACCCATTGGATGTAATGGATCCATCCAGCCACTTCACCTAGTACTGTGAAAAAGTAAGCAAACTCATCCAAGCATTGCTCTATCCATTTATCTTTCCAGTATCCCTGCATCTTGCTATCCCTCCTTCCACCTATCCCTCACTATATCCACCCATGTTCCCATCTATTCATTTCCCCATCCATCATCTATTCAAACATCTCCCATTCATCCATCTCTATATCTATCCATTCCATCCATCCAAACATGTATTATCCCTGTCTTATGCCCATCCAACCTTCCATCCGTCCATCAGTGAGCAACACTGCTTTTTTAAAATTCCTACATGGTGCTCCATCTACTTATTTTTAACCATGGGGTTTTTAACTAGCCTGATTGAAGAGACTTCATGGTTGGTTGTGTAAAGTTTTCAAAACCATCTGCATATTTTATTAACCCTGCTGATGGATAATGTTTCACTGCAGCACAACTCACTTCTGACGATGTCTACACTGTGATCTGTTTAATTTAAAATTGTCTTAGTGGCACAGAATGTACAAAGGCCATCCCAAAAGCTTTAAGCTACATTGTAATAGACTATCAGTAATATATTTGAACAAACATGGCCGTCACACATACCAAAGAAGCAGTAGATGATGCCAAACAGGCAGCACATGGAGCAGATCACGGAGGGTACCACCTCATACTGACGATCCTTTCCCAAATCGCAAGCATCCAGTGGATCTGAACCGACTTCTCGTGGAGGCAGAGTCATGGTGACGAAGGTGTGACAGGTGCGAAAAGAACCACCAATGGCAGAATCCAAGGAGGGGAATGGGTAAGGGAAGGGGAGGGGCTTTAAGATTAGGGAACACCTCCTGTCCACATGGATCTACCTGGAAATACAAAAGCGTAAAAAAATATGAGCTGAAAAAAATCAACATGTGCAGCAGTCACATACCAGAGCAAAAGGCTTTGTAGAACACACGAAGAAACACCATATCGCCTGTCTCAGAGCCTCCGTCCTTTCAGTCTTTCTTCACACGCTCCTAAGGATCACATGAGACTAAAAACTGCACCTCATTCAGACACAGAGGTGCGGTTCTCCCACTGTTCAGTTCCCCCAGATTCTCCACTCTGCATGTTCAGACATGATGTAATCTTCTCTTCGTCTTCTCATAGATCAGCGAGAGCCTCCAAGCAGATCTCTGAGATCTGCTTCTTATTTTTAAATGTGATTAATACAAACCCACGCCACATGCTAAACAGTGAGTCAGCCCAGAAATATGAATCAAAGTCAAGACATTCTGAGTTTTCAATGCATCAAGGCCTGCTATATTGTGTAAAAATAAGACCAGATATAGTACAATCCTTTCTGCATTATCTATTATAACCAGGCTCGAATACTTTAAGATTTAAAGGCCCTGTCAACTAAATTGTATAATTAGCTTATTCATGTTATCTTCTGTGGTGAATTTACCACCGACTGCAAAACAAAAGAACAAAGTTTTTTTTTATTATTTATTTTCCAGCTAAAAGAGATTTCCGAATCTCTTTTTTCAAGGCTACCAAAGTACCAATTGCCATTTGCTTACGTCGGCTCCACGTTCAGACTTCTTTCCTGCTCACGTGACCACCTTGTGACTGCATCGAAAAACCGCTGTTTTAGTGTCGTAGTTTATGTGTTAATGGTGAAGATTAGCACAGTGGCTGCACTGTGATTGAGAGTTCATCCATCCGCCCATCCTTTCATTTCCCCTTCTATCCATCCATCATCTATACAAACATCTCCCATTTGAATGTCTCTGGCCATCCATCGATCTATCCACCCACCTGTCCCTGTAACTTTATCCATATATCTCTTATCCTTCCATCTCTGTCCATCCATCCATGTTTCCAGCCATCAAACATCCCATTCACATTCCATCCCAAACATCCCATTCATGTATCTGTCACTTCATCCATCTCTTCATCTATCTATCCATCCATTACAATAAATTTATTTCCTTAATTCTGACTTAAAAGAACATATACTTTTCATCTACCCCTGTCATTTTCTCTGTCTTTCCTTCTCCTGTCATTTTCTTTCTCAGTATCTTTCCTTCTCTTTTTCTCTCTACCCCATCTCCATCTTAGATCCATTCATATTCTAGCCCTCCATCTCTAGATCCATTATTCCACCTATCCCTCTATACGTTCACCCATTCATGTTTACAGCTATCTATCCATCCATTTCCCCATGTATCCAAAAATCTCCCATTCATGTATCTCTGTCCATCCATCCATTTATTCATCAATCTCTTCCCTCATCCTTTCCAGCTAGCCATCAATCATCTATCCAAACATGTCCCATTCATGGATCTATGTACATCCATCCCTCCATCCATCCATCCATCCATCCATCCACTGAAATAAACTAATTGTCATGACTTAGGTGCTGCAATAAATATATTTTCTTTATCTCTCTGTGTATTATTCTCTCAATCTTAATCAGTCACTCTCATTGCTTCTCTCTCTATTCATCTGTTCCCCTCTCTCTTAGATTCGGTCTTTCCTGCGCTCTCTCTCTCTTATTTTGCATTTTTATCTCTCCCCTGCTCTAATTCCCGTCGCTCTTCTCCTTCTCTCTCGATTTTTCCCTTTCTATTTCCCACAGTCTGTCTTCCTGTCTCTTGTTTGCTCCCTCTCTTAACAAGCCTGACCATTATAATCTCTCCTCTGGAGATTATCGTATCACTGCTCGACCAGGGCAGCAGCGTGGTGTTACTTATCGTCACTCTCTAAAACACAGTGTTGCAGTCTGATCTTCATTGCTGTAGCACATCCTGTACAATCAATCTCCCAACGATAACAATCTCCAACTTCCTGTCTATTGCCATACCAACCACATGGCACTGTCCTCGGCTGCCTGAAGTGACCAATGGGAGGGCAGTCTAACCTCCCATAGCAACAGCCTGACAGCCAATCCGAAGGGTGCCATCTCCCTGTGGTTTGTGTGTCTCATTTTGGTGTTTCCGACTAACACCCTGGCAGAGAGACAAAAGCAAAGCCATGATTCACCCACATGAATACACCTACACTCGCAGAGTCACACTCAAACATCCTCACATGTTCGTAGTTCATTCTAGCTCGGCATCACATGGTCACTCCGTCTGGCGTTCTGCAACGTTAGACACCCCTTAGGATGAAATAAAAATGCATGTGTGTGACCGTCTAAATGCCATTCTATTAAGAATATGCTTGATTACACAGGTCAAGCAAATGCACAGAGAGACAGGGGCAAGTGGGCTATGTTCATGAATAACAACTGGACAGAACTAGGGATTGTGGGATATGTAGCCACTGGAGCAATGAATGTTACAGGTAAGGAACATTAAACATTCAATCTTTTCCCAATGTTTCAAACAGACAAACAAAGTGTAACCCACTGGTTCCAATGACTTAGTGTCCCTTTTTGCTGACATAAACTTAAGAGGACACAGAGATTCATGTTATTCCGGTGCTTTCTATAAGATTTCAGGATGACAAAGAATAAATGGTTTAGTCTGTTGCTGAAGTAAAGATCCAGGAATAAAAATCATCATACTCACTTTTTTGCTTTTAAGTAACACAAAGGTTATGCTATGCTGGCAGTTTGTTAGCAAACATCAACAACTTTCTTGAATATCCAGTGAGCACTGTCCTTATGCCTTTCTACTTTTCTTTGGCTGTTTTCTATATAATAATTTATAATAATATAATATATAATATAACAAGTCCACTCCCTACACAGTAAAGAAGACAAACCATTTTCCAACACCATGGCATTAGTGTCACTAATGCATGCCCACCCATAATTTTCATATCATGTAAGGGGTCTATTGAGATTTTAAGGTAAATTCCAGCATGGCTGCTCTCATGAATATTTTTGATGGATCCATGAATAAAAATACAATAAGATCAGTTTATGTTTAATACAGGGCTGGAAAGCGTTCATGATTTTACAGGTTTTTTTTTTCCTTTTTAGATGCAAAAGGTCAGGTGTACATAATATGGACGTGTCAGTCCCTCCGGGATTTCGCGCTCGCAGAAATGAGGAAACTCCACGATGTTCGGACGAGCTTGCAAATTCTTCAAAACTACCGCAGATTCGGGCCGAGACGCGTCACGTGACGTCATCACGTCACGTGCAACTGCAATATTGCCAATTCCAGAAGTTTCCCGCAAGAAGAATGTTGAAACAAGCTCTGTGAAATCCTTTATGGACTGAAGTGTATGGAAAAATGTACTGTTATCTGAAAGGATACAGTTTTAAACAGGAAGAACAATGTGGTATTGTAATATTAGATATCAAAGAATCATAGGTTCACTTAAATCTGTCCCAGTTTAGCAATGACGCCACTTCATTGTGAGCATGTGTTCGGAATACTAGTATCACATTTTCCCCCTTATACCCTATGACTCAGATTGCATTTTGGGTGGATTTTACAAAGTCCAGCTAAATCATCAGAGCCTGTATGAAATCAGGAATTTCTCTAATAGCAAATGAAAAACAAATCATGGGAAAATGTAGGCGTCAGGAAAAAGGCGTATTGTAGAATTGTCTTCACATACCATGATGATGGTATTTTTTTCATATCGCCGACTCCTGCAGCACAGTTCTTGAAGTGTTCTGGTAAGATACACTACTTTGGATTGTCCTCTGTTCTTCACTGCTACTCTCTCTGTCCAGCTCTTCCTGGTCTTTTAAGTTCTTTCTAGCTCTCTCTAGATTCATCCTGAAATCTTTAACCATGGATATGTCACATTCTATCCATACAATCATATGTTCACATATTCTAGAAATGCAGCGTGATCTGTTTACTACTTTTTAGTTTTCTTTCTTCCTTTTTTTTTTTTTTTTTTTAGAATTCTCTCATGGATGAGATGAGGCACTTTAAATCTCATTGACAGAGTGATTACTGCGTCACATGTGACCCTGTATCCAAATTAGACACTGTAACCAAATCAGAACCTAACAGTGCAGAACCCTTTGTCTGACAAACACACACACACACACACACACACACACACACACACATACTCATACTTTTGTTTTAGTTTATAATATAGTTTATATTATATATTTCCCACCGTGGCCCTGTGTGTGTGGAGTTTGCATGTTCTCCCCGTGCTGTGGGGGTTTCCTCCGGGTACTCCGGTTTCCTCCCCCAGTCCAAAGACATGCATGGTAGGCTGATTGGCGTGTCTAAAGTGTCCGTAGTGTATGGATGGGTGTGTGAGTGTGTATGTGATTGTGCCCTGCGATGGATTGGCACCCTGTCCAGGGTGTACCCCGCCTCGTGCCCCATGCTCCCTGGGATAGGCTCCAGGTTCCCCCGTGACCCTGAAGGAAGGATAAACGGTATAGAAGATGGATGGATGGATGGATATTATATATTTTTCAGATAGCCTTTGACAAAAAAAAGAACGTTGAAATCATTCTCATGGCTGGATCAGGAAGCTGTTGCAAGGTTGTGATGGACTTAAGAAAAACTTAAGAAATTCAAAAAGACTGGAAGTGTCGCGGACCGACCCGAGAAGTTGACGTCCACGGACATCCACTGACGAAAGCACAAACGACGTTTCAAGTTTCACAAACATTTGACGAACAGAAATGGAATAATGAGTCCCTGAACAAAGGCGGGGTCAATATTAAAAGTAACAGTCAGTATGTGGTGGCCAGCAGCTGCTTTAATTACTACAGTGCATCTCATCCTCATGGACTTTGCAACACCAAGGCATTTACAAGTTCTGGATCATGTCTGGGGGGGACACATGGTTACATGTAATTTTCCACTGCGAGGACGATCAGCTGTCCTTCCTGTCTCCCTGCAGCACTGTCTTAGGCGTCTTACATTACAGACATTACAGTTTATTGCTCTGGCTACATCTGCAGTCCTCATGCCTCCCTGCAGCAGGCCTATGGCATGTTCACGCAGGTAAGCAGGAACCCTAGGCATCTTTCTTCTGGTGTTTTTTAGAGTGTTATTGTAACTGTGACCTTAATTGCCTACCGCCTGTAAACTGTTCGTGTCTTCAGGACTGTTCCACAGGTGCATGTGCAATAAATGTTTATGGTTCATAAACATGAAAACATGAAAGCATGAAAAACATTGTTTAAACGCTTTCCAGTAAAGTTCTGTAAACTTTATTTGGATTTTACAAAATTATCTTTAAAATGGTAAATGGCGCACTTATATAGCGCTTTTATCCAAAGCGCTTTACACTGTGTCTCATTCACCCATTCACACACACACTCACACACCAGTGGTAGCAGAGCTGCCATGCAAGGTGCTAACTTGCCATCGGGAGCAACTTAGGGTTCAGTGTCGTGCCCAAGGACACTTCTGCATGTGGAGTCATGTGGGCCGGGAATCCATGTGAGCCGCCAACCACCCTACGATTAGTGGACAACCCGCTCTACCACCTGATCCACAGCCTCCTGAAACACAGTCTGACTGAAACACAGTCTCCTGAAAAAGGGACATTTCAGGGACATGTACCAAGTCGGTACCAACATTCTTAAAACGCGACAGTACTTTTTTTTTCTGCATTAGCGTTGGAACCGTTGGTAATGAAGTACCAAGGTTGCAATTCTTCCGGAACTGATGGGGGCAGCAAATACGTGTAAGTGTTTTAGTCGGTCCACAAGTAGTAAAGAAGAAGAACAAGCACACGGGAAAAACTACAAAAGATGGTGACGAGTTTAGCTCCGCCCCGACTCATTAAGAAGCAAAGAGAGGAAAGCTCGTTGAGAGGAAAGGTAGCATCGGTTTCCAGTGTGCAACCGATGCTATCGTTCATTTCATACAAAGCGAGGAAACACCTGGAATTTGGCGAAGCCCCTGAAAGATGGCCCTATATTATGTTTGTTTGAGGCAGCCGGCATTGTTGCCGTGAAACCAGCTAACGTTATGCTCCATGTAATGTTTGCGATAGCCAGTTATTTGTTAACGACACTAACACATTGCAGTGTTATAAACTACCTCCTAATGGGCCACCATGCATCGCCATTCAGCCAGTGTCCTGTCAGCAACATGTAGCCTCATGTCACTAATATTTAATCAAATGTTAATGCTTTTAAGAAATCTTTTTGGCCTGCCACCATATCAGTGAATTTAAACTAATGCTTGCATTCATTATGAGGTGTGTGTGTGTGTGCACACTTAGGAGTGCACTTTAGCACTTTTTATTAGCACTTAGCACTGTTTTATTAGTCATTGTCAGACAGTGTTTGATAACTAAAATATCTCTCTCTCACTCTCTCTCTCTCTCTCTCTTTGCCAGTATTAACCAGAGGAGGATGTCCTCCAGTAGTTTTTAATTTGATAAAAAAAAAAAAAAATTTTTTTTTTTTTTCAACCATCGACTTTGGTATCAAGTATCGTGTACTTTTGGTGGTATCGGTACCGACTACTAGATTTTTGGTATATATATATATATATATATAAATATATATACACACACATATATAAAATCATCTTGTATAATGAGTGTCTGCCATTGCAGTATTTATGTTGCCTAATTTTTATGTGGCCTGCTTTTTTAATAACCTTTGTAATTTAAACATATTACCTTTTACTATTAAATACTTGAGTAGGTTTAAAAGTAGCACCTTCGTTATTTTGCTGTATGATTTTGACACATTATCTATACTTTCACTTCAGTATACTTTCTTAGCACTTTTTCAGCCCTGCCAGTAACCCTTCCCTCTAAGGTGATAGGTGGAGTCAAACCATGGCAGCAAAATATTTCCTTATTTCTGCATAACAGAGACATCTTTAATTTATTACTTTAATTATTTAAAAAGGGATAAAATAGACCCATTTCTTCCCTCTAGTAGAAATGCACTGACACACACACACACACACAAACCCAGATCAATAAGGCTGAAAGCAAAAGCAGTGAAGAAGATTAAGTGGATTTTGGTTCACCTATTGCTCCAGTTACACCCACTACCCTCCAGAAATCGATAAACTAGTCTACAACTGCAATGGTTTATAAGATTCTTCTCTCACGCACACTGTCTAGTCCTCCAGATTTTCCTCTTCTGACACTTTCTCCCCTCAGTATCCCTTACCACCCCATTCTCGCCCTTTTATCTTGCCCATGTCTCTATCCTGGTGTCTCTTATGCATGAAATGAAGCCTTAGATAGTAAATACATGGTCAGTGCTTCTGTATCTGTGAGCTTACCAGACCACTCAGTGCTCCATGTGTCAGTAAACAAGTCTACACTCATTCAGAAAGAAAGGTCACAATGCACAAAATCTGTGCGGTGCTGCTTACGTGTGTACGCATTTCAGTCATCTGTGTGCGTGACGTGCGCCATTTGCACAGGGTGTGATGCTATATTGTGCAATCTTTGCCACCTGCTCCACCCCGGCAAGCCGTTTCCTCCTACCCAGCTATCTGTGGGCTCTTCACACTCACGACTGCCTTACTCATCCTCCCCCAGCATGAACAGGCCATGAGATAAGCCACCTACAGTACAAAATGTGTTTCTGAGTTATGTGTTGGCTGGACTGATCATAATGGTGCGAGTTTTATGTGTGTGCATCCATGGTCGTGTCTGGAAAGAGGTCAATTCCTGACTAATTTGGCTGTACAGGGAGCATAGAGTGTGTCATAGTGTATTGTTCTAGCCTCAGTCCAAGATCAAACTGTTTATTTAAATGGTTTATGTATATAATTACATATACACATGGAAAAAAATTAAAATAAAGCTGACACACAAGTGCACAGTGAATGTTCAATGTCAAAATAAATGATTGGTCAGCAAATATTTTGAAGAAATTCCGCGACTGAAAAATGCTGCTTGCGTAAGTATTCAACCCCCAGATTCTGGAAGCTCCACATGAAAAATAACAAGGACACAACAAGTGTCTTAACAAGGACACACAATGTACTTATAACTGGCCCTGACCTGTGAAATATTAAAATAGCTCCCATTTTCTGAAGAAAAAAACCCATCTCGGTTGAACTGTTAGTCTGAAGGAAAAGCCAGAAAATGAAAGCTAAGGAGCATTCAATGGAAGTTAAAGATAAAGTAATAGACTTCATAACTTGGTGTATGATGAGGGTGTAAAAATATTTCTAAGCATCCTAGTATCTGGACATCCCAGTAAGCACTGCTTGATCAATCAGAAGAAATGCAAGCTGCATCAAACCAGCCATGCACGCCCTAGACAAGGCAGTCCCGTAAAACTCACCGCAAAAAGAAGACGGGACTGGTGAGGGAAGCCACAGTGAGGCCAACAGTCACTCTAAATGAGTTACAGGGTACAGTGGCTGAGAGTGGAATGAAGGTGCACCATACCTCAATTAACACCAAGCCTACAGTGAAATATGGTGGTGGCAACATCATGCTCTGGGGATGCTTTTCATCCTCAGAACCTGGGCTTCTTGTCAAAAGTGAAGGGAGAATCGATTGAGCAAAATGCAGGCGGGTATTATAAGAGACCTTGCTTCAGCTTGGGAGATACTTGCCCATTTGGGAGGAATGTGGAAACAAGCACAAAGCAATGCAGGAGTGTGAAAGGTGAATGTTTAACAGTGGTCAAGTCAAAGTCTATAGCTGAATCCCACTGACAATCTGTGGTGATTCAACCCAGTGCTGGTCTGAAGGGTTTGAATACTTATGCAAGCAGCATTTTTCAGTTTTAAATTTTTTATTAAAGATCTGCTGACAAAGAATGATTTTTTTTTACTTTATAAAATGACTTTAATAGCATATTGGTTTGCAATAAAAAAAAAATACTGTCTGGAACTTTTGAAGGCGTCCTTTGTAATCAAGACGAATCTGATAACGTTTAAGGGGGTTGGAGATGTTTGCAATGCACTGTACCACAGCACTCCTGAGCTGTTGTGAGACGCTCCCAGGAAAGGCTTCTTTCTTTCAACACTTCCAAGCAGCTTTTTGTCATGAAAGTGAGGTTTAACAGTTGATTTTGAAACTTGACAACCCCAAAAATCTAGAGAGAAAAAAAAGAAATTAAACTACGCATTTCTATAAACGTGATCTTTTCTCCCTTTTGGTATGGCCCTAACCGTGCTTAATGGCACTTATAACTGCTTATATATTATTTAGTGATGGAATGATATCACTTTTTCTTTTCTGAGAATGATACCTACAGTGAGGGAAAAAAGTATTTGATCCCCTGCTGATTTTGTACGTTTGCCCACTGACAAAGAAATGATCAGTCTATAATTTTAATGGTAGTTGTATTTGAACAGTGAGAGACAGAATAACAACAAAAAAATCCAGAAAAACGCATGTCAAAAATTTTATAAATTAATTTGCATTTTAATGAGGGAAAAAAGTATTTGACCCCCTCTCAATCAGAAAGATTTCTGGCTCCCAGGTGTCTTTTATACAGGTAACGAGCTGAGATTAGGAGCACACTCTTAAAGGGAGTGCTCCTAATATCAGTTTGTTACCTGTATAAAAGACACCTGTCCACAGAAGCAATCAATCAGTCATATTCCAAACTCTCCACCATGGCCAAGACCAAAGAGCTCTCCAAGGATGTCAGGGACAAGACTGTAGACCTACACAAGTCTGGAATGGGCTACAAGACCATTGCCAAGCAGCTTGGTGAGAAGGGGACAACAGTTGGTGCGATTATTCGCAAATGGAAGAAGCACAAAAGAACTGTCAATCTCCCTCGGCCTGGGGCTCCATGCAAGATCTCACCTCGTGGAGTTGCATTGATCATGAGAACAGTGAGGAATCAGCCCAGAACTACACGGGAGGATCTTGTCAATGATCTCAAGGCAGCTGGGACCATAGTCACCAAGAAAACAATTGGTAACACACTACGCCGTGAAGGACTGAAATCCTGCAGCGCGCGCAAGGTCCGCTGCTCAAGAAAACACATATACATGCCCGTCTGAAGTTTGCCAATGAACATCTGAATGATTCTGAGGACAACTGGGTGAAAGCGTTGAGGTCAGATGAGACCAAAATGGAGCTCTTTGGCATCAACTCAACTCGCCGTGTTTGGAGGAGGAGGAATGCTGCCTATGACCCCTGGAACACCATCCCCACCGTCAAACATGGAGGTGGAAACATTATGCTTTGGGGTTTTTTTTCTGCTAAGGGGACAGGACAACTTCACCGCATCAAAGGGACGATGGACGGGGCCATGTACCGTCAAATCTTGGGTGAAAACCTCCTTCCCTCAGACAGGGCATTGAAAATGGGTCGTGGATGGATATTCCAGCATGACAATGACCCAAAACACATGGCCAAGGCAACAAAGGAGTGTCTCAAGAAGAGCACATTAAGGTCCTGGAGTGACCTAGGCAGTCTCCAGACCTCAATCCCATAGAAAATCTGTGGAGAGAGCTGAAGGTTCGAGTTGCCAAACATCAGCCTCGAAACCTTAATGATTTGGAGAAGATCTGCAAAGAGGAGTGGGACAAAATCCCTCCTGAGATGTGTGCAAACTTGGTGGCCAACTACAAGAAACGTCTGACCTCTGTGATTGCCAACAAGGGTTTTTAAACCAAGTATTAAGTCATGTTTTACAGAGGGGTCAAATACTTATTTCCCTCATTAAAATGCAAATCAATTTATAACATTTTTGATGTGCGTTTTTCTGGATTTTTTTGTTGTTATTCTGTCTCTCACTGTTCAAATAAATCTACCATTAAAGTTATAGACTGATCATTTCTTTGTCAGTGGGTAAACATACAAAATCAGCAGGGGATCAAATACTTTTTTCCTCACTGTATACTGAAACTTTGAGTATTAACTGATATCGATACCCATCAAATATCTCCTTAAATTTTTCGGAAACAATTAAAATAAAGAAAAAGTACATAGCTAAAATATGACTTGCACAGCACTGAAGTTTTTTTATCCAGTTAAACTAATTCCAATCTTTTCCTTTTTTTTTTTTTTTTTACAGGATTGGATTGGATTTGTTCTGTGTTTCTCAGATATCGAATCCATTGTTTATTGTTGGTGCTCGTCCCTATAGCGAGCCTGCGTGTCAGATCAGTCCCATCTCTAGTATTGTTATAATGAGTCTTTATTGGTCACATATACATTACAGCACAGTGAAATTCTTTTCTTCACATTCCCCAGCATGTCAGGAAGCTGGGGTCAGAGCGCAGGGTCAGCCATGATACAGCGCCCCTGGAGCAGAGAGGGTTAAGGGCCTTGCTCAAGGGCCCATCAGTGGCAGCTTGGCAGTGCTGGGGCTTGAACCCCTGACCTCCCCCCCGACCTTAACCGCCAAGCCACCATTGCCATCCATTATATCCATTACCAGATTTGTAGATCAACAACCATCTGTCTCTTTTGTGTTAAACGTTCTTTTTCCATGATAATGGATGACAAGGGGATTTTACATGTCTGCAATCTTATATTTATACCCCAGAAAAAAACAATGCATGGTTAAAGGTTGTGCTAGGATCTTTGGTTTGCTATATTTCAGTATAAGTCTATGACAAGACAAGTTTGTCTCATCCTCCATCACTGACTTAAGCTGATATACTCTAACACTATAACCTCAGACACCAGACAGGTGCAAACTAATGAGAGCAGTTTTATTTCATGTCTTTTTAAATGGACTTCAACGACAATACGTTGCACGCATAGGTTCCAAACAGTAAAGATGATCAAATTTTCCTTTCTTGAGCTCAACCTTAGAACATCTTTTCCGTTCCAAGCACCCCCAAAATAGCCTAATGTGTCAATGATGAAATGAGTCCCTTCCTCTGTCCTACTGTGAACAGCAGAATCTGCTACTCTGTGTGTAAGTGTGTGTGGGCAAACTAGGAACACTGCCAGCCAGAAGAATCCTGGGCGGTAAAGAGGTGGGTGGAAAATTTGTTCGGGATAAAAATGGACTGAGAACATGAATGAAAAAAGCAAGACAGAGACAGAGAGAGAGAGAGAGAGAGAGAGAGAAAATGGGAAATACTAATGTACGCAAGAAATGAGAGGACATTTTCTGTAGAAAATATAAAAATATATGCAAATGACTGGATGGAGAGAATCAAAGGGAGGTAGCTTACGTAATTCCTTAATAATGTATCATCACACATCTACAAAATGTCTCCTACTGCTCCTTCTGAAAACGAGGTAATCAGAACATGCAGGCTTATGCAGAGATGCCCATTTTAAACATGCACACTCACATCGTCAGGGATTTACTGAGTCATTAGGAACAGTTTGTTTGCCGCCTTTAATGGCTCGAAATCTTCTGGAGCACAACGGATACTGCAGTTATGTCTATTACTAGACTCTCTATCGCAAGCTAGCCTTGCTCGACTTGTACGGCTATATCCGTATCGTTAGTTATACAGCTGAGTACAGTGTGACCTAGTGGCGTAGATTTCAAAGACGGGATAAACATGCTGCTTGCAAATCTATTACTTTTAAATAATAAGTATGCACATTTTAATAAGGATAATAATTTAAATCATACTGTTCATAATTTAAGCACTGACGAGATGTTATTGGGCAGGGCAATTCACTTCTGTCCAAACAGTTCACAATCTACACCTATGACGCCAGCACTTACATGAACTGTCGTGTGTTTAGTTGTGGATCGATGTTTTGCTTACAACTACGGTATATAAGCGTAAACTTTATAGCTTTGGAATTTTATTTCTCTGAGCAGAGTGTACAGGTGTGGAGGCGACTAAAGCGCCGCTGCATCATGAAGGAAGGTTTAATTCACACTGGCATCACCAGGTAGTCAAATGGCACTGCGGGTAATGCAGCAAACCGTTAACCAAAGTAAAAATGGACCAATGTGTCACTGAGAGAATTGTTAATTGAAAAAAGGCTGCTCAGAATTTCATTCTAAAATAAATCTAGGAAGCCATTGAAGATCACGTGTTAATTATGAACATTAATATGCAAGTCTTTCCAGGTGGATTTTTCACTCTAACATATTATCTATGATGACGTCGTTCTCACTGTTGTAGTACGACTGACTTCAAATCCTCATTCTCAGTACGGTAACTCAAAAAAGTCACCTCTTTAATACAGACATCCATCATCAGTTGCAGGAGTGATGGAAACGCAACTGGAAAGACATTAAGAACACCCTTGATTTGAGAATGAATGCATGAAAGTTTTTGCTATCTAAACATTGTAGCAACAATTTAATGTCCTTTATATCCTCTTGAGCTGTCATACACACACACACACACACACACACACACACATATATATATATATATATATATATATATATATATATATATATATATATATATATATATACACACACATTGCTGTTTAATGTTTCTCATGATCTTAAAAACCTTTTGATCTGAAGGTGTATGATTAAATGTTTGAAATCGGTGTTGGAGACAGAAATATAATTGTGCCAACATAGTCTTCTAATGAAAGAAATAAATAACATTTTATTTACAAAAAAATATTTTTTTTAACGGATGACTTAAAGCAAAATAATCTGAAAAGCAGCCAATAAGAGTCCAGCATACAGAAGGTGGGAACTCCTTTAATACTGTTTAAAAAGCATCTCAGGGAAGTTCCTCAAGAAATTAGCTGAGAAAATGGCAAGAATACATTTCTGGAAATTCTAGGCAAAAAGGGGGTCTACTTTGAAGATGCTAAAATACCAAATTATTTTGATTTATTTTGGATTATTATCTTCACAACATAATTCCTATAGTTCCATTTGTGTTATTCCAGAGATTGGATGACTTTATTATTATTCTAAAATGGGGGGGGCGAGGGGGGGGAGAGAGATTATTGAACATGCTAACTGAAATTTATTTAATACTTAGTTACTTAGTGGAGAAGCCTTTGTTTGTAATGACAGCTTTAAGACGCTTCCTGTATGAAGAAATTAATGGGCCGCAGTATTCAGGTGTGATTTTTGTCCTGTTCTTCTAAACATATTGTCTTTAAATCTTGTCCAATTGGATTCGAGTCAGGTGATTGACTGGGCCATTCTAACACCTGGATTTTTTTCTCTGAAACCAATTGAGAGTTTCCTTTGCTGTATGCTTTGGATCGTTGTCCTGCTGGAAGCTCCACCCACGTCTCATCTTCATCATCCTGGTGGATGGCAGCAGATTCCTCTTAAGAATCTCCCAGTAAAGGGCTCCATTCATCGTTCCTTCAATTATATCAAGTCTGCCAGTACCATGTGATGAAAAACAGCCCCACACCATGATACTTCCACCTCCAAACTTCACTGTTGGTATAGTGCTTTCAGGATGAAGTGCAGTGCCATTTCTTCTCCAAACATGGTGTGTACAATGACAGCCAAAAAGTTCAATTTTGATCTCGTCTGACCAGACTACACTCTCCCAGTATTTCACAGGCTTGTCCAAATGACTTGTAGCAAACTTTAAACAACCTTCGACATGCCTTTTCTTTAGTAATGGAGTCTTGCGGGGTGAGCGTGAGTAGTGGAGTGCATTGCCTATTGTTTTCTCTGTGACGATGGCAGCTGCTGCCTCCAAGTCTTTCTGGAGCTCTTTCCGAGTGGTCCATGGCTCTTGGGCTACTCTTCTGACTATTCTTCTGATTCCCTGGTCAGGAATCTTGCGAGGAGCTTCTGTGTGTGGCCGGTTGATGACGGAGTGATGTTGCTTCCACTTGTGGATAATGACCCTAAAAGTGCTTACTGGAAGATTCAGAAGTTTTGAAATACGTCTGTATCCGATTCCATCAATATGTTTCGCAACAATAAGGTTGTGAAGATCTTGGGTGAGTTCTTTGCTTTTACCCATCATGAGATGTTTCTTGTTTGACACCTTGGTAACGAAAAGCCTTTTTATAGACCATCAATTTACTAACCCAGCTGATATTAATTTGCACAGATAGGAGGTATAATTACTTTCTAACTCCTTATGGATTTCAGCTGGTTCCTTGCCTTACTGCCTTTTCTTAATGTGTTCAATACTTTTTTTCCTGTGTCATTCCACTTTATTACACACAACTTCATTTATGGGCTTTAATGTTGTGAATTCTTTATATTTCCGGATTTCTTGAGTTAATACTGACGTCTGGTAAAAAATTTCATGTGAATAACCTCATTGGAAATATATTCACTGAAAAAAATGTTGATGCATTCGATACTTATTTCCCCCACTGTATATTTTTTTCTTTGTCACTAATGATCTGCCCAGCTGTTATACTTGAACATTAGAAATAATACTAGAACCACCAAATGACAGATTTGTTATATTTACTACTGAATGAGAAATAGACGATTAAAGGGTGCAGATGGGGTGCAGACGGGGCGGCTGGGAATTTCTCCTGACATGACTTGAACCACGAAGAGGCTTTACTGAGATTACAAGAGATTTTGGTATGACTGAGCTCAGACCAGGTGCTGAACACCAGCACTCGCTTCCACAAACAAACAGCATCTGAACAATAGCCCAAATTAACACTCATTAACCTACTTCATGTGATCTTTTTCATGCTGGATAGTGCAATTGACTCCTAGGTCTAATTTTAGTGTGTCTATACATTTTGTGTGCCTTATAACTCTTATGGGTCATAATTTAATATACAAGGGACTACTATCAATGGGCCTCATTTATCAATCCTTTAGTAAAGCTGTGTATGAATGTTTTTGTAACTCATACTGGTTTTCTTTGTACTCATATGCATATATTAACGAATGCCAATGACTTTTACTAAAAGTGCTTTCACAGCACAGCTGAGTGCATTTAATGATGAACATGAAACTTATTATATAAAAGGCAAAGCTCACAAACAGCTGAAAACTACAAAATAGTGACTCCAGAGTAAAATAGTGCATTCTAAATGCGGAGTGTGCGAAATCTTCCATTAATGCAGGTTAGCCACTACAGCGCACTGGCAACCACGGGCACACACTCCTTTTTATACTTTTTTGTCCTAACTGAATAGCTAGAAATAAGTATTCAGAAACGTTTGTTTTTGATATTTAATATACTTCCAGTGCATAATGTCTTTTGACTCTGTGTGAACAAATAACTGTTTTCCTACAAAGATATGCTTAAAAACAAAACTGTTAAGGAAATAAAAACACCACAAATTACCAACATTAGTACTTTGCTGTCGGCAAATCTATCTTTCGAGATGTCGACTGTAAAAAGTTATTAGCTTTTTGCAGCAATGTGGCTCAATTATGGCTTATTTCTCTTGACAATTTGTCTTAACTTGCCCAGGTTAAGACACGAGGTACCCAAAATCCTCCACAATTTTTTTTCTTACTCCAAACATGACAAGCTGCTTTCAGGTCGTCCTGCGACTCTTTTCAAGTGACTTCTGCTTTCTCACTTACCTTCCTTATCATTAGTCTGAGAGCACGTAGTGACAATGTGCATGCCGCACCTTTCCTTGGACCGTGGTTCCATGAACTTTCCACCTGAACATTATCGGACCATTTCTACCGAAAGGGATGTTAATGGCGTTTGTGAGGACTTTGTTTTTTCCATTCGAATGTTGTTTAATAATGTCAGGACTTTAGAATCTCTTTCATTTTCACCATGATTGCTACTTGCTGCGTGAAAATCCTTTCCCAACCAATAGCAACGACCTTTATAATGTCACCAGGTGCAACTTGTAGGAGAACATTTTTCTGCAGTATTTATATCTAGAACTAGATATAAGTAACCTTTACAGAAATAAGTTTTAGTATAATGTCCGAATACTTTTCTCCCCTATGAATTTAGCTTTTTTTTATGTTTATGTATACATACGTTTTTGTTCATATTTACAAGTACAAAGTCAAAAGACATTTTTTATTCAAAGTCAAAAGAACATTTTGAAAATGCGGACGTATGCACTTGAAGTATAATAAATAACAAAAAAAAAAATCTTTCAAGCGATTCATATGAATATGAAGTCATACGATATTTTTACTAAACACCAGCGTGTGACTGAAATAGACATATGAGCGATTTATAACAGAACTTATAGCAGGTATAATAGAATATAGCAAGATGATTTGAAGAGTATAAATCGAGGGTCACAGAAGTGAGTCTCCTTATGCGTGCATTCAGACAAACTCGGGAGTTTTTGTTGGACACAATCATTTTTCCAAACTAACTAGATTTTCACAGGTACAATGAAACCAATGTCATGTATAAACACTCTGTGTGAATGATTTATGAATAAATCTGTTTGCACCCAGCTTGATAAATGACGCCCAACCTCAGAAAATTGCAGCATTAATCATTTAAAAACCCGAATTATGCTATTGTATGTTGTTTTCATGGTATTCATTACGAAATATAAAGCATTGTACTGTTGCTACCATCACATAGGTTCTGAAGTGCTACTGTTTGCACATGGTTTCAGCATTGCAGTCTCAGCTCTGGTGTACGTGTGTTCAGTTAACAAGATTCCGCAGTATCCGTGGCTTACGCTGTGGGGAACAGAAGGGTGGATTAATGGCATTACGATCTATCTCTGTCTCTCACCCTCTTACACTCAGACTAACTTGTAACACTATCTTTATTGAGGTTTCCCAGTGTACTGGACTGGAGCTAATATACAGTAGTATAGCTTTTATAACACAGCGTGTTTGTATTTTTTTTTAAATAAACACCACATTTTATGTAAAATATACCCGTTCTCTTACTTTATTTCTGTCCCTAAATGTTACACACCCTTCCTCTCTTTCTATCGGCTTTGTGGCACTTATCATTTCTTCCTCATCTCTCCAGACCCATTTCCCTGTTTAGCTTTAAGTGCTTTAGCGAGTGTTTAGCTCACAGCCATTATTATATAACAGCGACTTTGAAATTGAAAAAGTTTCTTGGAATTTAATATGCCCGCCCGACACCTCCACATCTCCACACATCTTACACACACACACACACACACACACACACACATGTAAACACTTTACAGTCCTGACTGCTGAATAACCTTATGATGGGTGACGGTGTTGAAGATTAGATATTCTTTTACACAACATGGTTGTGACCTTTTCTAAACACATAAGTCAGTTTCTGGCACGCCATGCGAGCACCTCAAGGGATTAAAGAGATCACAGGCTTTATGTATGTGTATCGTCTACCTTTGTGTAACCCGCGAAGCCAGCTGGGACTGTGGTATCAGAGAAGAAAAGAAAAAAAAAGTTTCCACCCTCAGTGGAAATTAGAAAAGACTTCCGTAGAGACCCATTTAGGAGATGCGAAAACATGAGAGGGACTTTGGAGCATCGAGGGCTTTTTAAGACGCAGCATCTCTACGTTTGGTAGTTTGTTTTTCCATTCCACAAACTTTTACGTATTTCAGTATTGCTTAAATGTAATCGCAATACAAATGGACCAATGAAATACTTAATATTATGTAATTCACGTAATGTTTTTTTATATGACATACATTCGATTTTATCTAGTGAGCTATTCCTTTCATGCATACAGTGCCCTCCACTAATATTGGCACCCTTGGTAAATATAAGCAAAGAAGGCTGTGAAATATCGTCTTTATTGGTTAACCTTTTGATCTTTTGGTTAAAAAAAAAAATTCTCAAAAATACTCTGCTCTCATGGATATCAAACAATCACAAGCACAGCACATATTTCTGCTTATATTTACCAAAGGTGCCAATATTAATGGTTGGGCACATGAGTGCTTGTTTAACTAGTTCATTCTGCTAGTTAGTATATAATAACTGACTGTCTATAATATAGTCATTTCAGTTAAACTGTACACGTGTACTCTGATTGATTACAGTTTGCTTTTCTGCCATGTGTGTAACTGTGGCCTTTGTTTTATCTGGATCCCACTATGTGTAACATGTTTCTGGATTTTAGAGAGCTGTTTTAAGTGGATCAATGCCACACATTGTCCTCTAACACTCTGATTAGCACATTGTGACCCTCGCACTCTGTACTCTGATTTGACCCTTTAATTCAATCCTCTAACTGACCACATGAACCAATGGGAACCGATCACACATCAGAACTGATGATCTCAAAACACAATCTATAAATACACCAGGGATCTTGTCAATAAAGAAAGACATCATTTCAACACTAATCCAACTAATATTTGTTTCATTTGGCAGCGTAACGAGATGTGTGTTGGATTGTATGTTTGCAGCAGGATAGTTGGATTCTGACTGTGGACAGGATCAGTACTGGGCTTGATGGTCGAAGGGTGCCATGTACTAACAGCAACCATCAGTCACGAGCATGGAGTCTGGCCAATCACCAAATGTAGCGTGAGTGTGCGCTGACAGTCACACAGCCCACCAGCTGCCCTGACCAACAAACTAAAAAAACACCACCACCACCACCACATCTATATCCATTCAGATTACGTAAGGAATACTTGACGAGGTGGTTACCACACTGAAGTTGACTATTTCGTATAACAGCAAAGTGTTTGATTCCTCTCATCCCACAGCACTTTGCCAATTATTGCATTTTTAAACGTCTTTTTGTGCAACAAATCATGCATTTTCACTGTTTATAGTTGCATTTAATGTTGTGGAGCATCTGCGAAACTAGTTAGTTCTTGTTATCACTTAGGTTATAGTAGTCATTCCCTAACCAGTCTCTCCTTTATTTATCTTTTGTGAAGACAAAAGAAATACCTTGTCATGCTGTTACAGAAAACTAAGCAACACCTTTTGACAAATCAGACTCAAGAACTCAGCCACTCTGTGGTATAACGGTTATAGAATGAGTGCACGCAAGGCTTGAAAATGATGTTTTACAGCTAAATCCCATGTAAGTGACAAACAGAGAGAGCCGGTCTGTTGTGCTGACACTGAGCTAACCTCTTTCCGTTTGTTTTGGTTTGTGTTTCATGGCTCTCTCGGCCTGCGTGTTTCAACAGGCTCCCTCGTCAGCAGATTGTTTTGGAATCTCATCAAAACATGGGAACAAACCATGAAACTGCTGAAGTAGGTGTGAACACATTTCAGGTCCTGATGAGACAGACTGGATCCCGAAGGGTATGTTTCACACAGCACTTTACCAATTTTGATGGTTAGGAAAAACAAGGTTATGAAAAAATGTCTTCATGGTCAATTAGCATAAACTCACAGTGAAAATTACAGACATCTAACCTTTAATAGAAGTAAATTTATTCCAAGACAATTAATTATCCAAAAAAAATAAAAAATTCAACAAAAACATGTCCCATAATTATTGGCACCCCTACATTTAGTAATTTAGTACAAGGTGCCTTTGGCAACATAAGATCACTGAGTCCGCTATAATGCTTGACAGAGCAAGGACTCTGAGACCATTCCTCAGAACACAATCTCTCTTGTGCACTTTACAGAGAATACAGAGTTCTCTTCACCTTACCTCATGTGTTTTCACTGACGTTTAGTCCAGGAGAAGGGGGAACGCCACATCAAAATTTTGACTTTGTGGCCACTGAAGCATTTTGTGTGGATTTGGATGTACGTTTTGGATCATTGTTCTGCTATAACATCCAACCATGACCCAGCTGTAACTTCCTGGGAGAGGCAGTCAGATTTTCATTTAAAATCTCCTGCTACTTCATAAAGTCCATGATGCCATGTATGGCCTTTGGAGGAACCAACCCCTTGACATAGCTCTTCCACCATTTTTAACAATGCAGACTTTGGGTGCTTACATTTTCGGTTAGATGACAAAAAAAAGTTTTTTCCCCTTGACATTTTTATAGCCATTGATTGCTATATGAAGGTCAACACTCTTTTTTTTTTTTGTCCTATTTAAATTTTGTATTCTCTAATTTCCCCGAAATTGACGGATAACACATTTCATTTACATTACATTTCTAGGGGTGCCAATAATCGTGACATGTCGCTGGATTAAAAATATATAAAGGGATTTTTAAAAATTTTATTTCCTTAGAAGAAATCGATTTCAATTCGAAGTTACTTTTCTCTCTTATTTTACATTGCGAGATTAAGCTAATTCATCACAAAGGCATTTCCTCTCACCAATTTAACCCATGTTTTGCAAGGGTGCCAAAACTTCTAGGGTTTACTGTATTAAAACAAGATTAAGAAATATTTCACGTAACTCTATGACACCCATAAGGCCTGTCAATGCCTAAAGCTACTACAGCATTTTAGGAAATATCATTTTAGTTTCAAACACACCCACACACACACATATATGTGTGTGTGTGTGTGTGTGTGTGTGTGTGTGTGTGTGTGTGTGACTAAAATTTGATTAAATATGGATATAGTGTACCTTAAAAAATACACACACACACACACATAACAGGACACATAATACTATAAACCAGGGGTTCCCAAACTTTTCCAGGGCAAGGCCCCCCAAATCACATTAACATTTGACCGAGGCCCCCCTTTTGCAAGATGTCTTTAAAACACATTAAAAATACAGACTTCTGAATATATCCCCCTTTTTTTTAATAATAATAATAATAATTACATCTTTACATTACATTACATTACATTAGGAACTGATTGTGTGGTTGTCTGAGAGTGAGAAAGAGAAAACATACTAGTGTGAGAGATGGGCGCACCAAATTGTTGAGGCCCCCCGGGCGCCCCCTGGCGGCCCCAGACTTTGAAAACCACCGCCTTATTAGACACACACACCCTATGTAGTGCACGTATATAGGGAGTAGGGAGCGATTTGGCATCCGGACAGTAACACTGCGTTCATATACATATTATGGTTTGTTTGTTTTCTCACATGTCAGTAGTGGCTGTTTAGCACAGGTATACGCGCGCTCTACCTTTTAACCGGAAGTCCTCTCCCACAGCCGACACTTTTAAGGAAATCCATCATCTTTACTCTTCAGGTTAATTCAATTCACCACTGCATGATGATTAACATAACGTTTAACATAACTCCGGTTAAATATCATATAAATATATATATACATATATAATAATTTGTTATTCATATAATGTACTCTGTCGTTTTAGACAGTGTTAACAGCATGCACACAATGTACTGTACATCTGGAATAATGTAGGAAAAGCCTACTCGAAGTGTAGGCTGCTCACCCTGGGAGGGAATAAGCATCCTCCTGCGCTTCCCTTCGCTCGGCCTGTGTCCTTCTCTGCGGCTTTGCGCAACCGCCAGATTCCGCATCATCTCTGACCAAGCCTCACCTTTTCAATCCTTTTTACTCCTCAGTTCTGTCAGTAAGACATAAAGATCGGAATGTTCGATTTCTGGTTGAGTTTCTGACGCGTCCAGTTCTTTCTCCACTGTTGTCAGTGTCCTCTCTTTAACTCAGCGCATTTATAGCACCAGGACAGTAGCGGGTTTAAAGCCAGTGTGCATTCTACACATTAAAACCGACTACATTGTTTAAAAAAATAAACAAAACAAAAGAAGAAGAAGAGGCTGAATGTGTAAATGACCCGCTATACTAAGAGTATGTTTCACTTGTGTAGTCTTCTACACGCATAACTATGCTCTTTTGCGCCGAGCCCGGTTTGGAACGTACCATTTCACTCAAAAGCACGGGGGTCGCTGAAAGATGTAGGGCAGTGCCAAGCGCTAGGATACTGCCGAATTGAGTGGTAATGTTAGACCGAAATTAGTCACGATTACATAATGTACTGTCATTGGTAGTACATTTATAATGTTCCCAATCCTCTAAGGTGATAACTGTTAGACCTCTTGCATCATGGTTGTGACCACTTTCAGTAACCATGACCTAGAAGGACGTGTAGTCTGACGTGAAAGTCACGTTGGAAGTAATTCAGTGTGATGAGGTGTGATGAGAGGTTCTCAAGTAACCCATCCATCCATCTTCTATACCGCTTAATCCTTTTCAGGGTCACGGGGAAACCTGGAGCCTATCCCAGGGAGTATCGGGCACAAGGCGGGGTACAGCCTGGACAGGGTGCACAATCACATACACATTCACACCTCCATTCATACACTATGGACACTTTGGACATACCATGCATGTCTTTGGACTGAGGGAGGAAACCGGAGTACCCCGAGGAAACCCCCGCAGCACGGGGAGAACATGCAAACACCGGACACACTGGGCCACGGTGGGAATCGAACCCCCGACCCTGGAGGTGTGAGGCGCACGTGCTAACCACTAATAGGAATAGGTCACTATGGTTAATGCTCCCAGAAGGGTCGCACCTGGTGATGCGAGAGAAGATGTCTGACAAAGAGGGGTAATCAAGACCCATATGTATATATAAACTTGTACTCTTCCTGGATTAGGGTTATCAGGACCCTCCCCTAGTGGCAGGACCACTGAGGTTACTGTAGTGGTCAGAAATCTTTATAGTGGTGGGTGAGATTTGACCCTCTTTTTTCTTTTTTTTCTTTTTTAAGTGTTCCAATTATGAGGGAATCACAGCTCTTAGTCTCCCGTGAGGTGATTGTGCCGGGGTTCAAGAGAGGATAGTTGAACTTAGGATTCAGGATGAACATTGAGGTTTCCTCCCAAACCATGCAGTGGAGCTCTTTGCTCTTGCCCAGCTTTGTGAGGCACCGTAGGAGTATGTTAATCCACTCTACACGTGCTTTTTGGATTTGGAAAAGGCCTATGACCATGTTTTGGAAATTGTGAACTCCATGGGCAGGATAGCAACACACAGCCAGGGTTGGAGTGGTGTCCTGTATAAGGGACTAGAGGTAATGTAAGTAAGGTTATTTATGGATTATGTTCACTTGGCATCATCTGAAGTGGACCTCGCTGCTGACTGGATAGCAACTGGGATGAAAATCGGAGGCCATGGTTCTCTCCCAGAAAACACTGCAATGCTCCTTTAAGATGAAGGGAGAGACGGTGTTGCTGGCAGAGGAGTTTAAATTGGGATTTTATTAATGAATCATGGAAAAAGTGAGCATGAGTTTGACAAACAGATCAGGTTACTGACAGCAGTGTTACAGCCGTTTAACCGGTCTCTGGTGAGGAAGTAGAGTATGGTCAAGAGTAAACATGGAACAAATTAAGTTCTGCTGCAAGGTTGCTGGGCTTACTGTTCATGATAGGGTGAGGGCTCAGCCATCTGGGAGCACCTCAGAGTAGAGTAGCTCCTCCGAATCAAGAAGAACCAGTTGAGGTGGATCAGACACACCAGGATTCCCCCTGGTCAGCTCCCACTAGAGCTGATTCAGGCACATTCCACTTGATGGAGACCCCACAGAAGATCCGGGATTCGCTGGAGAGATCTCACAAGTGACATGGGAACTCTTGGGGTCCCCTGGAGGAGTGGGAATCTGTGGCTGGGATAGAGAAGACTACGCTGACGTTCTCAGCCTGTCCTGAATGAAAAGATCTGATTTGTGATCATCAAAAGGAGCAAGAAATCTCATTTTTAATGGGAAGACATCTGATTTTTAGTTTTAAAAAAGAGAGAGAAAATGGGTGATTTCAAATACAATCTGTAACTAGCAATGTAGTATGAAATTCTATGGCATCATAAAACATATAGGCTGTTATGAGCACCCACAATGATTTTTATAAGTTGGCATCTATGTGCTGTGTGTTTTTTTTTTTATGATGCTGTGTTTGTGTGTTTGTGTTTGTAAGCCCTGGAAAAGTCCAACAAAAAGTATGTATTTTAATATGTCTATGTAAAACAATAAGTATAGTGTTTTAATTGTCAAGTTCAGAGGACGTCATCCTGGACCAAGTGGAGAACAAGTAGTGGATCCACTACCGGGTTAAATGAGCTTGTTTGACCAAATACTTTCAGTGTAATGGATATGACTGAATCACTGTTTACAATAAACGTGGAATCAAAATAAAACACATCCAGAAATGTTGGTTAGTTTGAATGTTGGTTAGTCTAGCCCGATAGCTAGCAAATGAAATTATAATACATTAGTTTTTAAGTTTTCTGACATGGTAGTTAGGCTGTACCTGGCATTTCAATGTACTAATATAGCACTGTTTTACTCATGTGCAATAAAACATTACAGATAACTAAAAAACATGGCTAATGACTTGAGGCTCGACTTGGACTTGCAGGTCAGAAACTTGAGACTTGACTCTGGCTTGGAAAAAGGGACTTGCTATACTCCATCTGTTGCCATGCACAATTTGTCACCTTGTCCATCAGTGGGAAGGGACCAACGATGGACCACCGCTGACAAGATATTATTTATGTGCTGGATCAGGTGCAAAGCAGTCATGCTGACACGTAGTCTGTGTAGTACTAGTACAATTTGTTTCAGGCACAGCGGTGTTGCTGAGGTTTTTAAACACTGTGTACACTTACTGCCACCTTGTTGATACACCATATGGGTGCACAGTCAGAGACTGTAGCTCATTAAACACTGCTGCACCTGAAGTATGCTACTAAAACAAAATACCATGTGCTGCTCTAACATGGTCCCGAATCCCTTATACAGTGGGGGAAATAAGTATTGAACACGTCAACGTTTTTTCCAGTAAATATATTTCCAATGAGGCTATTAATGTGAAATTTTCACCAGACTTTGGTATTAACTCAAGAAATCCACACATTAAAGTCCATAAATGAAGTTATGTGTAGTAAAGAGGAATGACACAGGAAAAAGTATTGAACACGCTAACTGAAATTTATTTAATACTTAATGGAGAAGCCTTTGTTTGTAATGACAACTTCAAGACGCTTCCTGTATGAAGAAATTAATGGGTCGTAGTATTCAGGTGTGATTTTGGCCCGTTCTTCTAAACATATCGTATTTAAATCTTGTTCCATTGGATTCAAGTCAGGTGATTGACTGGGTCATTCTAACGTCTTGATTTTTTTCTCTGAAACCAATTGAGAGTTTTCTTTGCTGTATGCTTTGGATCGTTGTCCTGCTGGAAGCTCCACCCACGTCTCATCTTCATCATCCTGGTGGATGGCAGCAGATTCCTCTCAAGAATCTCCCGTTTTTCATGCAATGAAAAACAGCCCCACACCATGATGCTTCCACCTCCAAACTTCACTGTTGGTGTAGTGTTTTAAGGATCATGTGCAGTGCCATTTCTTCTCCAAACATGGTGTGCAGTATGACAGCCAAAAAGTTCTCTCATATTTTGATCTCATCTGACCAGACTACACTCTCCCAGTATTTCACAGGCTTGTCCAAATGAGTGGTAGAAACTTTAAACGAGCTTCGACATGCCTTTTCTTTAGTAATGGAGTCTTGTGGGCTGAGTGTGAGCAGTGGAGTGCATTGCTTATTGTTTTCTCTGTGACGATGGTACCTGCTGCCTCCAAGTGTTTCTGGAGCTCTTTCCGAGTGGTGCTTGGCTCTTGGGCTACTCTTCTGACTATTCTTCTGACTCCCTGGTCAGAAATCTTGCGAGGAGCTCCTGTGCGTGGCCGGTTGATGACGGAGTGATGTTGCTTCCACTTAAGCCCCAATGGTGCTTACTGGAACATTCAGAAGTTTCGAAATACGTCTGTATCCGATTCCATCAATATGTTTCGCAACAATAAGGTTGTGAATGTCTTGGGAGAGCTCTTTGCTTGTTTCCATCATGAGATGTTTCTTGTGTGACACCTTGGTAACAAAAAGCCTTTTTATAGTCCATCAATTTACTAACCCAGCTGATATTAATTCGCACAGATAGGGGGTATAATTACTTTCTAACTACTTATGGATTTCAGCTGGTTCCTTGCCTTACCTTGCCTTGGAGAGCTGCTTTTTCTTAGCGTGTTCAATACTTTTTTCCTGTGTCATTCCACTTTGTTACACATAACTTTATGGATTACACATAAACCATTTATGGACTTTAATGTTTTCTTGAGTTAATACTGTTGTCTGGTAAAAAAAAAAAAAAAAAAATCATGTGAATAACCTCATTGGAAATATATTTACTGAAAAAAATGTTGACATGTTCAATACTTATTTCCCCCACTGTAAGTGGAGAGGGAGGCTTTTTAAGTGCCGAGCATCAGATAGGTTACAGGATGTAAATATACACCTGCAAAATATAAGTATGTGATGTTTGGTAAAATACATGAAATGGCCATTGAGTATAAGTGCAAGGTAGATGGTTTTATTAACGTGGCTACAGACACATTATGCCTTATAAACTTTAGTGTTTAGTATATACATGGAGGAATTATTAGACTATTGCTACCACCTAGTGTTCGAAAGTAGTGTAAAAGGATTATGGGACTAGACTGACTAGTTAGCAAATAAGAAGATAATGTAAAGTGAAGTGAAGGGAGGAAGGAAGGAATGATGTTAATTGACGTTAAGATTTATAATTAATGAGAAAGTTAGCTTATTAACAATAAAATAAAGAAGCAGATGTATGGTAGCTACATGTGCGTGGTAGTGAACAGCTGTAGAGGATTAGCAGTGGGTGTTGTAGTGAAAGAGGTCTGACACACAGTATGAGAGATGCACTTTGTAGGGGAGAGCAGGGAGCAACCTAACTCTTTTTGCTTTCTCAAGTTTTTCCCTTTTCACATTAATATTTACAAATGTCTAGTACAATATTTCGTCTTGTTCTATGAATAAAACCTGTACCCTTTTTTTCATTATTTAACCAGAAAGAAGAGAAGTGAAATGTCAGAACATTATAACATGACCCTATGACATCTTAAAATGCCCCTCTAACAATTTAATCATCCATCCATCTTCCATCTATACTGCTTTATCCTTTTCAGGGTCACGGGGAAACCTGGAGCCTATCCCAGGGAGCATAGGGCACAAGGCGGGGTACACCCTGGACAGGGTGCCAATCCATCGCAGGGCACACTCACATACACATTCGCACACTATGGTCGCTTTGGACATGCCAATCAGCCTACCATGCATGTCTTTGGACTGGGGGAGGAAACCGGAGTACCCGGAGGAAACCCCCACAGCACGGGGAGAACATGCCAACTCCGCACACACAGGGCCACGGTGGGAATCGAACCCCCGACCCTGGAGGTGTGAGGCGAACATGCTAACCACTAACCCACCGTGCGCCTACAATTTAATCAGATGAGATGAAATAATGAAAATTTACATACAACAAATGTTAATACTTGACAAAGAACGCAGAACAAAGCCAAAGCGAAAGTCAACTTAATGAAGGCAAAGGGATAGGCCTAACACACACACAGGTTCACCCCCGTCTGTCTTCCTTGGCCTGTTTCTCATTCTTCAGTAAATAAAATCATTTTTAAAAAATCATAGTTTGTTGTAATAGCGGGTCAAGTTTGAACCCAGCGTTACATGTGCCCCCTTTTAACTCAGATTCGGACCTGGCTTTTCAATTCATCGGGCTTTATAAGCGTTTACTTATGTTATGATAAAATGATCTTCCCTTGATATCTTCCAAACTCGTTTGAATTTTGGTGGGATTACCCCCCCACGTGTTGTTGTTATGGCAACCAGTAAAGAGGTGAAGTTTCGTCATACCTGTGTACGTGGAAAGTACTATATAAAGTCAGTCAGAAAGCGCCCTGTGTTAGGTTATGCCCAGCTCTGCCCTACTTTTACACCACAAGATGGCGCTGTCGTAGCACTTTCTCTCTCTCTCTCTCTCTCTCTCTCTCTCTCTCTCTCTTCCTCTCTCCTCCAGCCCGAATCAGTAAAGGGAAACGAAACACCTGCGAGCTTCATGCAAATGATATGCAAATGAGGTCTACGTAAAGAAATGAGGTCACTCCCTCCCCCTCCTAATTCCACAAAACTTTCACTTATCCTCATACACGTACAAGTCAGTACATTAGCGTTATTACGCCGATAAACCGCATTGTACGGATTGAATTGATTTGCATCGAACGGTGAGGTGAGTACCGGAAGTCGCAGCATCCAAACGCCAAACTAGACCGCAAAGCCACACCCATACAGGTACTGGCTCCGCCCCTGTTGGTCTCAGTGGGCTCCGTCCAAAACTGCATAATACCAGGCATACTGCTAGCTATTATGATACAGGTGACGGTCTATTAGGCCTACAGTTGTGTGTGGTTTAGGACGTAGCCAGACTTCATCACTCACTTGGCGGAAGTAGGGGAAGGTGGGTGGGGGATGTTGACCGTCTATAAAAATCCGGTGTTTGCTGCTCTGGTTCACTTTTCGTTACCGGTATGGATAGAGGACATCAGTTATTACATCTGCGTGTTTCCTGAGACCAACTAACCAACATCTGCTACTTAGCCTACTAATTCTAAACTTCCTTTATTTTATTTATTTATTTATTTATTTATTTATTTATAAGGTAATAGAAATAGGCCATATCTTTCATATAGGAGTGTTCAATGCCATTTTAAAAAGTGTTTTTAAAACTGTTTTATTTGTCATTGTAGGTCATGAATGGAGAGTGGTGCATAAAAAGAAAAAAAGGTGCACTTTCTGGAGAAAACACGCAGGCTGCGTCCCGCCGAATGGCGCACTGGGTTATCTCAACAGCTGGAAGCGGCGTAAACACGTCAGCGCGTTCACCTGTACTTGCTTCACGTTGAGCCACGCGTACAATACGTAACCATTCAGTTTTGTTCGTTCGGCTCGCGTTACGCAGGTGCAGATTCACTTCAAATCCAAAAAAAAAAAATATCAAAAGGCCTGGGATGGGATGCTGTGGGAAAACAAGCTTTCATTGTGTGGTGGATGAAAAAGTTAGAATGTTCGTGTTACACACATATATTGCTTTGGATTTTGGTGGTTTTCCTACATTAGGAAACGAATCAGTTAGTTCTAATTAAGTTACTTTAATTATTTAATTGTTATGACTTGTCATGACCAAAATGATATATATATATATATACACATATATATATAAAGTGTATGCCTATAAACCAGCCTGCTTGTATGTGTATATGCAGTATGTTGTCTGTAAACTGCAGGTTAGTGTTTCCATCCTTTTTATACGTAGTTGAGCTCAGCCGTGCATGGTAATGATGTGCTACCTGAGTTTTGGCACTGTGGCTGTGAATTAATGTGATAATGCAAAAACAGATGATTTGCATTGCTTCACCTTTACCTCACTTGGATAAGTGCGCTTAACTGCATAAGATGTAATAGCTCTCACTGGAAAGTTATCTTGTCATTATAATTAAAATGCATCATCACTGTTAATCTCCAGATGTGTGCATGCTGACTTCACACATCAGGGTCAGTACGTGCAAAGGCCTAGCGTTTCCATGGGAACTCGAGAGTTTGCTGGCGAAGTGAGAGTAATGTGTAAACGGCACTAATAGATGGTAAACTATTAACTACTGGAGCCCAGCCTCTCCGTTTTCCCACCTGACAAACCATCTGCCCAGGGCACTTAGACCAGACCCAGTGCAGGACTAAGTGCTCTGTAGTCATGGAGTCCATATCTCGGAAGTCATATTGATTCAAATAAATCATTGCGCCGTACACACAAACACACCTGTCTTCTTTCTCAGTCCAGCCATGCTCACGCATTAAATATTGTATGTCATCCACCAAGCAGAATAACACAGTAGCATGAACGTTAACATTAACAGGCATTTTTCCCCAGTCATTTTTGTTACAGAACAACTCAATTTATATTGTGAGCACAGACAGGGCCTCATAAATAATCTAAAATTCATTTTAACCTAAAGCAGAAATGTCACTGTTCAGAGCAGATGTTTAATTTATGGGTCTTTATTAGATCAGGTTTTTTTTTTTTTTTTTTTGTGTGTTCAATGATGCCTTTTGCTTAAGGCCATTGATTTTCCTCCATCACTAAAGTGGCTCTGGGGGCCATGTGTTTCAGAAAAAGACCGTTCCAACGTAGCTAATGAAATATGCAAACCGTGTTCATCTACCTCACACCCAGAAACAATCAGCAGTGTGTTATCATGGCTTAAGTAGGATTAAATAAACGGGATGTTTAGGATAAGATGTCATGTAAGCCCTATGTAGCACACAAATACAGAGGGTTAAAGACAGCTGCTGCCTGCCTGGGTTCTGAACTGTCTTTTTTTTTTTTTTATCTGGACATGCTCAGTCTGGGATTAGTTGCCATAGAAATGGTGAACATATGGTGCAGGTACACTCACTATTCAAACTGATCCCAGTGATGGACAAGGTTGAAAATCCTACAACATCTGGGGATCATTTGATACAATTCTTGTTTAGGATACCAGCAAAAGGGACATTGTGAACCAAACGATTTAATAATTAGAATAAAATGGGCATGGAAAGATAATCAGTACCATCATTAAGGTTAGCAAATAAGACTACAAGTTCAAGTCAAGTTCAGTCAGCTTTATTGTCATACACAATATACTCGGGATATAGAAGATACAATGTAGAGGAAGTAGTGATATGAAGGTACATGGTTGATTGAGAACATCACCAAACGTTGCCAATAAGCTGTATGTGGAAGAGTAATATATAATGCTATATATATATATATATATATATATATATATATATATATATATATATATATATATATAATCTCAATTTAGGTGGTATGATATAGAAGATAAAATTTATTGCAAGCTCTGGTACAGATGTATGTGGATGATTGTAAGCATCTCAGAACAGAGCTAAAAAGATGCAGTAAGTAATCTTTTTAGCTCTGTTCTGAGATGCTTACAATCATCCACATACATCTGTACCAGATGTATGGAAATAAAGAAATATATGTAATATAGAAATAAAGAAGCAAGTTTGATGTTTAAAAGCAACACCATGCACCATATACTGTAGGACATTATGAACTTAATGACTGCTTTAACATTACAACTCTTTTACTTCTGGAGTGTGCGTGTCAGAAGGATGCAAATAGGAAATTTGGCAGTGAAATAGGTGTAACTGTTGTGTGTGTGTGTGTGTGTGTGTGTGTGTGTGTGTGTGTGTGTGTGTGTGGTTGTGGGGGAGCGGGGGGGGGGTGTGTGTTTACCCTCCCCTCCGTTTCAGAGCAACACGTTCAAACCCAAGGACAGTCAATTGGTGATCAGCACTTTAGATGTGCGTCATACAGAGAGGAGTGTGTTTTCTGGAGACAACATGGAGATGCAAGAAACCAAAATATATATATATATATATATATATATATATATATATATAGATATATATATATAGATATAGATATATATATAAAGTAAGAGAGAAAGAAAGAAAGAACAAAAGTGTGTGTGTGTGTGTGTGTGTGTGTGTGTGTTTGTGCTTGGACCAACATACAGACACATAATGATACGTGTCCAAAATGAGATCTGTCACCATGGTGGAGATGGAGTTCCTTAAAATACCACCCCAACACACCCACATGCATACATGCATTCATGCATGCACAGAGGCAGAAGGCAGCAGGAGAGGGCGCAGATGTGTAAATAGAGCTGTTTGCTTTGCGTATGCTCTGAATGGCCTGAGCAGTAGGGGACAGGTGATGAATAGTAGCTGCTCTCTCCTCTGTCTTCCTCACCAAGCAGCTGTTCCTGCATATTGGACTGAAGAGACAGACGAGCGTAATGGTGCTGACTTCCCTATCTCGGTTGCGCGTTCCCAATGATGGATCTAAGTGAATAACAAAAAAGAACAGATTGCTGTACTATTTTATGAATCATATTAATACAAAACTTAAATGTACTGTATGTGAGAGTCTTCAAAAAGCGAAGAGAAAAAAAAAACATCACTACCTCCTTTACTGACCAGGTCACTTCAATCACTTTGAATACTTCACTTCTGTGTGTGCACGCGTGTGTGTGTGTGCTTGTGTGTGTATTATGTAAATGCGTTGATTTCCTTATAAAATGAGCACTGAAGTGATCAGGAAGCTCATCATGCTCACCTTCTTGCTGAGCAGAAGCTCTTGTTCATCACACACATCATTCTCTACTTCAAAAACACTACTTCCCTTATACATACTGTACATTTATTTCATACATGTTTTCACATGTCTCTTATACTCCTCTGTACACGTCTCTCACATCACCTTTGTTACTATTATGTAATCAGATTCATCAAGCACATTAGCATGTTTGCCTTGCACCTCCAGGGTCGGGGGTTCGATTCCCACCTCTGCCCTGTGTGCGTGGAGTTTGCATGTTCTCCCCGTGCATTGGGGGTTTCTTCTGAGTACTCCGGTTTCCACTGCCAGTCCAAAGACATGCGTTGTAGGCTGATGGACATCTCTAAATTGTTTCTAGTGTGTGAATGAGTGTGTGATTGTGCCCTGTGATGGATTGGTACACTGTCCAAGGGTTTTTTTTTTTGCCCCAAGTCCCCTTGGATAGGCTCCAGGCTCCCCCGCGACCCTGTGTAGGATAAGCGGTACAGAAAATGGATGGATGGATGGAAAATAATTGAATTTTCTTGCTCACAGTTTCCACTAGATGTCAGTAAAGGCATAGCTTCATGACAGATCAAGCAAAGAGGCTTTTTACACCTCTCTATGTAAAAATCATGAACTGAAGCCATTTGGATACACCCATATACAGTAGTGTTCTCTCCATGTAGCTCACATTATGTCTGAAAACACAAATGCATTAAACTACATGACCATAAACAGCAGTTGTTTGTTTGTACTTGTAAGACAAAAGGCATAGAACCATTGATGCCTTTTGTTTGAACCCATAACCCATGATGCTGCATCTGCTTGAAGTTCAGACAGCATGCTGTTTCATTTTCATATGAAGTAAAGAATTAGTTAGGGTTTATATCTTTTTTTTTTCTTCACTTTTTTTATCCAACATTTTGGATTCAGAATAACTTCAATTAATGGGGAGACGATGAGATCTGGTATTTTGCCATCATAGTATATTATTCATAAGATTTTATATTACTCATCATTAATTGATTTGATTTTCCAAGCATCTGCATCCAAGCAACTGTGTTTCTACACACCGCTGCAGGATTCTGTGATGTAAAAGGCTGAGAGCTGTATTACAAGCATAAGGTGCTTTAACAATGCAGTAGTTAAGGTGGACACACACTTTCTATTTGTGTTTCACTTGAATTTTGTTGTTTGCAGTATCACATTAAATGGGAAGGATCTGACAAGGTTGTGATGGACTTAAGAAAAACTTAAGAAATTCAAAAAGACTGGAAGTGTTGCGGACCAGCCGAGGCGGTGATGTCCACGAACATCCACTGACGAAAGCACAACCGACCTGGTGCTGGCAAACGTAGTCCCTTATGGATGGAGACACCCTGTTTATGCATATATATATTTATATATATAGTAAGCTTTTCATGGATAAATGACATGACGTCATGTTAAAGTGGGTGGGGAAATAAACATTGAAATAAACATGTTGCTGTTGAGCTTTAAATATATATATATATATATATATATATATATATATATATATATATATATATATATATATATATAAACACACACACACACACACAGTGCCTTCCACCAATATTGGCACCATTGATAGATAGAAGGCTGTGAAAAATTGTCTTTATTGTCTAAACTTTTAATTTTTGTGAAACAATTCACAAAAATACTCTGCTCTCATGGATATCAAACAGTTAGAAACAAAACACAGGTTTATATAAAAATATATTTATTAAATATATGTGTACAACAATTATTGGCACCCCTTTAGTCAGTACTTTGTGCTACCTCCCTTTGATGAGGTTGGAGAACACATGGCAAGGGACCTGAGACCGTTCCTCCATACAGAATCTCTCCAGATCCTTCACATTTCGAGGGCCATGCTGGTGGACTCTCCTCTTCAGTTCACACCACAGGTTCTTTATGGGGTTCAAGTCAGGGGACTGGGATGGTCATGGCAGGACCTTGATTTTGTGGTCAGTAAACCATTTTTGTGTTGATTTTGATTTATGTTTTGGATCATTGTCCTGCTGGAAGATCCAACCACGGCCCATTTGAAGCTTTCTGGCAGAGGCAGTCAGGTTTTCATTTAATATCTGTTCATATTTGATAGAGTCCATGATGACATGTATCCTAACAAAATGTCCAGGTCCTCTGGTAGAAAAACAGCCCCAAAACATTATTTATTAAAATATTTAACTATGGGCATAAGGTACTTTTCCATATGGCTACCTCTCTGTGTGTGCCAAATCCACTTCTGGTGTTTACTGCCAAAAAGCTCTATTTTGGTTTCTGACCATAGAACCTGATCCCATTTGAAGTTCCAGTAGTGTCTGACAAACTGAAGACACTTGAGATTGTTTTTGAATGAGAGTAGAGGCTTTTTTTTTTTTAAACCCTTCCAAACAACTTGTGGTGATGTAGGTGACTTCGGATTGTAGTTTTGGAGACTTTCTGACCCCAGTGTACTAAAAAAATGTAACATTTCAATGGGAACATACTTCAAATGTATTTTTCTGATATGAATTCATAGGGGCGGCAATAATTGTTGCACTATATATAATAGTATATATAGTATTAGCACTAAGACTGCAATTTTTTGTAAAAATCTGAAAAAAAAAAAATATTGCCATTTCTACCCGTGTGTGTGTGTCTTGCTCGTATATACTGTACTACTAGTGAGTAGTAGTAAACTGCATGGCTATTATTAGTGTGCTTATAACCAACATGATCAATTAACTACAAGTCTCGATCTGAAAGTTATTCACAATGGGATATTTAAGCATATGCATTCCACATCAGAAAAACTGCATGTTGCTGAGGCTTTAACAGAGTATTTAATGCTCTAAAGCGCACTCTGCTGGACAACATTAAACACTAAATGGAAGAACTTTAATGCTTTAATGCAACCGAAACTGACCTGACTACACTAATTTACGCCTCACAATATATCACAAAAATATTTTTTAAAAATGTGATAGTTAATAATATTAGTAATTATAAGGTTTAAGTGGATCTGAGACGTCTATACGTGTGACGCTGCAACCAAACTTCTACCACAAGATGTCGCCAACGCCTAGCATTTTAAAAATCCAAAAGGTATACAAAAACCTTCATTTTCATATATATGAAAAAAGAAGACCTCGGTGGTTCTTCATTTAGTTCTTTGGATTTAGTTTCTGTTGTGAACCCTTCGTAGAGGTAAACACACATTTCTACACAGAGCCTGTTAGAGCTGAACGCTTTTTTCTTTTTTTTCAAGCAGTGGGAAATATTATGAGCTTAAACATATGTGGATGCTGCATACTTTTAATTTAACACAATATTGTTTCAAGCATAAAATGTTTTCTGAGTAAAGCAATGTTTTTAGTCTGTGCTTAATAATATTTTAAATGGCTTATGTATTATATGTTCTCTTTATTACTATTTCTATACATAATGCTACTATTCAAAAAGGAAGTTCGTACCAGAATGATTTTTGTTAGAGAAAAGATAAATACTTTCTGCAGTTGCTCAGCATTTTCAATGGCTATTATATTATGTAATATCTATCTATCTATCTATCTATCTATCTATCTATCTATCTGTCTGTCTGTCTATCTACAGTGCTGTGGGGGAAAAAAAAAACACTGAATACAGTTTTTAAATTATAATGTTATTTATTAAAGCAAAAAAGTGATCCAGTACCAACTGGGCCTGTGTGAAAATGTATTTACCCCTTTCACCCCAGGTGAAAACAACTGCTAACCCAGAAGAACATTAAGGCTTGTCTGAATTTTGCCAAAACACACCTTGATGAACCTCAAACCTTTTGGGAGAATGTTCTGTGGATTGATAAGTTGAAAGTGAAACTGTTTGGAAGACAGGAGTCCCGTTACATCTGGCGTAAACCAAACACAGAATTCAACAAAAAGAACATCATACCTACGGTCAAGCATGGTGGTGGAAGTGTGATGGTGTGGGGATGCTTTGCTGCTTCAGGACCTGGGCATCTTGCAATGACTGAAAAAAAAACATGAATTCTGCTTTCTAACAGAAAATCCTAAAGGAGAATGTCCGGTCTTCAGTCTGTAAGTTGAAACTCAAGCGCAGCTGGATTATGCAGCAAGACAATGATCCAAATCAAAGGAGTAAGTCCTAGTCCTAAAAGTAAGTGAAAGACTGATCTCCAGTTATCAGAAGCATTCGGTTGCAGTTATTGCTGCTAAAGGTGGCACATCCAGAGTCTAAGTTTAAGGGGGCAATTAATTTCTCACATGGGTGATAGGTGTTGGATAACTTTTTTTGCTCCAATAAAATTAATAAATAAAAACTGTATAATGTGTTTATTCAGGTTGTCTTTGTTTTATGTTGTATTTCCTTTGAAGATCTAAAACTATTTAGTATAACATAGGAGACATAGGAGACATCAGGATGGGGCAAATACTTTTTCACAGCACTGTATCGACTGTATCTATGCCTTCACAATAGATGCCTTCACAAATAATGAAATCTAACGTTTCTACATTCAAAAAATACTTTACAGGCCAGTGAACAGAAATAAACTAAACAAAGTCAGTATTTGGTTTGACAATTCTTTGCTTTAAAAAAAAAAATAAAATAGTAGTCTCAGGTACATTTTGTCGCACTTGCTTATTTAATCAGGTTTTTTATTTATTTTATTTATTTTATTTTATTTTATTTTTTTGCATGTAACTCCAAGAAGGTTTTTTTTTTCTTCAATATGTTGCTTTCTTAACTAACATACAAAGATTTTTCTGTAACATAAATGTTATTGTTTTTCTTGGAAAAGTAATGTTTAGAAATGTAATATATAATGTATATCTGTGAATAATTCCACCACACAAAATACTATTATTTAAAAAAAAGATTTTCTAATGAGAATGATTTTTTATATATATATATATAGAAAAAGGTTCAAATTCTTTCTGTTTGCACAGTATTTTGAATGGCTTATGCCTTGTCTGTTTTTACTACTTATGTATTAAATATGTATTTTTGTATTATATGTTATATCTATCTACAACTATGTTATATCTTGCTCTTTTGCATCTTCATTTATTGGTGCATATTTGAAATAATCGTTAAGGTTGTCAATGATTTTACCACACAAAATGCGAAATAATTATTATTTTAAAATGAAAACCATTTCTGCTAGAGAAAAGGTACATAGTTTCTTGAGTGGTAAATTTGAAACATTTTGTGTAATGTTTATTTTATACAGTCTCTCTTGTCCATTCTCTTGGAGGGTGCCAAGAATTCTGAAGCTTTTTTTTTTTTTTTCAGCTGCAATAGCTTGATACACATAATTTTTTTTATTTATTATTTTTTTTAGATATGCAATAGGTAGTTCATAAGTGTGTTTTTGACATGCTCATCAGTGTGATAGAGACAGAGAAGTGAGATGGAGAATAATGAGTCCACCGTGTATGCACAAAAACGAATTATGTGAACTATGGTACAATCCTGTTTATCAGAATAATTTCATCTAGAGCAAACAAACAAACAAACAAACAAACAAAAACGCAAACAAGCAAGATGACTGCCATCTAATCAGTTTGGTCATAATGTTTTCTTGGTTCTTTTGTTTGTTCCTGTATTTTCCTCAGAGTACCTCCATGTTCTGTTCTGTTCCTTTTTTTGTCTCTATGTTCTGAGCCAGACGTCTGCCCCCCTTCTTTCCCTCCCCATCACACCCTCACGTCCTCCCTTCCCACTGCCAGTGTATGTCTCACCCTCTTTCTCAGTCTGCTCCTTGTGCCATTGCTCGCTACCGTGGCAACGCTCTGCCAACAATTCCCCAGAAGACTAGGGAAGGAGGGGGCACGATATGAATCTTTCTTCACTGTAATTATGCGAATCAAAATCTGAACATGGAAATTAAACCACCACAGGCTGACTACCGTTTTGTCTGAACCTTAAGGAGCACATGTTCATTCTTATTTGGAGACAGTGTGTATTTCCTGTGTGTTGGGTTTACTGGGAATCCTTAGCTAAGAAAGGAATAAAACATTTTCTTATAACAGAATACCCTGAAGTGTTTTATTCCTCGTATAATGTAAATGTATGTAAAGGTATACCACAGTGATTTACTAATGATGACATTTTTTAAACAATATTTTAATGATTACCGAATGACACTTTTTAACAGTTTATAGTTGCCTTTACAGCACATGTACATTTACAGTTACATTAACCAGCCTCTCTCTTTTTCTCTCTCTTGAAGTCTCTTTCATGTTATCAAGAAACCAGAAAGTCCTCTGTCCTGAAGATTTTCTTGCGGTGGAAAACTTAAAGTTACGGCTTTGACTCTGACAGTTACAAAGCTCTGACACTGGAGAAAAATAATATATACATTTATAAATAATAAATCAATGCGCCCCTTACAGAAATCTTCACCATATCAACGATTATACATGTTACTTTGTTAAATCTGCCTTAAATCATGTCGATAGTCGATAGATACAGGACCTTTTGGATTAGCCGTTACTATAGAAACAATAACATACTGGAATGAGCGCATTATCGAAAACCTGTGATTTGAATCAGATCCAGCAGTACTTTTTTTCAGAGCAGCTGTTACAGAAAATTAGTCAAGGCCTTCTGGACAATCACGTGCTGTGGTATAACTAGTATGTTCTCCAGAAGGTGATATGAAACTTCTTCACCATGGCTGTGTGAATCATGATTTTCACAGAGAAAAGATTGCACTCCGCAACGAGTGTTAAATTTCCTTTTCACAAATTCGCACGATGAACTGCGCTATCTGAAGGCACATAGTTTATTCTTCATTTGGATGTACTACTGTATGTTGTACTTTTGTGTGTTTTCTTTTAGTTTTGTATGACAAGCACTGTTGTTGCACCAGATAAAATAAAGAAATTCTATTCTATATTTCCCCCCATATATTGTGTATATAGGATTGACTGGGAGCTCCAACAGTACAACAGCACAACCGTGCAGTGCCCTGTCCTGCTCTACAAATGCTGAGAGGGGATCTCAAGCAGGGCTTATATGATAATGTCTCTCACTGAGACGCTGATCCTCTTTCAGTCACTCTCCATGAAAGCATGTTGCGCCCCATGCATTGGAACCAGGTGGATGTGAAAAAAGAAACCCATCTAACTATGACTCAGATGATAGTGAGAGAAATTCTTGTGAAACAGGAACTGTGACTTCCTACTGCAAGGTGCAAGGTGTTCCAGGAGAAACCCTGAAAAAATTAATAAAACACACAGGTACACCCAAACAACATTACTGATTTTCTTTCTAGCTTTATAAGTCATTTTAAAAAGCAACAGAACTCCAGAGACATTGTCTGAGTCATCTAATGTCTTCTTCTTCTTTTTTTTTCTTTTTTTTTTCTGGTGCTACATGCCTCCTGGGTTATATGAGGATTATCAAAACTCAGAGCATGACTCCCCCTCACTCATGTTACCTAACCAGTTTGTGTGGGTGAGTTGTTTTTGTCAGAATGAGGCTGCATGAATCTAGAGTCAGTGGATGAGATTTATGAATGTGAAACCTAACATGGTCACAGCTATTCTAGATTGTTTTAGGACAATAATTATGCAGTCAAAAAGGCTAATATGCACATGACTTATGGATCATGCAATTCTGTACTGATGATTAGGAAGAGGATACAGCTGGGAACATCTGGGTAACCTAACTGCAGTCGAATTGTATCAATATCCATATATACACAGTGTTTCATAGGGTTCAAATCAATGCCACATTACAGCTTTAATCAATGTTTTCATTGTGCCAGTAGAAGGAGAATTACCCAGGAACCTGGCTTATTTCATTTTAATGGTAATCGCACAAACAAACTACCGCTCCTCACAGAAACAATTATTATTATATGTCATATTCCGCACAATACAAATCACATGCAATGTGTAATAAGGCTTTGATTTGGTGACTGCAGAGTTATAGCTTTTTAAAATGAGCTTCTGGGGATGATCTTAGTCCCTTTGACCCTGGGCCGGTTTGAGTATTCAGAAACTGCTGATCCCCTGAGATTTTCACACACAACAGTCTTTAGAATTTACACATAATGCCGCAGGGGGATAAAAAAAAAAAAAAAAAAACATTCAGCGAGTGGCAGTTCTGTGTGTAGAAACGTCTTGTTGATGAGAGAGGTCAGAAGAGAATGACCAGACTGGCTCAAGCTGAAAGGAAGGCAATGGTAACTAAAATAGGAACTCTTTACAACCGTTGTGAGCAGAAAAGCATCACAGAATACACAAAACCCTGAACCTTGAAGTGGATGCACTTCAACAGCAGAAGAACTTTAACTGAAGCGCTTTGCTCGTATCTGTATGATTCTATGTATTGCTTTCATATGACTGGCAGATTGGATGAGTTCAAGAATGAGTAGGTGTTCCTATTAAAGTGGCCGGTACGTGTATTTTAACTAACCGTTATAGTGTTTCATACTTCAATACTGAAGTGCTGCTGCAGTGTTGAATGTCATTTAGTGCAGTCCACATTAAAGCAGTGACGGCTTTAAAAAGGAGAATAGACCTCACATACAGTAGAGAGTGATATTTAAATGTGTGTATATCTACTAAAGATAACGATTACTGCATGTGTGTGATTAGCGCATGGACGAATGCAGAACTGAACAAGGTTTAGCCCTATCATCATTTTATGATCATTGCAAATGACAAACAAGCTTTGTAAGAAGAAAAAAAACAGTGATTTCTGAATTTCAGGCGTGGTAAATGTAAAATTAAACAAATGAATTTAAAGTAGATTTCCTCTATGTTGACCCCCTGCATCACCATCTGCTTAAGTATTAGTGTCACTAAGTTGCACTAGCAGCTAGCCTTTTGCTTTTTAATAAGTCCTTTTATTGTGCTTTGCCAAAGTCCTGTAGTATTTGATTCAATGATACATAGTTATTGTTTTTGCAATGTCTTTTTCCTATTGGTTTGTGTGCTCGTTGTTGTGTCTTTAAATTAGGCCTACTTGATAAAACGAATAGCAAAGCTACAGTACCTCACACCAACTGGAACTCTTGCCAATCTGCACCACTTGTGAGCAGGGGTAGGGAATCTATCTTGTCCTTTTATTGTTGACTTGTTTTAAGGAACAGTGAAATGTGTGAGAGGTATTAGTTCCAAGCTGGCTTCCTCTCGGTTGCTCGTCTGGCGCTGCTCTGTCAGACTTTTTCCTGGGACCATCATTTTAAAGTCTTATCTACAGAGACCAGATTCTACCCACTGAGTTGAATGATGTATGAAACTATATGTGTTAGATTAGTCTGTTCAAAGGTTCAGTGCCTGAATAAGAGGAGCACGTTGTTAAGATTAGGAACTGGAGAAGGAACTGAATTGGTTTAAAGCTGCACTGTTCTGGATGCACTGATTTTTTCATGTTGTGCTTTATCAGTGACTTAAAATGGATGGGTCTGATTTTGGCTATAGTACTGTGATGTAGAATAATGAAATTAAATGCTTCTACATTAAAAAAATAAATAAATAAAAAAATACCGTAAAGAGGAGTAAACAGTAGTAAATGAGACAAAGTCAATATTTGGTGTGACAAAAAAATAAAAATAATAGTCTCCGGTACAATTTGAGCAGTTTTATAAGGAAATGAGTTGTAAGTTTTATTGACCATCTTGCAGAACAAGCTATAGTACTTCTGGAGACTTTGACTGTTGTATTTGGTTCTTATTTTTTGCAGCAAAACCCAGCAGCCTTCATTGTGTCTTTTGTCTGAGTAGTGGTCTCTTATGTAACCTGCTGCGTTCTTCACTGACATACAAACTTTTTTCTGTAACATTTAATTTTGAGCTAGAAAACGAATGTTTGGGAATCTAAAATGTTTTTGTACTGACTCGATCATGTAGGAGTCATAGATAAAAAAAATCTATAACAAAGTTTGTACTAAAAAATAGGGTGCCTAAAACTTTTGCACAGTACTGTATGTCCTCACATTTAAGTCTAAGCTTTTAAAACACACACACACACACACACACACACTAACGACAACTGTAACAATATTTTCAGCACAATGCCCAGAGAACACAGCAGACCCAAGGCAAGACCACATGTGAGCTTTTCTGTATTAATGCTTGGGCCTCTTGGCATGGTCACCGGGCAGTAACATAAAACTTACACTTACAAAAGTGCAGCTTTTCAGCTTGCTTGTCACTTATTCTACTCAGCTTTACTCGGTTAATGGGCACAAACTGGCTCAGATTCCTGTTCAGTGAGGAAAAGAAAAAACATAAATAGAGGCACTGGACATGAACACAAATGCAAATGAGTCCCATCAACCATCAATCACCGGCTCAGGCCCCAAATCACCTGGTCCAGCTAAATCATGATCCACTCCCCTGACCCTTCTCAGGCATGGTTACTGTACACATACATTTTTGGTCCCCAAACAACACATGTTTGTCCCCCAAAGGTACAACAGTGCTCTTTAAGATCCAATTATATACCATATTATGTTCCACTAGAATGTTGCTCTAAATGTACGAAAGATATACCCTCAAGGGTAGAGTATGTTGCCAGCCTCAGGGCTAGGGGAATCTGGGCCATGAACAATATAGCATCCTAGCAGTCTATGCTGAATACTGTGAGTTTGGTGAACTCGCTCTCTCTTTCTCTCTCTGAAGAACAACAAGGAGATGGACACAGAATTTAGTGTCATAAGTCTTTGGTACAAAATTTATTTTTATCTTTTCACACAGCCACTGGCTGTAGTTTCCCTGTCTCTCAAACATAAGAACAACATCTACTGGCAGGAACAATGACTCATTAGCTATCACACACTGAATGAGTCAAAAATCCATCATATAACATCAAAAAACTGAATAAGGCAACCATCATATATATATATATATTTTTTAAACATCATGAATATTTAAATCATAAAAGGAAAAAGGTGATGGTTGGTTTTAATGAAACTCTCCCCCATGTCTCTTGACATCTCATGCTAGTGTGTTGTCAGGTCAACTCAAGTGCTCACCCCATTTATTCCTGGTCTCCAAGGCTGGTAAGATGGTTGGCCAAGGTTTTGATATGTGAAGAATACTCTGGGTTTGTACAGATCTTCTAAAAAAAAAAAAAAAAGGTTCCTCATGATTCACCTGGTGCCTCATCTCACACTTCATTATTGACACTGATACATGTTCCAGCTACATATTCCTTTAAGTCACACATTTTCTGGACCACTTCCAGTACTGATTCTGGTTCTACATCATCTGGTTCTTCTTGTCTCTGGAGCTGCAAATGTCTTCTTCCAGGAGTAGGTCATTTACGGGTGGGAGAAGATTTGGATGTAATGAATGTATAGTTTTGTCCCTGTTGCTGCTTGTTTACTGTACACTGGAGTAGAGGTGTCTCCTACTCCGCTCACCAGAATGTGTACTTTATTCTCCCAGTACGGATAAAGTTTGCCCAGTCCACGCTTTTCAGAGAGGTTACTGGAAAGTACCTGTCACCTGAATGGCAAGGGTAACAACTGTTTCATTGTCCTGAGGTGTAGTATTGTCTTCATTTGCAGCTTGGGTTGTGTCCTTACCAGCTAGTAGTTCACTGATCAATTCAGAGAGAAGAAGCAGGCGTGACATGCCCTCATCCACCAAACCCTGTAGTTTCTTAAGAATAAGAATTGTCTTATTCCCAGTGCAGGTCATTTTTTGTGACTGACCCAGATGAACATTTGATTGGGTTCCCAACTTCCCTTGCCTAAGCCTTGACTCTTGGGATGATCTTAGTTAAGGGCACCACTGACAGGGTTGGAACAATGGCTTATTAGCTATAACAAACTGAATTAGTCAAAATTCATCATAAAATAGACTGACCAAGGTAACCTTTCCAAAGTTTTTATTTATTTTATTTTTTTTTAAATATAATGAATATAAATAATAAAAAGCAAAACAACAGAAGGGTGTGTCTGTTTTAATTAAACTAACATAGCAAAATTGCATCAACTACAGTGCCCTCCACTAATAATTGTCTTTATCGTTTAACCTTTTGATATTTTGTTTAAAAAAATCTCAAAAATACCCTGCGCTCATGGATATCAAACAATTGCAAACAAAACACAGATCTATATGTATAAAAAAAGTTTGTTAGTACACCTGGGTGACTAGGAACAGGAAATTGTTCAACCATGAATTTCAGGAGTATAAATATGAGGTAACACATAGGCCAAATTCCCTTAGTCATTCATAACAATGGGTAAGACCAAGGAATGTAGCTGTGATGTGCGGCAAAAGGTTGTTGAGCTTCACAAAGTGGGAAGTGGCTATAAGAAAATAGCACAAGCATTGAAAATGCCCATTTCCACCATAAAGGCAATAATTAACAAGTTCCAGTCAACTGGAAAAGTTGGAAAAAAAAAAAAACTTGGAAAAGAGAAAAATTCTCCAAGGATCACAGCTGGAGAATTGCAGAAGTTAGTTACGTCTTGGGGTCAGAAAGTCTACAAAACTACAATCCCAAGTCACCTACATCACCACAAGTTGTTTGGAATAGTTTCAAGAAAAAAGGCCTCTACTCTCATCCAAAAACAAACTCAAGCATCTTCAGTTTGCCAGACACTACTGGAACTTCAAATGGGATCGGGTTCTATGGTCAGGGTTAGGGTTAGCGCTTTTTGGTAATAAACACCAGAGGTGGTTTTGGTGCACACAGAGAGGTAGCCATATGGAAAAGTACCTCATGCCCACGGTTAAATATGGTGGTGGCTCTTTAATATTTCGAGACTGTTTTTCTGCCAGAGGACCTGGACATTTTGTTAGGATACATGGCATCATGGAGTCAAATGTCAAATATCAACAGATATTAAATGAAAACCTGACTGCCTCTGCCAGAAGCTTCAAATGGGCCGTGGTTGGATCTTCAGCGGTACAATGATCCAAAACATACATCACAATCAACACAGAAATGGTTTACTGACCACAAAATCAAGGTCCTGCCATGACCATCCCAGTCCCCTGACTTGAAACCCATAGAAAACCTTTGGGGTGAACTGAAGAGAACATACTTTTTCTTATGAATGTGTAGAAAAACAATAATATTTTTTTAAAAGCTGAAATAGCCAGACAAACATAGAGGGGGGAAATGTGGGACATAAAGGGATGTCTGCAGTACTTTTCTCAGTAGACAACAAGGTCAAAGCTGAGAACTGAGGCCCATGTTGCTGTACTGTAATTTTATGGAGAAATAAATTGTATCATAGCAGTAACATAATAATCATGAAATAGAATTTCACACTGCTTTACAGAAAAATACTTTAATTCCAAAATCCTAAATTGCAAATAGTAATTTTCCTTCAGTTAAAATACATGAATACATAATTCACTGTAGCAGTACTTTTTAAATACAATTAAAGTTATAATACTTTTACTTTTGCTGGCATTTTAACAACAAAATATTGAGCTTTGTTAAAAAAAAAATTGATTACCATTACAGTGTCAAAATATGCCTTTAAATTTGTGTGCAAATCTGAAATAATTTGCACCTTACATGGTTACTTAACATAATTATTTACATTCCTCATATATAGAAATTTTTTTTTTTAATTGGTTTGACTTATACTCATAAAAAAGTTTTGACTTTTACACGTACACTCAAGTGAATTATTACTACAGTCGCAGTTATAGGTGTTCTGTATTCTTTCCACCTATTACAAAGTGTTTATTATGCTGTCATTGTGCTTACCTTTTCTGTGCTGTGCTAGAAAATAATTAGATATTGTGATTTTTTTTTTTTATAACAAAATTGACAAATATGTAATCATGAAAACTAAAAACTGAAAAAGTTGTTACTTTAATTTATGTGCCATATATGTTGAAGATTCCATATATAGCACATAAATTAAACAGTTCTTCTTCCTTTCCTTCTGAACCACAAAGGTGGTTTCCTTCAGGAATAATGGAGTATTGCCATTTTGGCTCGTTTTCTTGCTGAGTATCAAAGTTATCCCTTTGTGACCATGACATCATGTAGCCTATAAAAGGTCACTGCTACGTCATACTTGTCCTCTTTTCCATGCTCATCTTGTTTAGACATTGTGGAAATGGATTCAAAGAGTATAATGCTTTGATGCTTTGAGTTTTGCGAATTCTGCTACTAAAATCTGCACCGTCAGATTTATTGTGTGTGTGTGTGTGTGTGTTTGTATGGGTGTGTGGGGCGGTGGGGGGGTATATTCTGAAAGACTTTGTCACCCCTTAGTTTATATTTGGAGATAAGGGGAGCTCTGTACCAGGTTGCCTAGCACGGTTATCAAAGTAATAATAAACCAACAATGAAGGTTCCAGCAATTAGTTTAAAAAATAACAAGAGCACCAGAGTGCTGCTAAAATAGCAAACATTTGCAATTCTATTGAACAGATGACACGCTGGTCACGCTCTCCAAAATGAAGTACTAGCCCAAATAAGCAATGCCTACAGTAAAAAATAACCATCAGTAAATGTAAAATTCCACACTCTAAAACAACAATAGGATGCTGATTTACACATTTGGCACACTGCAAAAATATACTTAATTATGCTGCACATACTAATTAGGATGTGGCTCTAAAATATAGATAGATAGATAGATAGATAGATAGATAGATAGATAGATACAACCTCAATTCTGAAAAGTTGGGACAGTATAGAAATTGCAAGAAAACAAACACAAAGAGTTATTTGAAAATTCAATTCACCCTATACGATATTGAAAACACATTATTAACATTATCTGATATTTTACTTTGTGAATTTAATTAATTTTTTTTAAAAATATACACTCATTTCAAATCTAATGACTGCAACACACTCCAAAAAAAAGTTTTGACAGTCGACTGTTTACCACTGTGTAACATCACCTTTTATTTTAACAACACTTATTAATAGTCTGGACACTGAAGACACCAGTCGGTTAAGTTTAGCAAGCAGAATTTCCGGTTGGATTGCACCCAAAATATCCCCCATTCATATAAAAAAAAAAGATATATATTTCAGTTTAAACAAGGGAAAAATAAATAAAAAAAATCAGGAAAATGTGCTAAAATGAGACAAATAAGCTAAAAAAAGACTCATCAAAACAGACATGCGTCACTGTTCATTCATAATACACTGATGCAATGATACACAGACCTGACCTATTTGCCACATAATCACAGATCTTTTTATTAGGCAGCAACTGAGAAAGCTGGCCCTGCTTTATAAATGCACATACAAAAGCTCTGGCAAAAATAAATAAAAATAAAATAAATAAAAATACAGAGGCTGTGAGCTTAATTATTAACCAGTTGTAAACAACATAAGCAAGACATGGTTCAATAGATTAACATATCACCAGATTAAATAAAAGCATAAATCATAAATTACAAACATACCAAGAAGGCCATATAAACATTCTGCCCAGTTTCTTCTTGTATATTCAATTTGTAATTATAAACAAAAACCATTACATTGGCATATAAACACTCCATTGCTACACTATGCAAACTCACCATAACGAGAATTTTAAAAAATTTCCTGAGGCTAAAATTACTGCTCAGGCATCATCTCAGTTGCTTACTTCTTATACAGTTGCTATAATAAATTTACATACACCTTGCAGAATTTGACCACTGTTGGAAAGGGGTCAAATATGCAGAAAATGCTGGAAAAGCAAAGAATGTGCAGGACCTGGAGGATTTTTCTGAAGAACAGTGGGCAGTTTATCGATCCTCCAGGTAACGACACACGGTATTAAGAATCAAGCGTATGTAAATCTTTGAATTGGTGTAAATTCAGTTATTATTGTATGTCTTAATGTATGTAAACATCTATTACGTGAAATAGCTTATAGCTCAGGGCAGTACTAAATAAAATACAAAATGCAATTTTTATAGTACCTCTTTTTTTATTATTATTAACATTTTGCAGCTACTGCACGGCAAATGTAAACTTATGACCTCAACTGTACATAAGGCATAAGTTCTGAATAATTAGCCATAGTTAGCATGGCCAACCTGCTAACCAAACAAACAAACACACAATAACCACAAGCTTTTGCTAATGAAGTACTGATGTTTGGACACAACAACTAACAACCGTGTAATAAATATCATTAAAGATATCATTTAGAATACAGTTAGTGCTGTATAAGTAAAATAGCCACTATCATGCATTGTATAGCAGCCTGTCTTGATACCATGAAAAACTTAAAGCAACTCGGTTAAGACCTCACAAAAAGAATTGTGGACCTCCAGAAGTCTGATTCCTCCGTAGGAGCAATTTCCAAACAACTGAAAGTACCATCTGTACAAACAATTGTATGCAAATATAACAAATGTTGGGGCCACACAGACATTGCATCATTCAAGAAATAGGCACAAATTAACTCCAAGGGATGAATGAACTTTGGTTCAGAAAGTTCAACTGAACCCCAAGACAAAGGAAAAGGTGAAGAACTTAAGTAATCAGGTACCGAATATGTACATCCACCACTAAGAGAATCCTACACTGCCATGGCCTGAAAGGCTGTCATGCATTGAAGATGCCCCTATTCTATGTCCGGCATAAAAAGACTGAGGTTTGCAGGTGATCACCAGCCTTTCAGGAGGAGTGCTATCTGGTCAGATGAAACAAAAATTGTTCTGTTTGACCATAATAATCAGCACTATGTATAGAGGAAAAGGACTGAGGCTTTTAATCCAAAGAGCACTATTCCAACTGTGAAGCATGGGGTATGCCAGCACCATTACGTGGTTGTGTTTTGCTGGAATAGGGACTAGTGCACTTCAAAACCTCAAGACATAAGCCAGAAAGTTAAAACTTGGTTGTAACTGGGTCTTCCTACATCAAAAGTTGTAGCAAAATGGCTTAAAGACAATAAAGTGAACATACAGCATGGGAGCTGCCATCATAAACCCTGACCTGAATCCCATAGAAAATTTTCGGCGTGAACTGCAAAGGCGTGTCTGAGCAGAAACGCCCACAAAACTACCGCATTTGACTGAGTTTTGCCGGAAGAATGAGCCTTGTTCAAGGTGCAGCATTGAAGAGGACACACAGGGCGAAAGTGAGGTGTGTATGCAGACATTTCCAGGACAAACACATCCTCAGTTCTCAGCAGTCCTTGCCTGACCCATTCACTGTTATATATATATATATATATATATATATATATATATATATATATATATATATATATATATATATATATATATATATATATATATATATGTGTGTGTGTGTGTGTGTGTGTGTGTGTGTATGTGCTTGGATCAACATACAGACAATGATACATGGCCAATATGAGATCTGTCACAATTTTAAATATATATATATATATATATATATATATATATACACACACACACACACACACACACACACACACACACACACATATATATATATATATATATATATATATATATATATATATATATATATATATATATATATAATTTATCTATTTATTAAATTCTTGCTAATTTGCAGACCAGTTATAGTATTTAGTATTATTATTATTTTGCCTTATTGGGCTTGACCCAATTCATTGCCCAGGAGTGCATATATTGATATAAGAATGTGTTTCTGTGTGGAGACATGCACATCCATTTCAGAATATTTAGAATAGCATCACAGCGTATGCGTATAAATAGTTACACTGTTCTGGAAAGCTGCCCTGTGATAATAACAAGAGTTATGCACCGACTGTTATTATAGAATATTTATTGACTGTAATTCAATAGCACTGACATCAATAAACGATTCTAAGAGCTGTTTCAAGTACTTCTTAAATGCATCTTCAGAACACAGCTTTAAATAAGTAAGATGGCAGTGACTTTAGTTTTATTTTTGCACTGCCAAATGCGCAGTGCTGAATGAACCGTTGCTTATTTTTGTTCATCTGGGTTTATATAAACACGATATTTTATTCAACATGGGTTTTTTAATTGAACGCTTGCGATTTTGTTGTATGCGTTGAAGAACTAAAATAGCATCATGAGTCATGTCACCCTCTATCAACAGGCTGATAATGTCATCTGATTTTATGAATTACTGATAGAGCAACATTTTCACAGCGCCTCTTCTCCGAGGTCTCCAAGGAAACTGCGTTTCTACGGCTGCATCATTCAGGGTGACTTCACGCTAAATTTATATAACTGACATACTTAATAAGAAACTAGAACAATGCACGGATAAATCAGGCACTGTGCATGTACTGAGGCAGGTCTTGGCATTATGAGCCAGACTTGCATGTACACAACCTTTTATAGTTTTGTAGCGAGCTTTGAGAGAACTTGACCATAGGTGAAATGGCACAAGGGTTCTTGTGATCTTGCTTGTGATGCTTGTGGTACAATGTTTGCAGTACTCACTGGGTTTATCTTTTAAATCACTGGCAAGCTTGCTGCAGCGCATAACCCCTAAAAGCTTCACCCTGTATCCGCGTGCGTTGCCATAGTGACGCGAGGGAATGCAGAATTCCTGTGGCCTGTTCCGCAGCTCCTCCGTCACAGTGACACCTCTGTCAGACTGCACCAAATTCCAGCCAATCAGTGGGATGTGCTCCCGACCCACGTGCTCTATTCACAAATTCTGGGGGATTCAGAACCTGCTGCTTTATCTTACTCTCACAATGAGTCATGCAACCCCCACCATCAGTCTTGCATTGCCTGGGTGCATCTGTTGCAAGAGACCTGTGCTGATGGAGCAAATAGGCTGCAATCTGACGTTTCGAGATTTCAATAATGAGACGTTTTCCTTCTAGGATGCCTACAGACTGCATGTAAACATTGATCTTACTTTAAAAATAGGCATGCTATTCAGGATGCTTTAGAAACTCAACCCGCTCTTTATCCAGTGTAGGCTACTGATTTTTAATTACCCATAATCTCATAGACCACACCACAATGTATTGTGTCTGGGAAAGGTGACCTCTCAAGTGCAAAACTAACCCTTTTGTTTTGAGTTAAATAGACCCCACATTCAAAAAATGAATTCATTACTCTTACTTAATCTAATTAAAGAAAGTTTTTTCACACAATTTAATTTAGTTAATTCAAAATAAATCAGTTTAGTTGGGTCAATACAATTTAGATGGTTAGGTCAAATTAATTTACTCTAGTATGTGTAGTTAACTTTATTACATTTGTAAAAACTAAATCTTCTTATTTCGGTCCAACTGATTTTTTTTTTTTTTAATTAAATTGACTGAGGTTTAATTAATTGTCTTATGTTTAATCAAGCAGTTTCGTTCATCATTATACACAATGTATATAATGACCAAATAAGAAAAGACTTGTATCACTGATTGCCCACAGCCTGAGCACAAGCACCACTCTTCAGCACAATGGTAACCACAAAATTTTAAACAACAAAACAAAAGAAAAAACATTACAGGGACTCCTTCAAATGTCCAACATAACTGAACATTAAACACTAGCATGTCTTTCCATTTACTGAAAAACACATAAAATAACACTTAATCCCTAGATTTAATGCAGTCCCTTGCAAAGCATGCTGGGAACTACAGATCCACTGCCCAATTAGTTATGTCAACAAAATGATTCATGTAGTTTTAACACATATTAATTAAGTAAACTTCAGTTTTAAATGTATTAGGTGGATTGAACACAATGAAATTAAGGTGTGACAAAATGTTCAAAAATCGTGTTACTTTAGCTCATTCTAATTAATTAAACTCAACAAGGCAAAAACTTTTTTTTTTGTTTTGTTTTGTTTTTGAGTGCAGAGGTAGCACATTAGCTGTTCTGTAAGTAGAATAACTTCAATTAATCAATTGTTTTGTTTTTGTTTTTTTTTAAAAGTGTGAAGGGTGATTTTAAACCAGTGAACGTTTCAGCACCACGGTCAGCGGCCTAGACAACCGTTCAACTGGGTAGAGCTCTGATTAGTAAATGAATAAATAAGTAGCTATATTACAAAATAGTCTTATCCTCTTGATTAGAATTAGCTGCCCATGTGCAAAAAAAAGCCATCCACCAAAATACTGTTATATCATCAAAGGATTAGATTTAAGATTAGTGTCAGGGTGCTGTAATAGTCTTTATCCGCATGATTATCTCTTGATCATGAGATGGCTGGCCTGTGCCTACCAAGGAATGACAGAAAGATCTAACCAAACTGTTGCTTTTGTTTTTTTTGTTGTTGTTGTTTTTTTTAAATCCATGGTGTCAACAAATGCTGCCTCACCATAGCAAATCTGAGCAAGCAAATGAATCTTTCAAAATAATAATAATAATAATAATAATAATAATAATAATAATAATAATAATAACAATAATAATCTTGCTTAGCATGTCAATATGGAAAACACTTGAACTAATTCCTGATTTTTTTTTTTTAAAAGAAGCAAATTACCCTTTTAAATATTAAAAGAATAAAAAGGAGCCGGATCATATTTGTTATTCATATATTTTCAAATATACAATATAAAACATACGTTTTATACTATAACAATTGGCACATTGGACGGTAGAGAATTGTTTTTGTTGCAAAATAGGTACATTCAACGTTTAAATAGATAGATAGCATCAGGGAAAACGTGAGCAGTGTGTGTGTGTGTGTGTGTGTGTGTGTGTGTGTGTGTGTGTGTGTGTGTGTGTGTGTGTCGGAGGCCAGCACCACGGACAGCTCAGCGTCGGTGATAACATAGCGTCTAGTCTTTAGCGCCAAAAATAGCTTCAAATGGATAGAGAAATAAAAGATCTGAACACTGACGCACAAGCTAACATTTTATACACCTCTTACTGTAGCCCGGCACCAGGTAGCGTTTTCTTTTTCTTTTCTTTTTTTCTTCTTTAAAAGCCACAACGAAGATACAATTAGAATACTTTAAGCATGCATTATAAGTAAACTAGAAGTAGACCTCCAGAAACCCCCCCTTTGTGACATTCCCGGGGTCAACGTGGTGGTTATTATACACATATAATAACATGAAACCCCTGTCTTGGAGGAGAGGCCTTTTTTTATTCACCGGCAGTACATTGCGTGAAACAGGCTTCACGCTTTCTCCCGTTCGGTGCCTTACATTCAATTCACCCTTCATGGACGGGTTGTATGGGGAGCTTAACAGAGAGCTTCTCTCTCGCGTTAAAAATAAAGCTAGCGATCCAAGGTGTTTGTCCATTTGGTGTTAGTGTCCTTCGGGCCTGCTTCGTTCTTGAGGTCCTGGAAAACCTCGGTGAAGAAGTGCGGGTCAGCGTTGATCTGCAGCATTTTGGCACTCATTTTGTCAATGATGCGCAACGAGCGCTCCCAGAACACCTCCTTGTTGGTCTCGACCAGAAAAGGTTTGAGCGGGTAGGAGATCTCGTTGCCCATGTAGGAGTAGGCCAGGTACAAGCAGGTGAGGAACGTGGCCTGCAGCTCGTACTCGCTGCTGATGTCCTCGGTCACGGCTTCCCGACACAGCAGGTAGACGAACACCAGGTTGGCGGGCGTGATGAAACCTTGGTCCTGCCAGCCTTGGATAAGCAGCGAGCGGTCTACATTTCGGAACCACAGGATGATCTCGTTGGGACTCAGCTCTTTGAGCTTGTAGCACCTGCGGCACATGAACTCGCTCAAGCAGCGCAGCAGTTCGCCGGTGGACGCTTGGACGATCACGCGTCGTGGGGAGATTATCGAGCGGGTGCTGGCTTGTCTCTGGACCGGCAGGAGCTGTTTTCCGTTCTGTGAGCCATTCTGGGTTTGATTGGCGCGAAGGCTTTTATCTGGAACAGTCGGAACCGGCACTGCTAGCGGCCCAGGCTTTTTGCGCTCGGAGCCTGATTGTGATTTCTTGAGATTTTCGGTGTTGAGCTGGTCCACAGGGTTACTGATCTGAGAAACTGGGGGATTGGGGTTCACCTTTTTGGCGCTCTTCTTCTTGGCCGACGCGGCCACTAACCTCTTCCACGTAAGGGCTGATATGAGAACGGAATGACGCTTTAGACTTTTCTCCGTCTTGCCACTGGCACCGTGTCCAGCCTCCGTTTTTTCGTCCAGAATCCCTCCTTTCCTGGAGGTGGGAGAAATTGAGAGCACCGTGCCCATGGTTGCGGTTGACGACCAACACCCACCGGCCTGTTGGAATGCTATGTGCCTTATGTCCCGTAGACTGCGCCGGAGAGGTGCGACTTCAGATCAGAGATTCTCGTCCATCTACGATTCACCGGACCATTGCACAGACGGTGAGGAGAAGAAAAACGGTAGATGTTGAATCGGAGAGATTACGGTGCCTATAAAATATGTGAGTCTGCAACATTCGTGCGCGCGCTCCGCCACTCCTTCTGCATCCCGCTGCGCGCGCAGCCTTTACCAAGCGCGAGGAATGGGCAGGACCTGAGATGTGTAGCCGGGCAAAAACACACACTGTAAAGACCCGCAAGCCGGGATAAGCCTCCCGACTCGTCCAATCCCTGGTCAATGCACCATGATTGATCAATTATTCCACCAATCCGAGGGGGCGATAAAAGCAGCATCTACCTAGCTTATTTCTCAACGGATCATGCTTATGGGTTAGACCGTCTGTTTCACAGTTTTCTATTTTTGCTTCAGGTTATAGTTCCTTTTTTTGGATTTGATCCAAACACCAGCAAAGAAAAAGTACAGTATTACTGAAATGCAGCATGACATCATAGCTTGTCAGGCCATAGCCTAGTCCATTGATTTAATGACTTTAATTTATGAACCAGAATTGACAGAGGAAGGGTGGAACAGAGAGGCATGGAAACGGAAATACAAATTTACATCACATCTCTTTCACATGCTTTTACCACCTACTTGCAGAGATTAAGAGACAAAGATATAATTAAGGGGGGAAAGAAATCCTTTTTAGCATATGCGTGCAAAAAAAAGTATCCTTGTAAATATGTACAAGAATAAAATATCATCATGTTGTATAAGCTCCATTCATCACTAAGGCCTAAAATTAAATTCACCTGATGCTAGTCCAAGGCCAGGTGTGAAGCAATGCAACTGTTCTCAAAGCACGATCAACGCCAAGATTCACAGATCTACGCAATACCTCCCTCTAGTGGCCAGCTTATAGTACAGTGTACAGTAGCGTAGAGCAGTGGTGCACAACTAGACGGCTAGTACCGTTTAATTATTTAAGACTAAGACTTTCCGACACATACAAATCAAGTAACTTTTGTGTGAGAATAATAATCACCAACTGTGCTGGACCTAGGGTATCTAGGTAGTTATAAAGCGCCCACGTGTTTACTTTCCAAATCTTTCAATTAATATATAGGAGCAGACTGTATTCCAGCTCATTTACTTCTGCTCCACTACACTTCACATTGGCTTATCAATACCTTGGACAACAGCAATTGGCTAAGGCAGGGGTGTCAATCATATGACCCATATCATATGATTGGCCCAATAAGGTCCGGCCAACCGAATGATTTTATGATCCTTGTTCTAAGTTAAATTCTATGTGTGGACCAATAATTGAATTGAAATATTAAAAAAAGCAAGCAAACACACACACACACACACACACACACACACACACACACACACACACACACAGCTATTTTCTGTTAGTCCACTAATGAGCAAAATAGAGCAATTAACTCAGGGTCATAAACTCTACTGACAAAATGTGCTAATCATATGCAGTTCTTCATTAGCAAGCTAAGCAAAATTGACATGTAATCCTAATTAAATTCATGCCCCAATTACATCCATGTCATACAGTATATAATCTCAGCTTTTACCACTGTGAATACTCATGCAAGACCATAATAATAAAAGCATCATTTGCAATATATATATATATATTTTTAAATGAAGTTCAGGCTGTTCATCTGTTTTCAATTTGTGCATTCAGTATCTAGGGGCAGATGGTGGCTTAGTGGTTAGCACGTTTGCCTCACACTTCCAGAGTCCAGGGTTTGAGTCCCGCTGGGGCCCTGTGTGTGGAGATTGCATGTGTGGAGATTGCTGTGGGGATTTCCTCCAGGTACTCCAGTTTCCTCCCCCAGTCCAAAGACATGCTTGGTAGTCTAAAGTGTCTGTAGTGTCTGTAGTGTATGTGATTGTGCCCTGTGATGGATTGGCACCCTGTCTAGGGTGTACCCTGCCTTATGCCTGATGCTCCCTGGGATAGGCTCCAGGTGACCCTGAAAAGGAGTAAGTGGTAGAAGGATGGATGGATAGAATGTATCTTTCAGATAAACTCAAAGTACAAATAAACTGAATGACAGCAGTGAATTTGTGTTTCAGCACTATGAAAAAAAAAAAACCCCTATCATTTATAAGAATGATGTTCATAAACCAAACTGTACAAAAATAGGTCTATGCCTCCATGATCTGTAAAATAAATGTCATCATCTAACTTACTCAACAAACCTTTTCATAACCAATGGCATACAGTATTTCCAATTTTTTACACAATGTACACAAAAACATTTTGTTCTCATATAATAGCAGTATTATCCCAGAAGATGGCAGTATTGCATTGTGTAAATGCCAGCAGCAGCCAAACAAATACAGTACTTTTGTGATTTTACATTGATTTTACAGACTGATTCTATAGCAGTCTGTAAGGCCACAAGGGTGATAGTCCGATGAGCTCCCCATGGCCTAAGTATTTTCTTCACTGGACAATATTTTAGTATTCTAGGTGCATGGTGGCTCAGTGGTTAGCATGTTTGCCTCACACCTCCAGGGTCGGGGGTTCGATTCCCACCGTGGCCCTGTGTGTGCGGAGTTTGCATGTTCTCCCCATGCTGCGGCGGGCAGTCTGATTGGCATGGTAGGCTGATTGACATGTCCATAGTGTATGAATGTGTGTGTGAGTGTGTATGTGATTGGCACCCTGTCCAGGGTGTACCCAGCTTTGTGCCCGATGCTCCCTGGTTTCCCCGTGACCCTGAAAAGGATAAGCGGTATACAATATGGATGGATGGAAATTGGTATTCTTTCCATGAAGCATGCACATAGGAATTTTTTGGCAAAGTTTGTCCCTAAGTGTGAATGAGTGTGTGTGCATGGTGCCCTGTGATGGACCGGCTTCCCCTCCAGGGTGTATTCCTGCCTCAGGCTCAGTGTTCCCGGGATAGGCTCCGGATTCACTGTGACCTTAACCAAGATGGAGCGGTTACTGGACATGAATGAATGAATCAATATTGGCTTGTCTTGTTATGGTACATTATATAGACTCAACCAGGATAATGCAAGACACTTAGCAGTGAGATGACATGATAAAAATGTGATCAAAATCAAGGCAATGTAATATCAGAGAAGAGAAGACGGGGCAAGATGGACTCTCCCCAGACTAAGGTATGGTAAAGGTTTTGATAATAATTTATTTAAATTTGTCAAATATTAAACACTGCCCTTAATGTTGTAATCTTTAATAAGCTCTTTGAAACAAGGGCTAAAATGGATTTCATGTTGATTTTTTTTTTTTTTTACTTTGTTTCATTATAAAAATACATTGAGGTTTGCTTCTATTTTAATGTCAAGAATCCAAGACTACACACAACGAGTCTTAAATTATTCTTATATTGAATAACAACAAGATCTATTTAAAGAAAATACAAACATGAAGCATAGAAAATACAGACTAAAAGACAGAGATTAAATAAAAATGCATACAATAGGTTTATTTTTTTTGCCCTGCATAAATTAGGCAGATCTAGGATTTCCTTAGGAATCCTAATACGCATGTGTCCCAAAATTATTGCATGCGGGCAGGAAAAAAAGTTTGGGCTCGAAGAATGTACAACTGTCTCTGATGGCCATGTCTCTTGTGAGTATATCTGTTTGTCCTTCTGATATGAGTCAGCATTTGGGGAATTTCAGAAATATTGGGTTGATGAGAACACATTGGAGGAGTCATATTTCCGCCTGGGTTTAGTCTGTGCGACAGAGAATCTACAGTTTAATGCGCTCTGTAGAGTCTAAAGGCAGACGTTGACCTTTTTTCTAATGGCACACCGTTCACATTGTACCACACAACACCACTGAAACTGGCACTGGCAGTTCTCCTCATACTCAAGAGTGTGTTCGGTATATCCTTTATTGCAGCACAGCCAATCACAGGCTCCGGGACCTGTCTCTGTATCATTACACACCCGATCGCGTGTCCCTTCAGATCCTGTCCTGCGATTGGCCACGCAGAAATCCGGGGATTCATCTGAATAGATGAGACTGTGGGCACCCAGGGGTGGGACATCCCGGTCCAGGGGGACGAGGGATTTGCCGTCATTGCCACCCATCACACGAACTGCCATTTGGAAGCTCTGCATGAGATGATTTCCAACCTGGCGGAACAGAGGCAACTTCCTCCAGCAGCTGCTGAGTGTACAGGAGCCAGAGAGGCCGTGACATTTACATTCGGTGCGCATATTGGTCTTTACAGCCTGTCTCACACACACACACACACACACACACACACACACAAACAAACAGTTTACAAAAAAACAAGACAGACATATTTACAAGCAGACACTTCAAGGGGAACCATTTGGCTGGAGTTCATTTTAATTCATCTGTTCGACATAATTAATCTGTAATTCACAAGGTGACCTGATGCCTGCCCGTCTAGTTCATTGCATTTTAATGTCTTGGGAGCAATGTGGAGAAACATAAATTAAACTGCCATATGGAAGACTGTGCCTGGCAGCAGCCGGAAAAACGCTGCAAATCTCTGACATCCATCTGGGTACCTGACTACTACACACACTCATGTTTGTCTTACTATCTTTGTAAGGACCTTCCATTGACAAAATTATTAATGCAGCTAATTAACACTATGCTACACCTAAATCGAACCTTTTTCTCATGGGGACCAGCCAAATGTCCCTACAAGGTCAAAACTGTCAGACATTCCTGTCCGTGTGGGGATATTTGATCCCTACCAAGATATAAAAACATAGCAGACATACTAAGCAGTACCACAAATCCAAATTTGTCAAATAAATACTACTTCATTTTTTACACTAGCTTGTATTGTATCAGGTACAGAGCTTCTCTGAATATAGCTTTAATGAAGCTGCCATTTATATATATATATATATATATATATATATATATATATATATATATATATATATATATATATATATATATAAAGAAACCTGTTACATCATAATACATTTTTTTTTAAACTCACAAACTTTACTCACACCAAAAAGGAGCTGATTGATTGCAAAAAAAAAACAAAAAAAACAAATTTGTGCTATGTTTCTAGTTTACATATTAACATTCTGAATATGTTGCATAAACTAAGCTCATTTCTAAATGTGACCCTATTCACTTTGTTAGCAGAATCTAAATATTGTGAAACATACAGTGTATTGTATCTACTACTATTGTAATATGATATCTATGCAGTATTTTCCACTTCTTAAAACTGATTTGCTTCATATTGCTCGAATGGAAGTGGACAAGAGTGAAACTGTGTACATGGTACAGCTATTAAAATGGTACCATAACAACAGCCTGTTAGCAAAAACATAGATCCCATTAAAGCAAAAATACACAGCTTTTTAAAGCCCGGAGAGAGACACACACTGAACAGTGTTGATGGTTCAACAATTCTTCAGTTTCCTGCAGAGGGCTGCCGTGCTCTGGGAACTTGTATTAGACCCAAAACACAGGAGTTATCCTGAAAACAGGGGCTTGGCGGTCTGTGTTGTCTAAGTAAACAAACCTGCAAAGTTCCATCACAACAAGGCTTTTGTTTTTTTAACCAGTTTACTATGGTGTAGTATTTAGCACTGTAAGTCATAACTGCAAAACACATATCTAAATTACCACATTATACTGCATGCAATCGAATAATAAAAATACAGAATCTCAATTCATGATTTGTTGAGCATGGTGGTGCTGTGGGTAGCTTTGCTGCCTCACAGCTCCATGGTCCCTGGTTCAATCCTAAACTGGGGTTACTGTCTGTGTGGACTCTTTGTATGTTCTCCACTTGGGTTTCCCCTGGGTTCTCTGTTTTCATCTCACCTCCCAAAAACATGCCAATAGGTGGAACGGTGACTCTAAGCTGTGAATGTGTGTGCATAGTGCCCTGCGACGGACTGGTGTCCCATCCAGGGTGTATTCCCAACTAACGCCGAGCGGTCCTGGGATAGGCTCCGTATCACCATGATAAAGAGGCTACTGAAGATGAATGATTGCGTTCATGATTTTTATTAGTCAGTCACTTCAAGTACATGTGATAGACCTTGTCCAACCCATTCTTAACTTATCTCTTCCTAATGTTCCTAATGCCCCACTACCAATAAAGCATGCTGTTTCCGTACCAGTCTGCCTGCCTCGTTGTTGTGCAGATCAATCAGGCTCCTGATATCACTCTTGCCCTTCCGTTTCCTGGTGTCCATGAACTGCTGGGAAATCTTGTATCCAAAGTCCACATCATCCCCGCAACCCCCCCACTCCCAGTGTTGGTTCTGGAGAGCAGGGTTTGGACTCTCTTTAGCCTGCTCATTGGGGCTACCAGAAGAGCTCTTAATAGCCACACAGCCACACTGTAGCAGCTCACCCTGGCTGCAGGCCCGTGTTACCGCATGCAGCACTCCGGCAGCCATGATGCCATTTACGAAAGCCGTCTCCCGAATATCTGAGAAGAAATAAAGGAGTTAACATAATATACACAAAGCCACTTATAATACTTGTATGCGTTATCTATGATAAATGCAAAAAGATACATTGCGATGTATTGACCCAGGGGGTGAATACTTATGCAACCAATAACTAATAAATAATTTCTCTCTCTCTCTCTCTCTCTCTCTCTCTCATACACACACATTTCAAATCTTTTCAGAGTGGTCTTTTTCCAGTTTGTCCATTTTCAGATAGCCTGCACCCACTGTAGCCTTCTTCTGCTGTAGTCTTCTTCTACCATCAGCCTGAAGGTTTGATGTATTGTATGTTCTGAGATGCTTTTCTACTCACCAAGGTTCTAAAGAGTGGTTATTTGAGTTACTGTAGGCTTCCTGCAATGGGAGGTCAGGGTTTTGTGCAGGTCACTTGAGTTCTTCCATTCCAACCTTTGCAAGCCATGTCTTCATGGACCTTGCTTTATGCACAGGGGTATCGTCATACTGAAACATGTTCGGGCTAGTCCCCTTAGATCCAGTGAAGGGAAATTGCTATGGCAAACAAAAACATTCTAGACCAGTGATCACCAACCCTCTTGCTTCAGATCTACCTTCCTGCAGATTTCATCTCCAACCAAAATCTAGCACACCTGTTTTAACTTCTTAAGGCAATGATTAGATGGTCAGGTGGGCACGATTATGGTTGGAGGATAAGGAAAGAAGATCTCCAGGAACAAGGTTATTGACCACTATTGTAGACAATTTTGTGGTAAAAGTTTGGGGAAGGCTGACGTGTGTGAGGGTCAGGTGTCCACATACTTTTGGTCATGACGTGTATATACCTCCTGTGTTTAGTTAAGAACAACAATTACAAAATACTTATTTATATACTACATTCTCCATTTTGTTCTCTAAGATACATCCTGAATATATGAAGCATTACTTTATTAACGTAAGTGTGTATGTACTCCTTGCACATCTCTCTTGTCTAGACTTGTCTGGATACACCTTCATTTGCCAAAAGGGTGTGTTTTCTTTTGGAAGAATCAAGGAGCTCTCCAAGAAGCGCTAATTATTGGTGTCGAATTCTAACACGGGCCACATTCCATTTATCAGAATTGAGCAAATTGCTGACCTTTTGCATGTCACATTCCTGAAAGCCATGCTCATACAGGTGTGTAATAAAGAGAGAATGCCTCTCATTTCTCAATAAGAAAGCTTGGCTCAAGTTGCAGTCACTACCAGGAACTCACACCAAGACAGTATTATACTTGAATTCAAATGGAAGAGGTGGGAGAAGATCACCGTTATTCATGGCGAATTGTGAGTTATTTAATTTTTTTTACGCACTGTTAAAGCACTCCTGGCCAGAGTGATGCTGGAAACTCCTGCCCTCTCATGGCCTACATGAGAACTACAGGGAAATTTGCTCACAACTTTCCAGCACAGGGGTTGTCAAATGGAATTCTGGGAACCTAGTGCCCAGGATTTGATCTTTTCCTGCTCCCAATACACCTGATTCGGCTCAGCTAGCACTTGGCTGTGAGTTCCCAGTATTGAAGTTGAGAACCCCTGCTCTATAAAACTACCCTAGGATTAGCACTCATGTCTTGCATTTCAATAATGCTTTAACATGCTCTTGTTGATTCATGTCTGAGAAGTCTGTTGCACCTACATCACACAAGTAGCCTCTTGCAGCACAAGTATACGAGTGTACAAGGGAGTGGAGGACATGTGGGAATTTGTCTATTTCCAATTAATATATCTCTTTTGAGCAAAATTTTTTGCTACATTCTTCAAATCATATGTATTTTTTTCTTTTTAGACTATACCGACCTATCATTAGGAGATCAACAGTCATGATCATCTGTACTCAGATGCCAAGGGAGAAAATGTGGACATGCTGTCTGCATTAGAAGGACAGCATACACTCTCTCTCTCTCTCTCTCTCTCTCTCTCTCTCTCTCTCTCTCTATCTCTCCTATCAATCACAGAGACACTAGCCAATTATGGGCACCTGTGTGCTCATGTATTTAGAAGATAGCAGAAAGCCCTTTCTTCTGTATATTTTTGCAGCATGAGCAGTATTTCAAAAAAAAGATGTGGAGGTTGCCTTTATATATCTCAGAAGAAGCAATCCATCACCCTCTCTGATTGTAATCATTGTATGATAGGGACGGTGGAGCGTGGGTGGTGATAATGGCTAAAAATAATTGTGATACACAATCGGTGTAATTGGCTGCATATTTGAATGTAGCAATGCTGATGTTAAAAAAAAAAAATGTAAGTAATTTTTTTAATTTCTCTTCTTTATGAACAGCTTTCTGTTTTGAAAAACTACAGATCATGAAGCCTTCTGGGGAAGTTTTTCTCCTGAAATCTACTGTTATTTCGATTCAGTATCTCAGCACTCTAAAAACTACTGATACAGGCCTTATGACGGTAATGGGATTTCACCATTGGAAAAAGGTTAGGGGAAGTCGACGAGGGTGTGATTAAAAACAATATTAGAGGACACAGAGAGACTATCACAGAGCACTTGACTGTATGTGTGCATGTGTCTGAAACATAAACAGGCCTCACTAAACTGTGACTAATCTTTGACTAAGGAGTGAGTTGGCCCCCTGTAGCTAAGCATCACTCTACATATTAGACTCTACATTTTCCCTGGGAAAATGCTCAAACCATCTCTCTTTCTGGGAATTAAAGTAGGTTACATTTCTTTATTATTTATTTATTTTTTTTCACTAACACACAGCCCCTTCGTTCATAATCTCAGGTTGTTTTCTGAAATAACTAAGGAGCAGCATCACTGTAATGGTACATGTTTATTTTATTGCAATTCCTCTGGGAGTCTTAGTGTTACAGTATTTGAGGCATGTAACTATGTAATTAAGACTGTAATTAAAGTCATTAAATTTGACTATAATAGGAGTTCAATTACCAACAGCCAAACAGAACTATAACCTCTGACTGCAGGTATGTTTTAATACATGTTTTACAATTGTATACATAAAAGCATTGTTTTTCGAAAAACCATAATTTCCTGGAACTCTCGTGTTGTCTGGATGAAGACAAGACCTCATGCAGCTACATTATTGAAAGGGAAATTCACCTTGTTGCAGGATCTTGCCTAGACTCTTGCCATGACCTGTACAGTTCCATCGCTGATGGCGGAACTGGTGTTGGCATTCGCGTATTCCCAACCGTGCCCCTTTGGCAACTTCTTGGATTATTTCAGGCTGTGTTTGGCACAGTTCAGTTTGTACACCTCCTGCCGGCTTACTCCTCCTGCAAATGCTGTTTGGGTCCATCACAAGAGGACTGGCCATCACACTGTAGATAGCGAAGTGGAGAACAAATTTAAGAATGTTTTTCCTAGCACACACACACACACACACATACACACAGATCAACTTTCTGAACATGATCCTCATTCCAAACATGCTTGCTGAGAAAGGATGAAGCTGAAATTCATTACTTCTCTCTTTTTCTGTTTGTCTAAACGTAACTGTTTTGAGCTCTATTATGAAATGGCATTAACCATTTTTGCAAAGAGTGACCTCTATTATCAGAGGTAGTCAGATAATTATCAGAAGTACATCTTATAAACGTTATTGTTTAGAATCCATGGGTCTTCTGCTGAAAAAAAAAACAAAAACAAAAACAAAACCACAATAGAAACCATCACAGAAATTCGAATGGTTTCCACTACAAATTCCATTACGATCCATCAGCTAACTTTTAACATTATTGTTCCTTGTGACCAATAGAAGGCAACAAATTGCCAGTAGAGACCCACAGGGACCATTACAGTTTCCATTAAAACCAAAACAATTCCCATTATAACCATTACAAATTCTATAAGGGTTTCTGTTGGGTTTTTTGTTGTTGTTGTTGTTGTTGTTGTTTTCTGCAAGGCCTGCTCATCTTTGTGAAATTATTTCATTGCACTACTTTACTGCATAACCGACTTTATCCCCAGAGATTATTAACCTCCCCTGGATCGTGTTATCATGCTCTGAGCTTAGAACTAAGCTCATATGTCTCAGTAATTACAAGAAATTGTTCTTTTGATCTGCTGTAGCAGCCAATGACACTGCGCGTTCTGTTAAGTATACGTAACCAAGTGCACGGATAGATTTAGTTTAGACCTCATGCATTTGAAGAAATACTGTGCATGCATCAGGCTATGCTTATCATAATATTATATGAAGTGTTGTAACTTACCACCACAGGCGACCGGTGAGAGTGAAGACAAGAAGAAGGTGCGCTTGTGTTGGGAGCATCATCCAGCAGAGAATCGTTCAAAATAAATGAAATCCACCTGCAGCTAATTTATACAGGTGTTTGTGAATAGCAGAAAACCTTAAAGCTCGCATCGTTCCAGCCACTGTATCACACAAACGCGCGCGCACGCGCACGCGCGCGCGGTTCTGCTTATGAGGCACAGCTGGAAATGAGGATTTGTTGAAGCCAAGAGATGCAGGAGGCAAGGTGTCCAGTGAGTGAGTATATTGGGGCAGAAGTGCACATGGATAAAATAATAATAATAATAATAATAATAATAATAATAATAATAATAATAATAAAGAAAGAAAGAAATCTCGAGCGCAGTTTACGCGTTCACGGTGCGCACGCGAGCGGACACGCACGAGTTCCGCCTTCGTAAAGGTTCCTTTGGAGGCGTTTTGCACAAAGTGAGTCTCAAACTAAGTTTGGCGTTCGTTTAATGACGCGGAAAAGAAAAACAGCCGTGCAGTTGTGCCACTCAAAAAAAAAAAAGAAAAGAAAGTGTACAGAACAGCTCTGTCTGTTTTCTTTTAACTTTTATTGAGGTCTTGTGTTTGGTTTTGCGTTATGATGTCAGTTCTGGTATGTTTTTCATAAAAATTTCCCTTTGCTGTTTGTTGACCTTGGCAAGTCTTTCTAGGCCTCCAGCTATGTCAATGTCTTGTGCTATCAAGTGGAGTTAAAATGTGAGAACTCTGTACATTCTCTGCACACCTAAGAGAATGAATGTCAAATCCTGATGCCAAAATTTCCAAACCCCTCCTGAAATCTGAGGGCAGAGGACGGAATGGATCCTCCCTGATTTATCTTTGTTTATCTCCCACTCAGAGGATTGAATATCAGCGAAAGAACATGGTTTATCCGTCACCGGCACAAAAAAAATAAATAAAATAAAATAAAAATAAAAGAGTGATGAGTTTAAAATGTCGCTGAAATGATTTTTGACCTGCCTACAGCTTGTGTTTTGAACAAACTTTCTCTCTTAGACATAAAGGGTTCTTACTTTACCAGAGGAACACACTCTGCAAGTGAAACCCTCTATTGTAGGTGATACATAGGACTTTTAAGGATTCCCACATAGCCCTAGAGTATGGCTGGACTAAACCTCAGAAAAGCTGTTTTCAAAGAACGTGTGTTCAAAACTTAAAATGCAGACCTAAAATGAAAATCTGTGCAAAAAAACCAAAACAAACAAACAAACAAAAAAAACGTGTTTACATGACATTTATGAAATGGATTCAGATCAGATTCAGATGCATAATGGTTTAAAAATTATTCTGTTGTGCGTCATAAGTCTAGGTTGCATACCCCTGTCTTTCTCTAGTATTTTGCAAACTTAGAGGTCTACTTTGGTCTCACAAACAGGAAACATGAATTAAATGACTTGGAGGGAGAGGGAGGGGGAGGGAGGGGGGGAGGGGGGAGTAATGGTCAATGTAGATATAGAGGCCTAGTTCTGATAATCAGGTGCTGCCATAAAGCATGTGGCATTCCATGTAGTAACTCCTAAGAATGAAAACCTTGCTAAATAAAGGGCAGTACTGAATGTTTGGCTTCCAGCTGTTCTCACATCTGCCATAAGGTATGCACAATAACTTCTACTCTTTTCCAAGAAAACCACAGGCGGTGTGCTTTGTCTACACTGTTAAAAACTAAAAATAAGAATTTCATTAGATATCAGTGAGTCTCTTAAACTTTATTAGATTATATCTGCAAACATAATAGAAAGATAATAAGTTTTGTATTCTTACAGTCTGCATTTTGCCAAGTAAAAAAAAAAGAAAAAGAAAACTGACCTAATTGAATTAGTGTAAAATAACCTAATTCCACAGAAGGGGTGCGTTTTGAGGTCAGCTGTGAAAGATGGAATTGAACAGTAATGTTGATACACTATATGGCCAAAAGTTTGTGGACAAAATTCTGGGAATCTTTCCACTAGATTTTGGAGCAGAGCTGTGGGGATTTGACCGTTTAGAAACAAGCGCATTAGTAAGGTCGGGCACTGATGTTCTAAGGCCAAGGAGGCCCGGCGCATGTTGACATTCCAGTTTATCCCAAAAGTGTTCAGTGGGATTGCGGTCAGGGCTCTGTGCATGCCACTTGAGATACAGTAATTCTGTGCTTCCAAATTTGTGGCAACAGTTTGGGGAAGGCCCACTTATGGGTGTGATGGTCAGGTGTCCACATACTTTTGGCAATATAGTGGTCTAAACCAGAGTGGCCTTTTGTTTGTTTTATTAAATATGAACCTTAACACTTTGCCCCTAGAAACACTGGAACACACTGGAAGGTAGAAATGCAAGCACTGTCAGCATGGTCTGTGAATTCTTGCCCAGGCAGTTCCTCAGCTCAAGTTTATAATTGGTCTAAACGGGACTGTTATTTTAATCCTGCTTCACAGTTATTATTTTTGTAGGTCCTATTTCCCAAAAATATAAACAAACTAGTAGTTTAATTCAAACTACCACACTTGTGACCAGGCAGTTACTAAGGATGCTGTAAATGCATCTACAGTAAGCACTGGCTTCTGACCATAGATTTTGTTGGGACAGGACCTAGCCTAGAACCCAAGTTAAGAGGCTATCACACTTGACTAGACTACTAACTAGTGTATATTTAGAATAACCCCATAATAGGTAGTCGAAGTACCTTTATTCAACTTTGTTCATTGTCACAGTGTGCGAGGTGCACACAGAAGCGTTATCATAAGCCAAGGTTGTCAGGTTCCAGCAAAATTTTCAGTGCAACTACATCTCAAAAAGCACACAAAAGACCTGATTGTACACCAAAAAAAAAAAAAAATCCAAGCATTGGAAAAGGAAGAGACTTTTTTTCTAATCCTTTGTGTGGGAAACAAGGTCATTGTGGTGCGCATGCATTTCTGATGTACAGACATTATCCACTCCATAATAATCCCCCTTTCTCTTACCCAATCTTTCGAATATATCTTACAATAAAAATGGTTCTGAACATAATAGACATGTGTGAACTTACCCATTGCCTTTGTTTGTGGAAATGTATTAGATTTAATTCTTTGGTGGCTGCAGAGTATTTTTTAAAATAATCCCAATTTGGCGTAAAACCCACAACCCTGGCAACCCTGTCATTGTCTGTCCTATCAGCTGCTTTTCCTCCACTGAAAATGCTGAAAATGTTTCACAGCTGAAAATATTCACAGAGTGCGCATGAGGCATTTCACCACTTTACAAAACATCACACTAACATAACTGTTGCATGAAAATATGAAGGCAAATCTTTTTACAGTCCATGATAAATTCTTCCCTGCGTGAGCCTCAGCACAGAAAACGGTAATAAAAGCTACTGTGCTGTACTGTACAGCAAGGCCGTTGAGGAGAAAGAAGCTGCAATGGGTCATGTGATCGCACCCAACGAGGGAAGATGGGACCATACTGGCATTATTTGGTAAACAGTGGTGTAAATTCCCTGCATTTATTCCAGTGACTGTAAACAACTCTCATATTCAGATGCTTGTTATGAATGGACAATGTCTGGCTGTGGGCCCACTACTCTGTGATGGCTTTCTCTGAATACTGAATGTCTGGACAATAACCTCTGTCCAGCCTTGCTAAGTCCCTTTTCTGCTCATTTGACCCCATAAGTGGGCTGGTTTCTAGGCAATTGAGTTAAACGTGTGTGAGCAGAAGAGTCCCGTGGAAACTATGAAGACGCTCAGGGAATTATATCAAGTCGTGGCAATATTTCGTGATGGTATTGATGCGTTTTAACAGAAAAGGAATACTCCAATGTATTTCATGATTCTGCTGGTAATTTCTTGCCTAGCGTTGTATTTTCATTATTTCCTTCCTCCAACATAGATGTTTCAGAATGCAGTGCAGCTATATGACACATTTGAGCTAAGTTACGGCTGAGATTCGGCTTGGCTAGTTAACAATCTATAAGATGACAAGCATGACGTCATTGAAGGTGGTATTAGAATAAAAGTTGAAGCCTTAGAACCTGATCTGTTTGAGTAGAGTGTGGGAGAGCTGGACAGAATAAATGACTCAAGTGTTGCTGCATTGCTCTCTTGACGCAAGGGCTAAACCCCACTGGCACCATTGGCAGTGGGTAGTCCAACAGCATTGTGGCTAATGTAGGAAAGCATTAACCAACGTGAAAATAGAAGGTTTAACCGAAACGTAAACACAGAATTACATTACACAATAAACCTTGGATGCCACTGAACACAACATGAAGGTGTTTCAGGTTATGTTTGCATACCTTGTAATAAATATTAGCTATAATTATTATTAGTAGTATACTTATAAAATATATTTTACCACTTGTCTGAGGGGCTTTATAATGTCTATTATACGTGTCTTAACATTTAATAAATATTTAAACTATTTTCATGTCTAGAACTTACTCGCTTCTGTCGGTTCAGAGACCTTTTGATTTTGTCAAATCACCGCCATCTAGTGTCACAACACAATGACTACATTCTGTTAAAATAAGTACTTAGAGTGCCTTTGAGGACTTGAGGTGAAGCCTAGTGTCCCTTGACCTACAGCTTCAGATTAATTTCAGAGACCAAGGACAAGACAGAGGTCATTGTAAAGTGGGGCCGAGTGGATAATCCCCACTGATGTAACCAGCTAGTGAGAGAATAAAGCTTCAGGAGATCCTCTCGGATAGATACGAAGATATTCGACATTAAAACTGTCATTTGAATTTGAAATTGTGGCTTTTCTTGAACTTAGTTACATTCCATGTTTTGTATAAATATTAAATAGGACCTAATTCAGGACAATGCATGGGTATCCAGCCACAATTTGTGAAGGTGAAGTTACATAAAGTGACTAGCATGGCTGAATGGTGACAACAGTTAACTTGAAATGCTTAACCATTAATGGTTTGTGGTTATGAATGAGATCATTTGTTTTGTTTCGCAGTGGTGCTTCATGTTAGCACTTTTGACTAGTACGGACTGTCTGTCTTTGTAATCCCAAACAAGCCTGATCCCTCAGAATGTTTGATCAATCCTGCATGCTCCTGCAGGTATTATTTATGATGGTACCTGCATGGGATATTTTCTAGCAAACCTATTTGCTTCTATTTTCCAAAATCTAAACAAATTAGCCATTTAAATCACACCAAGATAAAGCAGTTGATGAAGGTGAATGAATGAATGCAGTAAATTCATGTCCATCAATCCTGTGAAAGCAAGTTAATGAACATGAACTTTCTTTCTTTGTCATATCTATCCACCTCTAAAGAAAAAAAAAATAAATAAATAAATAAATAAAAAACCACCTGCTTCCATGACTCTTTTTGTTCTAATGCACCCCACTTCTCTGTGACACATCTGTTTTATATTTGAAGCGAGAGGAATAAACGCATATATCTCTGTCCATTCTGACCTCTCAAGCTCTCTCTGGTCAGTTGAGCTGCCTTCATCTAAATAATTTACATAAATGCATCTGATTAAATAAGCTCCAACAGAGGAGCTGCTATAGAAGCTGGAGTTGCTGAACTACACCCTGGATTGTTTTCACAGACTACATGGATATAAAAAAAAAAAAATACTTTACTGAGTCCACCGGATAACGACCCCTGGCACAGCAAAAATGTTACAGGTTTTCCGTCTTGTCCGTCGTATGACTTTGATTATTTATAAGAAAAAGACAACCTTCTCCAGGAACACAGAGGCTGTTATTTCTAATTTTTTTTATCTCACATTTTGACCCCAGCTGTGAAACTACACTGCACTAAGTGTGAGTACTGCAGTCGAGAGACACTAAAGAAGACCTCACACTATCATGTGTAAAACAAATACGGCTTGTAAATCTTAATAATGGTTATAATAAGCACACAGAAGGAACTTTCCCTCTGGCAGTGGGATTACCGCCCTGACAAGGCTTTGCAATTCCTAAAAAAAAAAAAACACCCACAGTGGAAAAAAAAATCAGAAAGAAAGTGAACAGAAAGGCTTGCATGTGCACTTGAAAACTGATATGTCAAGGCATGTTTTTAGTCCACTGTCAGGACCAAATGTCTGTAATGATAGGAATACAACAGAGCTACAAAATGAAGGTTTTATTTAAAAACAAAAAACTAAATAAACTTTTGGTTACTGAGATTAAGGTTAATCTTAGCGGTATGGCAGGGGAATGTGTGTGTGGGTGTGGGTGTGTGTTAAATTGGATAATAAGTAGCAGCATCTCTTCCCCCAGGAAGCTTGTTTTTATATACTTCTTAAGCACAAAAGGGCAGGGTCAAAGTCTTCCCACTGACTAAAATAAAACCTTCTTTAATGACCAGTGCCTATAAACTGTTATTGCATGGTCCAGGAGTATCAGTGTCCTGCATGTTTTAGTGCTTTCCTTGCCCTAAGACACACTCAAAAAAGGCCTGTTAATTAGCTGATTAGTTAATCAGGTGTGTCAGAGCAGAGAAAACAAGAAAATTACAGGGACGATGAACTTAAGCAGTTGGGAACCACACAGCCTGAGGTGGTGCAAATAATCACTAATCTACCTGAGAATTGAGAAAATAAAATCTACTTTAAAAAAAAATAAATCAACTTAATAACCTCGGATGTTGCTCATTTACCTTTTTCCATGGATGAAGGGGCTTCACAGACTTTTAAAACATGCATTCATTGGCATCAGTGTCATAACTGACAAATAAGGAATAAAACACAACTAGACCGTGCTATTATGGGAAAATTATCAAGTGTGATGATGTATTAACACCCCAAAGTTGGTTATTTGCAGTCTTATTATTTTACATATCAGTCTTTTTATTGCACTTATAAGACAGCAATTTGCCAATGATTACATTTTTATGTGTTAATAAACACTGTGTTGTACATAACTTATAGCTGCAATTGTCAGAGCTGCTGTTAATTAAGAAACACCTTTTGACCATCCATCCATCTTCTATACCGCTTATCCTTCCTTCAGGGTCATGGGGAAACCTGGAGTCTATCCCAGGGAGCATCCGGCACGAGGCGGGGTACACCCTGGACAGGGTGCCAATCCATCGCAGGGCACAATCACATACACATTCACACACCCATTCGGGAGGAAACCGGAGTACCCGGAGGAAACCCCCGCAGCACGGGGAGAACATGCAAACTCCGCACACACAGGGCCATGGCGGGAATCGAACCCCCGACCCTGGAGGCGTGAGGCGAACGTGCTAACCGTAGGTTTGAGGTCAGGGCCTCTGTGCAGGCCATTTGAGTGTATCCAGACCAGCCTTGGCAAGCCATGTCTTTATGGAGCTCGCCTCATGCTCAGGGGCATTGTCATGCTGGAACAGGTTTGGGCTAGGTCCCGTAAATCCAGTGAAGGGAAATAATAATGGTACAGCAGAGAAAGACATTCTAGACAATCATGTGCCTCCAACTTTGTGGCAAACATTTGGGGAAGCCCCACATATGGGTGTCATGCTCAGACAACCACATATCTTTGGCCATACAGTGCATCCGGAAAGTATTCACAGCGCTTCACTTTTCCCACATTTTGTTATGTTACAGCCTTATTCCAAAATGGATTAAATTCATTATTTTCCTCAAAATTCTACAAACAATACCCCATAATGACAACGTGACAGAAGTTTGTTTGAAATCTTTGCAAATTTATTAAAAATACAAAAACAAAAAAAAGCACATGTACATAAGTATTCATAGCCTTTGCTCAATACTTTGTTGAAGCACCTTTGGCACCAATTACAGCCTCAAGTCTTTTTGAGTATGATGCTACAAGCTTGGCACACCTATTTTTGGGCAGGTTCTCCCATTCTTCTTTGCAGGACCTCTCAAGCTCCATCAGGTTGGATGGGGAGCGTCGGTGCACAGCCATTTTCAGATCTCTCCAGAGATGTTCAATCGGGTTCAAGTCTGGGCTCTGGCTGGGCCACTCAAGGACATTCACAGAGTTGTCCTGTAGCCACTCCTTTGTTATCTTGACTGTGTGCTTAGGGTCGTTGTCCTGTTGGAAGATGAACCTTCACCCCAGTCTGAGGTCCAGAGCGCTCTGGAGCAGGTTTTCATCAAGGATGTCTCTGTACATTGCTGCATTCATCTTTCCCTCAATCCTGACTAGTCTCCCAGTTCCTGCCGCTGAAAAACATCCCCACAGCATGATGCTGCCACCACCATGCTTCACTGTAGGGATGGTATTGTCCAGGTGATGACTGGTGCCTGGTTTCCTCCAGACATGACGCTTGCCATTCATGCCAAAGAGTTCAATCTTTGTGTCATCAGACCAGAGAATTTTGTTTCTCATGGACTGAGAGTCCTTCAGGTGCCTTTTGGCAAAAGGTGGGCTGTGGCTTCCGTCTGGCCACTCTACCATGCAGGCCTGGTTGTTCTTCTGGAAGGTTCTCCTCTCTCCACAAAGACATGCTGGAGCTCTGTCAGAGTGACCATCGGGTTTTTGGTCACCTCCCTGACTAAGGCCCTTCTCCCCCGATCTCTCAGTTTGGCCAGGCGGTCACCTCTAGGAAGAGTCCTGGTGGTTCCAAACTTCTTCCATTTACAGATGATGGAGGCCACTGTGCTCATTGGGACCTTCAATGCTGCAGAAATGTTTCTGTGCCCTTCCCCAGATCTGTGCCTCGATACAATCCTGTCTCAGAGGTGTACAGACAATTCCTTGGACTTCATGGCTTGGTTTGTGCTCTGACATGCATTGTTAACTGTGGGACCTTATATAGACAGGTGTGTGCCTTTCCAAATCATGTCCAATCAACTGAATTGACCACAGGTGGACCCCAATCAAGTTGTAGAAACATCTCAAGGATGATCAGTGGAAACAGGACACACCTGAGGTCAATTTTGAGTGTCATGGCAAAGGCTGTGAATACTTATGTACATGTGCTTTTTTTGTTTTTTATTTTTAATAAATTTGCAAAGATTTCAAACAAACGTCTTTCACGTTGTCGTTATGAGTTATTGTAATTTAATCCATTTTGGAATAAGGCTGTAACATAACAAAATGTGGAAAAAGTGAAGCGCTGTGAATACTTTCCGGATGCACTGTATAATGTATTTACATACACATTTACACTTTCTGGCCAGTGTATGCTGTCCAATTACATTAAAAATATCCAGCAACCACTTCTGCTAGAGCACTGCAGTAAAAATAAGAAGAACTTAAATGTTATGAAGAAGGACTGGCTTAAATAAACTCCTACAGGGCAAAATCCCAATCCTTTTACAGTGTTCATTTGTGTCCAGCTGGACCTATATAAACATACTGGGTGTTAATTCAGGGTGTTAACTGGGGATTTTGCTGAGAATAGAAATGTTAAACTCAACCCTTCCTAACACGCCTTCAACACGGGCTGAGCAACAGGCTGCTATAAAACTGCTGATTTTAGGTGAGCTTTTTATACAAATCATCTGAATCACTACTAACATAGGATTCTGCCACACCTCCCACCATAATAATGAAATTATCAGATGAAGAACATCGTGACTTTGGTTTTCTCTTATAAAGATCTGACATCTTTTCATAATTTTTTTTATATATATAGATAACCGTATACTCAAGGATTCGGTGAATTTTTAAGGGTTATTTGACTCCTGAAGGAATCTACGTGGAATCCTATCTGTTAGATACTGTTATAGGGTTCTAAACATAAGATGTTTTTCTTAAGGCGTTTTAGAAATGCAATAAAATCCATGCAACATTTTACTTAACAACAATTTTGGTTGAAATATCAGTTTAAAATGGAACTGTGTAGATGAATTCAGATATATTGCCAGTTTTTGAATTTCCACATTGTCTAAGCTATCTTGCCAACAATAAAACAAAATTCCCAACACATGGTAGATTTCTGAAACCCTCAAGCTGTTGACCATCTACATTTTCTGAAGAAGATATTTAAAAAATAAAATTAAATAAAAAAAAAAAAATTAATGACAGGTTTGATAATTTGGATGCATGTTTTAATCGATTTAGGCCATTTCCCCCTTAATCCTCAGTACCACATTTAAAATAATTCTTTGATATATATTGGTATCATTTCTATCTTTCTTTGCTTTTTAATTGTATTTTCACACTTTTTTTGTTCTTGTTGAGACATGTCATAATTTCAAAACTATTGGCTACTCTTGTCTGTGTCAGTGAGGAGATTAAACAACTCATTCAGTCTTCAAACTTTTATTTGCAGCATTAGCACTGATTTCAAGGCAAATAAATCCCACCAGAGAGACAACTTTAGCAGACATAAAATGGTTCAACACAGTTCCAAATGTGGCCCAGGAGGTCTTGGCTCACCAGCTCAGCAACAATTTATCTCTGTATTATACCCTTAATATGCCTTTGCAGCATTTACACAGGCATGTACCAAACCCTGGCCAAGAACCATAGGTTCGTAGGGTGTTTCCTGCATCCATACATTCTTCACTCCTCATTTTCTTTACAGTCTTGTTCTATCCGCCTGTCTCGTTGGTGCCATTATACTTTGCAATTACTACATTTAATAAGGTTAGGGTTATAAAAGGGCGAGAGTAGATTATATTAATATGTTATTGTGTCTTACCTCACTGGAAAACTTGCTTCAGATTGGTTCCGTTAGCCTGAACCATCTTGGAAATAATTCACTTGTGACGATACTGTGTACATGGTTTTAACCAACTTCATGCTTATTTTGTAGTATATACAGTACATGTACACACATCTGATGCCCCAGTATAATTGAATATTACATATTCAGGTCATATGGGATATCAGGTTAAGAAGCTGACCCCATAAAACAGTCATGACTGGCATCCTGTGGTATGCGACAGAAAAGTTGTGAGAGCAAGGTTTTTACATTCATGTCATTTAGAGATCATGGGACAGGGAAAGACTTCAGTGTCGCATTTACAAAATCCTTAATTACCTGGTCACGGTTGCAGTGGTTTAAACTAGGCTACTCTAATTGTATACATTTTGGGAATTAGAACCAACTACTCACTCAGTCACTTTCACTAACTGCTTCATCCTGATCAGTGTCAGTGTGGAGCTGATGCCTATCCTGGGAACACTGGGCATGAGATGGGAATACCCCCTGGATGAGACACTGGTTTGACGCAGGGCTCAAGGCAAGAATAAGCCTTTATTTATCACATATATACATTACAGCACAGTGAAATTATTTTCTTTGCATATCCAAGCTTGTTAAGGAGTTGGGGTTAGAATGCAGGGCTAGCCATGATACAGGGGCAGAAAGGGTTAAAGGCCTTGCTCAAGGGCCCAATAATGGCAGATTGGCGTTGCTGGAGCTTGAACCCCCGACCTTCTGATCAGTAACCCAGAGCCTCAGAACTTCACCGTGCTGCCCATAGAACCAACTACATTTGTTATAAGATATTGTTGGAAAGGTCCAGCAAAAATAATAACTGCGCAAGCTGTATTACAGAAAAGTTACACGCACTTCCATAATTGAGGCCGAGTATGAACTTGAGTGATGTAGCTGAGGACGAGGAACTGTCCAAGCCAGAATTCACACACCATGCAGACAGTGTTGGCATTTCATTGCTTTTTTTTTCAGGATTTTCAGGGGTATAGTGGTAGCGTTCATATTTAATGGGCTACTTGTGCTACTAGCACATGTCTTGCATCATTTTTCAGTCTTACAATAAAGTCATAGTTTCGGGCTAATGTTAGCGTGGGTGTTCGTTTCTATTAATAAGTCTTTTCTTACCTTCATATCTGTTTATAAATGATGACGCATACATCTGATGTCTGACATCTTTCTCCAGCTTACTAAAAGGAACTTTGCACGTTTTTGTACCAGCAGCCCATTAAGACAAACAAACATACATCCTGACCCTTTCTCCTCTCCAGAACTGCATGATCCATCCTGATGCCCTACTTCTGGTTGCAGATCTCATCACCTGAAAACTCCTCGCTGCTGCTGAGGATGACCTCACATGGATAATCTTAAGGTCAATGAGATAACTGTGGATAGTACAACTTATAAACCATAAAGATGGCTTAGGATTGCACTTGCTACAGTACAAACAGTTTTGCACTGAAGTCTAGCGTCTAGAAGTCTAGAATAGTCTAGAGTAGACGTCATGTTAAAACTATAACGGATTCAGAAAAGACTCTGATGCTCATACTCATAAGTTTCTCATAAGCTCATTAGTTCCTAATTACACAATTGCACCATAGAGTATAGAGTTACAGAAGGGAAATTATTTACAGTCGCCCTGTCTGTTGTCACCCAGATGAGGACGGGTTCCCTTTTAAGTCTGGTTTGTCTCAAGGTTTCTTCCTCATGTCCTCTCAGGGAGTTTTTCCTTGCCACGTCACCTCTGTCTTGCTCATTAGGGATACATTTATATATTTTTGTAAATCTGCTTGTGACAGTGTCCACTGTTAAAAGCACTATACAAATAAAACTGAATTGAATTAAATATACAGACAAAAAAACAAACAAACAAACAAACAAACAAAAAATCCTTCCGGTTTAGACCACGCCCACTTACTGATACAGATACTTGGAGCACTATATACAGATATTGATGGTGGCATTGTTTCACCCCTAAGGTATACTTATAGGATGGATGTATGGATGCCACTTCGCGTAATGCTCATCTCCAAGTGCTTTCCAGACTTTGTTTTGACCTGTTGCTTGTCTAAAATGACTATAAATGCAGGTTAACATCAGTCTGGTGCAGATGGCGTTACTCCAAAACGGTCCGAGCCTCCATCAGCGCGTGTTGGGTGACGTCAGCGGGGAGGCGGAGTTCAGTTCAGTGAGGTGACACGTCACTAAACAACCGGAGACGTCGTCTTGTCCTCAAAGCGTTCAGAAAAGAGGCTTTGTATCGAGCGCTTCCTCTCTTCCGAGAGTAGCTCGTTGTCGGTGCCAGCGGCGGGAATAGAAAGACAGGCCAGGCGTCGGTTCATTAGCAATGCGGATTGCGACGCTGATCTCTCTGGCGAGGCCGATCGGCCCGGTGGTGGTAGGCATCTCTCTGGGCTTCACTCTCAGCCTGCTCAGTGTCACATGGGTGGACGAGAGCTGCGGGTACGGCGCCGTCGCTGTGACTGAGGAGGCGCCGGTGGCCGCGTCCGGAGGTGCGAAGGGAGCGCGCAAACCGAGCTCGATAGCAGCGGGCAACGCCGAGGAGGACGACTTTCAGCCCAAAATAGTGCCGTATAACAAGCCCGCCCAGCAAGGTCCGCCGAAGAAAGTTTTCAGGTAGGCGTAAGTAGAGCTTCTGCTTGTTTCTGCTGGAGATGCCATGGATGAGGCAGTCCACTCTATACATGCGACCCTTTAATACCTGATTTGTTCACCGTGCGTGTCTTGTTTAATGCTCTTACACTATGATTACACTGCATTAGAAGTTATATAGCATTTGGTACTATATGAACTAGCAATTTACATAGTTTATTTGTTTGTTTTCTTTTGCAATAAATAGTGTCAGTATTAAGAGTGTGGTTGTGTGTTGCAGTAGGGGTCAACACGTTAACCAGCGCACTTATTTATTTATTTATTTATTTATTTATTTATTTATTTATCAATCAAACTTAAGCCAGTGGTTTTCAAAGTGGGGGCCGCCAGGGGGCGCCCTGGGGGCCTCAACAATTTGGTGTGAAAAAATAAATAAATACATGATTTTCTCTTTCTCACTTTCAGACAACCACCCACACACACACACACACACACACACACACACACAATCAGTTCCTAATGTAATGTAAAGATGCAAGATGTAATTATTAATAAAAAAAAATTTAAAAAGGGGGATATATTCAGAAGTCTGTATTTTTAATGTTAATGCCATTTGGGGGGGCCTTGCCCTGGAAAAGTTTGGGAACCACTGACTTAAGGAACTTGCAGTAAGTTCAGAAGAATCACTGAAACCGAGTCTAAATGCCAATCACTATTTTGGAGCGTCCACGCCCGTCTGCCACAGCCTAAAGGCCACATCTGTGCTCTCTTATTCCTCAGCCAGTTTATATGTTAGAAGTCTTACAGGCGCTTGACATGGCATATTGTTTTCTGCAAGCATCAACAAAAAGGGTTTCCACACTGCTATGATTAAAGACATTTGATCTAACGCTTTTGATGCATGCCCTTGCTCCTGTTATTAAAAGGAGCTCAGTATCCTGTTGTACACTAAGTTGTTGGTTCACTTCCCAGTGATCACATTTCAGGCAGAGGAATACGCTTGATTCGATTTCTACACTAGTCTATACGATCTTCAGGGTTCTAATCATTTGGTTAGCTTAAATTAAAAGTGGAATAAAGAGCTCTAATTTAAAAAAAAATAAAATAATAATCCATCTGAGGAACCGTTTAAGATCAATTTGTCCAAACATCTTTAGGCAGATTATGATTCTTAGTAGGGTTGTCACGATACCAAAAATCGACTTGCTATGCTATACCAGCTTTAGTATCACGATACCAAGTAGTATCATGATACCATGCAATACTGTGTTAATTCAAATCTATAAAATGATCATTGTTTCTGTGCAACATTTACAGGAATTCATAACTATTAATGAAAACAGGCACACCTAATTTTCCTCCGAATACTTTGTTAATGAGAGTGAATAACTGACTATTGGAAATACTCAAGAACAGTCATACAATTGGCAAGCAACTAATTCAGTGTGCTACATATTTCATCTATCTGCGCAAATAGAAATTGTCCTCAGAGTATGAATAATGAACACATTAGGAATAAATAAGGTCGAGAATTAAGGTTAAATGAAGTGTCGCTAACCTTTTGTGTTTTCTGCAAAAGCAGTGAGATGTGTTGTTTTGGCGGAAATTGTATTAACTGCCGGACATGCAACATTACTTAGAGAAATAGCGTACTGACAGTACTACCGTTTAAAAAAATACTGTGGCATCGGTGGGATTTTATAGCCTTTGTATCACGATACTACCATACAGTAGTCCTGGTATACCGTGCAACCCTAATTCTTGGCGTTTTGAGTGAGGAAATGTAGAATTCCTAACACACAGTATCAAGATGAGCTAAGAAATTATGCCAATATGTGTATATAATGTAAATTTCATGTAATTCTCTTCTTTTTTTTTTTTCTTTTTTTTTAAACTCCTTTTAGAGCCAAGTATGCCAGCACAGAGCTGGGTATCCATGAACGTCTCTTCGTAGCAGTCGTGACATCCAAAAACAACTTGAACACATTGGCTGTGGCAGTTAACAGGACGCTGAATCACCATCTGGATGGCCGCCTTATCTTTTTCACCGGCTCTCACAACCGTAAAGTCCCTCACGGGATGTTTGTGGTGGCCCACGGTCATGAGCATCCTGTGCCCAACATGTTCCAGACGGTGCAGTACCTCCTGGAGCACCATGTAGCAGAGTATGACTGGTTCTACATACTTCAGGATGACACTTACATCCAGCCTGACAGACTGAAGACGCTGGTGGGCCACTTGAACATGGACCTCCAGTTGTACATGGGCCACCCAGGGGAGTTCATTGGAGGTGAAGCCCAGGGAAGGTACTGTCATGGAGGCTCAGGTTTCCTCCTGTCCAGGGCCTTATTGCTGAAGCTTAAGCCGTTCTTGGAGCGTTGCAGAACTGACATTGTTAGTGTCAGGCCTGACGAGTGGCTGGGGCGTTGCATCATCGATCATGCTGGCATTAGCTGTGTGAAGGAGCACGAGGTAGGACGGATCCATTAGCACATACTCAATCTGTATCAGGGTTAATTGTTTGGTGGGCTGTGAAAACTAGTCAAACTGACAGAAATTGAGTTTTTCTGCCAGTTTTATACCTTGAGACCTCTGCTTTAAAGAAACATAAATATACTTTACCGAAACGACACGCAAATGATTTTATTTACTTTCTAACCTTGCGTTGGCTCTCTGCCTGCAGACATCCTGTTGGGTAAGGAGCCGGCAAATGTAAAAGCAGTCGGTCTGCATGAAGATATCTAATGGTAGCTAAAGTGTGCGCAATTTTTCACAATCTGTTCAAGCTTTTGGATTAGGTAGTCTACATGCCAGATCGAAACAGTCATAAGCTTGAGCAATTCAGTTTGTAATCAGATACTAGCTGTCTACAATGCTCTTGTGCCATCATGTCATTTATACAGAGAAGTGCACTTATACACTTTGTACAGATGACGGCGGAAGAATATCGAATTGATCTTAAAACAAGAAATTTAGCCAACATAACAGTACTGAATTAATCAGCGATTATTTCCCCACTGATGTCAGCAGGAACGGAGGTCAGTCGAGTGACTTTTACCATCAGACGGATGTGGATGATGCTGATAATCAAAGTCATTTCCCATTCTAACCCTCTAATTCTTTAAAATTTCCAGTAATGGTTTTCCTTAAGTAAATTAGGTTATAAATGTAGACGTAGGTGTGACATTGGACTGACTTGTGTTTGAAATGCATGCAAAGGATAAACATGTTCCAGCTGAGGAAAAAGGAATGCTATACTGTATAGGGTGTCCCAAAAGTCTTCATACATAGTGGATGTTTGTGGACACTCACTTCTCGGCTGGCCCGCAACACTTCCAGTCTTTTTGAATTTGTTAATAAGTTTGGCCGTGCGTGCGTGCGTGCGTGCGTGCGTGGTGTTTGCCATGCGTCCTGTTGAAGTCCCATCGCAATCTTGCGACAGCTTCCCGATCCAGCCATGAGAGTGATTTCAATACGTTCTTCTTTTGTCAAGAGCATTCTTAAAGGTTATCTGAAAAAAAAATATCAGTAATATAAACTACAGTAAGTATGAACATTTTTTGTAAGTTATTTTGCTACAAAGTGTTTCCCTATGTATTTTTGGGACACCCAGTCTATTAGAAAATGTCGCTTTTTGACCATCTGAAGGGTTTTTGCAGGCCACCATACAATTATGACTCATCATTTTAATGGTTCCATTTTTCCTACCCTTTCATGCAGCTATATTCTCTTCCTCACATATTTTCAAACTTTGTTGCTTTTCAAGTTGTTGCTTCATGGCTTTCCAAATGCAGTGAGTATACGCCTCTTCGGTAGAGGCTGGACTCGCTACTGAAGCTTCTCATCATGAGGTCCAATTACGTTGTATGTAAAATAGCATCTATATTAGTATAGAGCTGTATATGCAGGAGAGTTTGACAAATTATAACCTGGCATGGATCATCCTGGCCAGCTCCAAAAGCAGACCAGTGTAGATAAAGCAAACTGTTCATGTTGCTGCATTCCCCTGAGAGGTCCATGTTTATGCTGGCTACAAGTGACTTCATTTTTCAAGCTCAGCTCTCGTCTGTCAGCAGGAAACCACTATGCCCAGGAGTATTTGCCTTCGATGAGAAGGTGGCTTGTTTCGCATTGAGATACAGTACAGCTATGTGCAATATCAGGGCCAAATTATGAACACTAACAGTATTTCAGGGCCAAAGTCCCTATTTCTGCTGTCGACATGCTTGCAAGAAAGTAGTCATAAGTCATAAGTTTGTGAACCTCGGCACAGTCTCTCAGAACATGTCACGAGATGCACTGCAATATGTATGCTGCATGCTGTTTACAGAGCATGAACTGATTTTCTGCCAAATACCTTTAAACTGCACTACTCTTGGTTTATGGGTGGTTCCACTGATTGGGTACCATTTAGCCCTTGTAACATTCAAATGTGTTCACCTCACTTTTTTTTTTTTTTTTTTTTTTACAAGGTTTCTTTGCTGACGCTGGCTACATTTCAATCATAAATGAGGAACAGGGTTGAGGATTTTTTTTTTTTTAATTTTTTATTTTTTAAGCATAGAATTAGCAACTAGACATAATAATGGCTTTGAGGACATTCAAAAGATGTACATAATTAAAAAAAAAAAACACGCGTTTATTATCAATCGATAATTTTGATAATAGTGTTTCAAAGTGGCAGCCTCAGCACAGTGTTATCTGGAAGTAAGTGTTAAAGTGGAAGTTTTATATGAGGCTATGCTAACAGGCTGAGCACAAGCAAGAGCACCAGGAGTCACATTCTATGCTAAAATGCGATGTTGACCTTTCCTTTGCCTTGATTGTTCTACGTTTACACTTTTACATTGCACACATTTTATTTAATAAGTCCAAGAGTTTCTTTAACACTTGTTCATTTAATCTTCATATAAGATACAAGAGAAGATATTTGTTTACATTTTATTTTGTATTTGTTGTTTGCCTTATTAAAGTGGGTACATTTTAAAAATACAGTGGGTAAATTCAAACCTTTTTTTTTTTTTTTTTTTTTTTTTAACTGGTCTTTGTTTAAATAATTTTAGTTTATCAATAATTATCAATGCCGAATGATATGAAACATTTATATCATGATATAATTTTTTTAGCTGAACCACCCAGCCCTACATAAAGTTTAGTAATAGCATCAATTTCTTTTTCTTTTTTCACAATTTAATGGATAGAAGATTTGTTCTTAACATACATCCTAGTGACCTCGGTATACAGTTTTGTTTTTTTTTGTTTTTTCTTTCCCTATTAAATTGAGAATTTTTACTTTTTCACTTAAAGGAAGTACTTTACAGCTTCCCTTTGGCACATTTGCGATTTTATACTGGCGATTTGCCAGCATCACTACTCTTGTGCTTTCGGGCCATTACTAAGAAAAATATGTGTAACTTGAACACAAGCACTGCAATGACGAGAGCGTTGATCTGATAACCGAGACAGCTACTAAGTGACAAATGGCTGGTTATGAATGTTTGCTATTTCTGGAATTTTCTATGTCGTTTTTTCAGACTGCGATCAACCACAGTTACGTGAAACCACAGTAACTGGAAAGGTGTAAAAGGGGGTTTACTGTAAATTGAAAATGTTTCCTTGTGCAGTTCCTGCCTGCTGAAAATGTATTTTCGGGTATTATTATACCCTACCATACTCCTTAAACCTGTGGAAATGTACTTAAAAAGTTTTGCCCTAATTTTAGCTGCCAGTTGTAGATGATTTACATAATTTTTCATGATTTAAAAAAAAAAAAAAAAAAAAATTAATTATTTTAATGGTAAATTGGGAGCAGGGAACAATCAATACTGCACAAGCCTAATGCCTGGTGAATGTGTTCAGGGTTGAGTGAAGTATTCAAATGATTATATTTTAAGGTACGATTTAGTTTGGGTTGGGACATGCAAAAATGGAATTTTCTAAAGTTCTGTAAATATTTTATTAATAATCTGGAATATGCACATGGGTTATAAAAGACACTTTACTCATGTTAAAAATGTTATTCGATATGTATAAAAAAAATAATCAGTGGGACACAAAGCTGAAAAAGTCTATACCCTCCTGTTAAGATTGCAGGTTATTGTGATGAAACAAAGATGAATCATGTCAGATTGTTGTCCACCATTAATGTGTTATTGCAAACAGCATTCAGGCAGAAAAAAATATATATATAATTTTCAGGGGAAAACCCCTTGCAATAACCTGTTTTCACACGCCTTAACTTGAATTCAACCATGTAGCAAAGGGAACTTCATTCCTTGTACATAAGTCTATGGTTTTGTACTTTTATACCATAAGACATTTAGTGAAGTAGGTTGTACAGGTTTACCTTTTTTTTTTGCAATTTTCCTACTGTGCTGGTGTCCCTTCCTTAAAGTTCTGAATTGTCAAAGGATACATTCACATTTCCTCCTTAAATTTTTTAAAGAATTCTTTTTATTTGTACATAAATTGTAGAGGGAGTTACAGGGAGCCAGTGTAATGAGATGATGAGTGACTTAATGTTATAGAAGTAGCGGCAATTGTCCTGCGTACTGTATGTGCATCTGGGAGAAAACGGCATCCACTAGATGGCATGTCAAATCCAAAACATCCCTGTCTGTCAGTAATGCAACATTACTGTGCAACAAATATGTCTGTCTTAAAACCTTCCACTGTCACTGTTGTTGTCAGTTATCAATATCTGCATCAATCTAAAGAACTTTGTCCTCACATTCTAAAGTAATTACTAATCTAAAAGATCCAGAAGAACGGTATGCAAGACAGACCTTTCCATAGCATTGAAGGTTTTTAAAAATTCAAATATTTGTTATAAAATGTGAACCGGTTAGCATTAAAACACAAGCATAGAATGGTACATAAGGATAAGATTTGAGATACAACACTAGTTTGTTTAGTCCATTGTGGTCACAGTGTCACATGCTGCTATACGGGCCCACAAGCTGCGTTGGCATTGCACCACCCAGACACTGAGCTCCTTTCTGTGGATGTACATATGTGATGCATTGATATGTACTGCAGCCATCTTGTGTATAATTAAAAGCAAGTATAATCCAGGCTTTGCATGTTTAAATTGATCTGTGGTGGTTTACAAGTGACAAGCCAGACAGTGTTGCATGGAGATGACTGACAATACAGTAAAACTCCCATCAAATTCAAAATCACCACTTTTTGGAGGGCAAGACTATTTGAGGATCTAGACACTCAAACGTGGTTTATCCGTAGACAGACTATGATGTAAACATAGTCAGCCGTTATTATTTTTGGTTGCCGAATAAAGTTTGGATATTGGCACTTGTAGGATTAGCAAAAGAGGAATGACTAATCTCTGATATGAGCAAGCCATAAGTGAAAGGACTTCCTGTCCTCTGCAGGATGGCCTGCTGAGAGTCGTTAAGTTAATAAGTGTAATTAGGGTGAGATGTTTAAAACAGCATTACTGCTGTCAGCAGGGGTTGTACAGACATGGGCACTTGGCAGGGCCATGTTCTTTTTAGTTATGATGAACTGTAATTTAGCGTACATGAAAAATGCAGCATTATGCTTTAAAGCTTGAGGATTTGAGAAATAGTCTGTATTGGACTACATGTCATATTTGGATATTTTTGTTTTGTCTCACAGGAGCTTCATTATAATTACTTTGAGATGAGAAACACCATGGACCTGAGTGGAGATGAAAGCCCGGACTTCCAGAACGCTCTCTCGGTTCACCCTGTGAGCAACCCAGAGCAGATGTATCGCCTGCACAGATACTTCACAGAAAGAGAGCTACAGAAAACCTATGAAGAGATCAAGAAACTTCAGGTGAAAGTCTCCAGCTATTTTTTTTTTCTTTGTTTGTTTATCTGTTCCTCTGTATCAAGCCCCTTCCTTCACTCCTTATTCCACTCTTTCCATTGCCATAATTCTTTCTTGCTTACTGCCATTCTCCTGGTCAATTCTATTTGGATTATTGTTTCTATGCGATACAAATACTCTATTTTATTTCCTTCCATGTTTACGATTCACACACCATGGAGCTGTGGATGTCTCATAATTTCTTCATCTCAAACCGGTAAAGTTAGAATTGGTGTCAAGTTTATGCACCTCTTTGCAAGAGGTGGGTATGTAGTAATCAGGGTTGCCAGACTGGATTGACCGAATTTGAGAACAGTGCAACGTACAGGTCATGAGTTTTGAAAAATGACTTTTTTTTTTTTTTTTTTTGCTTATTTACTTTTGAATAGTTTGAAAATTATGATCTTGTTGTCTACATATTCATTGGGTCATGGCGAACGGATGAACCGCCTGTCCGCCATTTTGAAATTTGTCATATATTGTAATATCTTTAAAAATTTTGGAGACATCAGCAGAAAATTTGGTAGGGCTCGTTCATGCCATGTCCTCTGTGTACCTGAGAAACTTGAACACAGCACCACATACTGTTCTAGAGATATTTTTTTTTTTTTTTTTTTTTTTTGTAAAAAGACACAACTTGAAAACATTGTTAAAATCAAATTTTTTTTTTTCAGTGTCATTACATACCTTTTGTGTATGCCGATTCCAAAGGTATCTCATTTGTCATTTTCCATCATTTTGTTTGTCTGCCATATTGGAGTAAATGAAAAACAGTTTGGGGTTTTTTTCCGCTACTCTTCCGACAAATCTTGTCCAATTTTGTTCAAATCGGGTCAGATGATGTTTGGACCTAACCACACAGAAATGATTGAACAGATTTTTGATATTTTCTACCGTTCCTGAGAAGTACATTTATGAATTTGACCTTGCCTGTGTTTATCTTATGCTAATTAGCTTAGCATGCTAATCGGTTAACATTCCAGCTGATGCTTTTGTGTGCTCATTCTCACCTTAGAAGTTCTCCTCAGCATCAAGACAAACATGCGTTCTCTGTGTGACGCACTGTGATGTGTCATTTGGTTCCTTTCTTTAAAGGACCAGTAACATTTCAATCTCTTGGCATGTAAAAAAAACGCCTCTATTCTGTTAATTTCCTGTTCAATCTCATGCTCAGCTGTGCTTCTGAATCAATCTTGTATTCATTCGTGTACATTTTATTTCTCCTCTTCGTGTTCTCCGGGCTCTGCATTGCGCTTGCTGTGCCTTTGGTGCATGGCCCCGTTAATCACTGCTTGCAGGTATATTTTTTTTATTATTAATTACAAATAATCAACAACTGTGGCCCGTTTACATTTTAACAAAATTATGTGTCAGCACAAGTTTATTTGTTTCGAATCAACCTTAATATATGTATGGGTGGTGGCCTGGAAAAACTTTTTTTTGCCATATTTTCACATTTCAACTTTAAGAACCCTTAGATATTTCACCAAAATGGCATATAAATGTTTTTTTTTTTCCTCCCTCTCTCTCTTTTTAATCTTGTATAGTCTTCCTGCATTTTCTCACACAGTGAAAATCACACTTTGATCAAGTTGGTGGATAGTACCATCTAGTAGCAAACCTGACATATGCTTAATCAGTTCAGTTTGAGCATCAGATACCTGCTGTCAAAATGTCCACGATGTTCCTGCACTGCAGTCGGAATGAAAATAGTTAAAGGCAGTTTTCTCCGTTTTCACTTGTAGGGGTAACCACACTTTAAATTTTTAGAACTTATGGTGGAGATATTTCAATTATTGGGAACTCTTTTTTTTTGTTGTTGTTGTTTTCAGAACTACCTACAGTAGAATTTGCATTTACATGGACAACAATAATCCACTCTTAACCCGATTAAGACCATAGTTTGATTAAGAAACTAGCATGTAAACAGCAATTTTTAATTTCCTTTATCTGATTAAGGTCATACTCGAAGTAAGCAATAATCGAATTAAGACAGGTGGAGTACTCCTGTTTTAGTCGCATTATGGACGTGTATTACAGACATGTAAACACCTTAATCACATTATGAACGTCGTGTGGGAGTTTTCACCGCATTTTGCGACAGGACACGATCACACACGGCAGTTTTACGGTGAACAAGAGAGTTCGGCTGCGTCCCAAACCGCATACTTGCCTACTATAGTCCTGTAGTGGGGAAAAATACATGTATCTCGATTACTATATAGACGGTGAGTATGCGGTTTGGGACGCAGCCCACGGCTTCAAGCAGTCGTCTATTAGCACGTACAGCATGACAAATAATTAACTGCACTTAAAGCGTTCGTAAAAAAATTTAATAAAAACACCCAAAACTGTATACGGTACCATAATGAAGACCAACTGTATGTCGATACGTGAAATTCTGGAGGGACGTCGCACGGCGTGGCGTGGTGACATAATGACATGTGCCGTTAATCTAATTATGTTCTATAACATGTAAAACAGGTACATGACAGGAGTATTCTAAAAGCGACTCGTAAACACCTTAATCACAATATTATCTTACTCAGAGTAAGGTCAATAACTACATTACTGCTGTCCATGTAAACGTAGTCAGTGTCACGTTTTCACCATGTGAAGGGTTTTCCCAGGTGGCCACAAGTACTAAATAAGTAGCTTAAATGCAATGGAGTGTGTACTGGTGCAGTGTACTGCGGTTTCAATTGACAGAAAATGCAAAGTAGACACTACGCAGCTGTTGAAACACACAATATTTTTATTTGCACTCCTACATTTCTCAGTGACTTTGTTTCAACATCTCGTATATGTGACACACTCCAAAAGAAACATACCTGACTGATTAACTCTACACAAATGTCGGTAATATTTCCGTTAATCTGATGTTATTATAATGCTTTTATTTTGTGTTTGCCGCAGGCGCAGATAAAGAACATCAGCCACTTGGCTGTGGACGGCAACAGGAGCACAGCATGGCCTGTAGGAGTCCCACCACCGTTCATGCCCAAGAGTCGGTTTGAGGTCCTTCGCTGGGACTATTTCACAGAAGAGCAGCTGTTCTCCTGTGCTGATGGCTCGCCCAAGTGCCAGCTGAGTGGCGCCGACCGTGCCGATGTGGATGATGTCATTAAGGTTGCTGTGGCTGAGCTGAATAAGAAATACTCACCTGTGCTGCAACTGAGTGCCCCACAGTTAGTCAATGGCTACCGCCGCTTTGATCCAACCCGTGGCATGGAATACACACTTGACCTTCAGCTCCGGGCTGAAACCGAATCAGGCTCCGGGCATTTGGTGTCACGGCGCGTCCATTTGCTTCGGCCCTTAAGCCGAGTGGAGATCATCCCCATGCCGTATGTGACTGAGGCAACACGGGTACACATTTTGCTGCCCCTAACTAGTGCAGACCGTACCACAGTGGTTCGATTCCTGGATCGCTGCATTTCAGGTCTGTTTGAGCCAGCTGAGAATGCAATACTCAGCTTCCTCTTCCTCTATGAGCCTGCAGAGGCACAGAAAGTGGGCACAGATGACGTTTTTGCAGAGGTCAAGGCAAAAGTAGCTGCAATAGAACGGCGCTTTCCTAACGTCAAAGTGCCATGGATCAGTGTGAAGACGGAGAATCCTGGTCTTCTGCGTGTTTTGGATGTGGTATCGAGGAAGCACCCAGCAGACACGTTGTTTTTGATAGCTACTGCTGACACAGCGCTCAACTCCGAATTCCTGAATCGCTGCCGGATGAATGCTATAAGTGGCTGGCAGGTTTTCTTCCCCATTCATTTTCAAGACTTCAACCCACGAGTGGCGTATCCGGATCAGGCTCTGCCTACAGCTACAGATTTAGTGCGTGAGGCGGGCCACTTCGACCGCTATTCTTTTGAAGAGGCGTGCTTCTACAATGGTGACTACATGTCTGCTCGTGCGCACATGGAAGCCGATGCGCATGAGGACGAGGAGCTGCTGGAGAGCCTGGATATCTATGATGTGTTTGTGCGCTATTCAGGCCTGCACGTGTTCCGTGCCGTGGAGCCTGCGCTGCGCCAGGAGTACCGAAATCGCACGTGCGATGCACGACTGAGCGAGGACACCTTCCACCGTTGCCTCCAGAGCAAACGTGAAAGCATTGCGTCCCGCTCCCAGCTCGCCATGCTCATGTTCGAACAAGAGCAAGGCAACAGCACCTGAACCCTTTCAGGAGTTGCATTGCAGGAATCCGAGACTGGCGATTGTCTAGCATGTTCTGTCCTGTGAGATTTCTACAAATCATCTGAAACAACAAGGTGCTAGGCGTTCTCTAAATAAGCCACCACTCCATAACCCTGCAATGGGAAGAATGGAAACCTACATTTGAAGGAACTTTTTTTCAGAGTACGTCTAGGTTCTGACTGAAGAACGTCTCTGTGGTGGCCCTGACAGAAGCAATAAGTATCGTGGAGGAAACTTGAGGGCTAATTTTGTTTACAACAAAACTAGAGACCTCAGAAATTGTGGAAACCATCCAGTTCAGTGTCCAGTTCTCCGAATCTCCAAATGCCTGTTTGTTCGAAATGTATTTCTGTCTCACATTCCTTTTCATGCTTGCTGTGTTTGTCGGGGTCCAACAACCAGCTCTGTATAGCCTCTGTCCCTTTCATCATGGTACCATGTATTTCATGACTTGTAAAGAATCTGCAAAAAAGTGTGAGTGCCGCACTGTGCATTTCTCAAGTTGTGTTGCATTTGCCCAGATTGAGGAAATAAGCAACACAAATGATCAGTGCTTTACAAGGATGTGAATGTATACATGTCTCGTGTGTGTGTGTGTGTGTGTGTGTGTGTGTGTGTGTGTGTGTGTTTTGACAGCCTGACATTGGCCTCTGTGGTACCAATATCTTGAATGAGATTATTATTTATAATATGTAATGCAGTATATATTTGAGTGTGTGTGTGTGTGTGTGTGTGTGTGTGTGTGTGTGTGTGTATCTATATCATCAAATATAATATAAAATGTAGCTGCTACAACTGTTAAAGTAGGGTGGACCTGCAGCTGCACAGCTGCCAGTGACTCAAAACTCCTAAGGAAAGGGATGGGCATACAGGCTGATTTCATCATGTGTTCCTTTCCTTTAAATAGCATTTCCCCACACGAATAATAACAGTACATTTCAAATAACGAGACCAAATGTTTGATGTACAATACTCAGATTTACCAAGACTGAAGATGTTACAATAGCAGAACAAAGCTAAATGTGTATAGATAATATGGCACATTCTTTTCAGGAGATTATAGGCTATTGTTGCGTTTACGACAACTGGGAACTCTGAAATTTCCAACTCGAAATCTACTTTCCTCCTTGGAGCGTTCATGCAAGCTCTAGAGCCATCTGAAGTCAGAAATTAAACGAATATACAAAAACGTAAAGAATTAAAGAGTTGTTTGGTTAGTGCTTCATTCATTTTTAAAGTAGATGTGGTGATTCACTGTTAGTAGTGCTCTAACTGACGAAAGACCAGTTTGATCAAAAAATCTTGCAGAGAGTGGATTAACATTTCAATGATCAAGGTATCAACCAGCATTTAATGACTGTTCACTATAAACAGAAACTCAAAAGGCTGCTTAAAGACCTTGAATCACATTTCTTATTTCTTTTTCTTACTCTTCACGGTGACCGCTCCATGTGGAAGTGGCATCACGGAATCGCAACTCGGCGACGTCTGAGCTCTTGAAAAACATAGTTTCTGAGCAGGAATTATGAATTGGAGAGCCGTTCAAACAAACTTTTCCTACTGGGAATTTGAAAACTTGCCCGTTCCCACTTGGTCATGAATGCAGCATAATTGCCAACCTCCAACTAGATTACCAGTCAACTTTGAATTCCTACTAGGAAAGTTGGGAAGGCGTCTTCAAGTTATATGGCTACTCACACTGTCAACTACTTTAAATGAGTTCTTCAGGTCAGTTAACACCGATACATTAGTTGATTCACGCTTTATCAAAACAGCAAACTGAATGCGCAATATTAAAGTAAATACACCATAAACGCATGATCACTAATGGTAGCTAGCTAACTTGCTGCCAGCAAAACCCATTTTCATTGAGGCCTGGTGTTTTTTTCCCCACCTTGTAGCTTAAATGCACCAAGCTTGAAAATTGCAAGTTCCCACTTCCCATGCATACAACATATGTTCATATTACCAGGTTGAAGTGACACATCTGGGTGTTTGTTTCTTTTTTTTTTGCCTTAATGTGACACACATCTCATTTTTTTAGGACTCTGTAGAGACACAAAATTTCATATCAGAACACATCACTGTCCAGTGCATCAATATAGCAACGTAGGGCAGCAAAAGCAGTCACTATATTCAGTAGAAGAATGGGGAAATTGGTGATTTATTGATATTTTGGGACTCGATACAAGCAAACCTGGAAGGAACCTATTGAAACCAAGCAGTGTTTGGAAAAAATTGCTTAAGAAATTGATGTGCATTTTTGGACAGGTGGGTTAAAGTTAAAGACAGTTATGGGAACCATCAAGATGGGTAGATCTGATCCCTGCCAAAAAAAAAAAAAAAAAAACCTGAATTGTGCAATGAAGCTTGTAATGTCAGTTCAGACAGGATTTTGGTGAGTTTGTGAGTGTTGCGGCCAAAAATGCTTGATTTTTCGATGCAATGTGCAGAGTTAGTTGTTTGTGTGTGTGTTTGTTTTTTTGCAGAAAATTAAATGAAATTGTTTTGCACGGTCTTTCGCAGTGATGTTTGTTGGTAAATGAGACCTTTTAGCTGTACTCATGTTCAGCACACATGAATTGAAGAGGGCTTTGGCTGAATATCTGTGGAAAATCTGCGGTAATTTTGAAAAATTGCGAGCTCCTACAAAGATTGCGGAGTTTGCTTGATTTTCCGTTAATTTCTGCAATCGTAAAATTGTGAAATCTTGGAGGGACTATAATGTGAACATAGCCAAACAAATGTGCCTTTTTATTTCGTTTTCTCTGTCCAATTAAGGATACACTGGCTCAGTGGTTAAGACACTGAGCTACAGGAGGTTGAGTTTAAATCCCAGCGCCACCACACTTCCGTGGTTGTGTCCTTGAGCCAAGACCCTTAACCCTCAACTGCCCAGTTGTGTCCTGTCTTAGTTGTCAATTTGGATAAAAGCATCAGCTTAATGAGCAAATTTTAAATACCTCCAGAGACAAGAATTTGTACTCCAAATACCCAGTTTAGTACCATGAGTGTAATTTGTTTTGTGTTTTTTGTTTTTTGTTTTTTTACAATTGTTTGCTAAATTGAAGGCCAACCCCCCCACCCTGTTCATCACCCCCCTTCTTGCCTTTAGCGTCAGTAGCAGCTACGTGAAGTTTTATTGCACAAAGTGGAAAAGACACCGGGGTAGTGTTGTACGCAGATAAGCATTTTGCCATGTTTGAGTCTGAAGAGAAGTTCATTTTATTTTTATTTGTGATAAAAATATATAAATACTACACATCATGTAACTGTGACCTGTTTTTGTAGTTTCAATAATAGTCACTAGATGGCATGAAAGGCAAATACATTACTTCACTAGAATAATTCACCATCTTCCATGCAGCCAGCAGTCTCGCGTGGTGATAAGGTAACCTTATTTTTTAGTTCTAATTAAGAAATTATATTATTATTATTATTATTATTATTATTATTATTATTATTATAAGAAAGGACGAAAGGTCTCATAAGATCTCATTCACTCTGCTGCCATTGTGAAATGAAACCATTTCTTACTGCCTGTAATTTCCAAATTGATTTCTCGTTGTCGGATGCTCTTTATTAAACGATTGTGAAATGATTTTTTTTTTTTTTAAACTATCCAATTAGTTAACCTTCTTTGCTGTTCTTCAAACAAAAGCTATTTTATTGATTTTTATGTTTTATGTGCTCTCTACAAAATGAACAAAAAGAGAGACTACCATCTTTTGTTACTAAATAAATAAATAAATATTGTGGTGATGGTCACATCCACAGGCAATATTTGAGCAAGTATTGATTTTCCTTTGATTCTAGGACAAGTTGTTATTAGTATTTGACTCCCAGAGGCACTATAGGCTATTGTTTCATTCTAAGAATCATGACACATGGAAAAGTACCAAAATGATTTAACTGAGCACTTTGCCAACTCACTTCAACCCTGTTGGCAAAGTTGGCATTTTCAGTATGATTCTGTTCTCATGAGAACTGCAGTTGGCATTTCCCAGCAAGGGTCTATAGCAGATCTGTGAGAACATGCATGAATGAATCAGATGATACAAGACAGAAAATGGGGTGAGTAATGCAGCCAGTGAAAACAGGTGTGTTTTAGAAATTCTCATCAAGTGCACTAAGAAATGAGCAATTTCATACTATAGTTACAATCCAAATTAAACACTGGTCCAGCAGTTCAGTCCTTTCTGGTCATCCTTTCAGGAATTTGAAATAAGAAAATAAGATGCAACTTATCACTCGAGGTGAACATGCGCTGAGGTTTTTTTCGTGTCAAGACTGCTAGGGATCACTGGTCTCATTTTCTCTAAAAATGCAAAAACCTCCCTAAAAAGGCTAAACAACTGTAAAAGTACCATTAATGATGCTTTACAGTGTGTGCAAAAAAAAAGTGATCATTTGAAATATTGCATTCAATGAGAATAAAATAGTGTTATTAAATATAAAATAAAAAAGGAAGGAAAAGATTTGGGAATTTCACGCCTTTTAGTAAAGGAAAAAATGTGTTGTGCTTGTCCTGCTCCAGTGAGAGGATTAATCTGAATGTAAAAAAAAAAAAAAAAAAAAAAAAAAAAAAAGAATTCTCCCTAAAAATGCTAAACGTCTACTGAAGAACATAATTGACATACAGTATGTGTGAATCAAATTGGCCTTGTTCCACCGGTGCTACTGCAGGACGATGCCAGTAAGACTGACGTGTTGATGTAACGGAGGCAGTTTGAGCCAGTTTGACCCCCCACCTAGCCACATACCTTGCGCTGCCTTAAAATGGGCATTCAGTGTGAACTCTCTGTGGGTTTGACTTTGGCTGCAGCGTTCCCAGGTGATAAACATAAATGTCTAATTGCAGTCTGTGGTTCCATCCAAAGGCCAAAAGTCTAATGAGAAATTATCGTAGACGGTGAGAAAAGCTAAAAAGAAATCATCTCCTAGCAAGCAAAGTCCTGCTGTCCACTGGCTTGTGTGTGGTGGTTTGGCAACGCTGAAGCTGGATATACACTGTGTGGTTGAGCTCTCGTCCCATCACTAGCCTCCTGTTGACAGAAAATTTATGACAATTTTAAGTGTATATATATAATATATATATATATATCATGAGATGCACCGATACTAAATGTCTCAGCCGATACGATAACCGATTATTCAGAGTGATATCTACCGATACCGATACTTCTGCCTTTTATGCCTTCTTTTAAATTAATAATAATTAATTCCACAATTCTGAAGGAAATGCAAATAAAAACTTTATTCTCCCAATTTCAACAAGTTGTTTGACAGTAACTGGTCTCATCAACAGAAAACACATTACTCTAATTAACATTAACACATGAACTCAATTCTGAAGATTAAAGTAAGATTTTGTAACTTATTGAATGTTATTCATTCATATTAACATTGACTGAAGTCTAAAAAACCTCCTGTTAGTCTCACATTCACTCTCCACAAACACAAGCATTTCTACTTCAACACTGAACATCACACTGGTAATATATCGGCCTAATATAACCCCATTTTTTGATGGGGGAGTGCACTTGATTTCGCTGCTGCTCACTTCCGATGTAAAATTTGATCAGTGCAGAGATTACAGAGACTACAAACTGCAGTTTTGTCATCATTCCACACAAGAGACATCTTTACACACAGCACGAATTCGATGTGTTTTCCCACCGTCTTTTGATTCACAGGATATAATCGGCCCTGATCATCAGATATTTTTAAACTATCGTCCGATAGCCAATAGCAGGAAACATAGCCTTTCGATAATCTGTATCGGCCGATACATCGGTGCATCTCTAATATATATACATATACAAAACCTGGCAATAATGATGAACTCGCCACACTCCAATTCAACTGGCTTTTTTACTTCTGGGCAAATAAAGAAAATCACAGATATGACACAAAGCAATTTTTGTTTAAAAGCTGAACATTCTGGCTTCGTAAAACTTACCTCAAACAAATTCAGTGAAATTTATTTTGATTAATGGCATATTTATTTCCATATAAAGTAGAGGAAAAAATTATGAAATCATCAACACAATAACAAAATCACAATTAGTACTGTGTTGCTCCTCCTTCGGCTTTTTTTCTTTGAGGCATGGACTTTACTAATGAAAAACAATATTCTCCATTAAGCTGGTTCCAACTTTCTCGAATAGAGGTTGACAGATCAGCTTTGCAGCATGGAGCCTTGTCATGGGCTAATTTTTTTAATTTCCACCATAAATTTTAATCAGATTTTAATCAGTGTACGTCTGTGCATTGTCTGTTGACATGTGACGCCATATCATAAATGAGTGGGGAATTTGATTGTTTTCTTCAGTCATCTTTATATGTTTCATTAGAACGGCACCAGACAAAAGTTCCAGCATCATCTCCTTGGCCGATGCAGATTCGTGATTCATCACTGAATATCACTTTCATCCAATCCTCCACACTCCATGATTGCGTCTCTTTAGCCCGGTGTAACCTTGTTCTCTTCTGTTTAGGTGTTAGTGCTGGTTTTCGTTTGGCTTTTCAGTACGTAAATCCCATTTCATTCAGCTGATTTCTTACAGTTCTGTCACAAACGTTGACTCCTGTTAACGCTCATTTGTTTTTCAATTGTTTTGTTGTGCTTTTTCTATTTTCAAGGCATATCGCTTTGAGTTATCTATCCTGACGCTTTGACGACTTCCTTGGTCGACCCGTATGTTTTCCTTTTATAACCTTCCCATTTTGTTTATACTTGCACCAAATTTTCGACACAGCTGACTGGGAACAACCAGCATCTTTTACCACACTGTGTTTGATTTCCTCCTTGAAGGAGTTTTATGATCCTTTCCATTGTTTCAGTTGACAACTTTCTTGTTGGGGCCATGTTTCCTTTCAATTAGTCAAGTCCAACAGCTTGTTAAGGCGTGTAAGCACTCTCTTTTAACTGCAGACTAATTTGCATTTGACTTGTGCTGGTATTTGTTTTAGAAATGCAAATTACAAGGTGATTCCATTTTTTTTTAATCAACATTTGAGTGATTCCATAATTATTTCTTCTACTTGATTTGGAAAAAAAATATATGGCATTAATTAAAAGTATTTAATTAAATTTATTTGAGGTATGTTTTTACAAAGCCAGAATGTTCAGCTATTAAACAATTGTTTTGTGTCATATCTGTGATTTGTTTATTCGCTACGAAGTGAAAAATCCGGGTGAGCATCCTCGAAGTGTGGTGATTCCATCATTTTTGCCAGGGGGTTGTAATAGTAGGACTAAGCGGCTTTTATGAAAATCAGCTTTTTTCTAATTCATTGCAGCTTAGACAATAATCCCTTAGCACATTTTAAATAAAAATCACTTTCTACTATATATACATTCACCACCCACTTTATTAGGAATGCCACGCTCATTCCTTTCAGATTCTGGGCCATGTTAGCAAGAATGCATCACATAATTGTTGCAAATATGCATGCCGTGAATCTCCCATTCTATCAGATGCCATAGGTGGATACAGATGTGGTGACGACTTGTGCTTTGTAACATGGCGCATTATCGTGCTGGCTTTGATCAAAGTAGCAATAAAGCGATGCACATTTCCAGCAACAATACTCAGATAGTCTGGCATTAAAACGATGCTTGATTGATATTAACGGGCATAATGTATGCCAAGAAAACATTCCCCACACTATTATACCTGCCTGAACTGTTGACACAAGCCAAGTTGGGTCCATGGGTTCATATGCTTGGCACCAAGTTCAGACCCTACCTTCTGCATGTCCCAGCAGGAATAAAGATACCAGGAGATGTTTTTCCAATCTTTAACTGTTTGGTTTTCATGAGCCTGTGCCCAGAGTAGCATCAGATTCCAGTTTGTAACTGAAAGGAGTGGACTTCTGCTTCTGATGTGGTCTTCTGATGTTGTAGTCTGTCCGCCTCAAGGTTCGATGTGTTGCACATTATGTGGTTATTTGAATTATTATATCTTTCCTATCAGCTCAAACCAGCCTGGCCAATCCTCTGTCATCAACTGTTTCCAAAAAAACTGTTGGAAGTTTTTATTTATTTATTTATTTATTTATTTATTTATTTTTATTTCATTCTTTGTAATATCTATAGGCTTGTCTGTGCAAATCCCAGGAGATCAGTGGGTTTGGCATTGTTTAGCACCAAACCACAGTCAAAGTCACTGATTTTGATGTGAACATTAATTGAAGCTCTTGACCCAATCTGCATGATTTTATGCATTGCACTGCCGCCACATGATTGGCTAATAGGATAATTGCATGAATGAGCAGGTGTAAAGGTGTTCCTAAAAAAAATGGCAAGTGAGTGTACATTCATACACTTGACTGCTTTAAAAACTGACTTTTAGACAAATTACATTTGTGAACAGAATCTCATGAACAATAGCAATTTTTCACAAAATTTGGTCATTATTTCACTTGTAAATAAAAACATTCGTGTGTAAATATTGTTGAAAATTCAGTATTCAGTAAGTGCTAGAGGATTTTCCCACTGTGAGAGGTTTTCTCTGATTTAAGTAAAACAAATAAACACTCCACTAAGGTTTTCTTTAGGTTCCTGGACTTACTTTGGGCTTAAATTCCTCTAGTCTGACTGTTGCAATGGTGCTTGGTGTTAGCTGGGCCCTAAGATTCAGATCATGGCGGTTCTTTGTTCTCTGCATCTGGTTCCTCTGGCTCTGCTGATTCTGGTACTTTTGTGGTCTCAGTAGTCTTTTGATCCTATATTTGATTACCTTAAAGTGGGATAGAAATATAATTAAAGACAGTAAAGCAAGAGATAGTAAGAAAAGATAAGTACGTTCGAGAGAAGACTGCAACACATGCCAATCTCAACATATTTAATAACAGCGATTACTTATATAGTGCTTTTCACACGCTCTGAAAAAAATGTGAAAACATCTAATGGAAAAAAAAAAGAGAGAGATTTAGTCTGGAATACAAAAAGTAAATTATAAATTTATTGCATTTTATAATATATTAACTCTCATTCTCACAATCTGGTTTAGTTTGTTTATTCTCTCTCTCTCTCTCTCTCTCTCTCTCTGATTGGCTGCCAGCTCCTGCAAGTCACCTTGTATTCAGACTTTTTTTTTTCATGCCTGAACTTGAGGTGTTATAACTTTTGACATTTCTGAACATATAAGGAGAGATTTCCAACCAATTCTGACCAGACACATCACTGACTGTGAATTCCTATTACAGGCTCTTGTGTGACTCACCACACCTCAGGAACAGCATATTATAATGTATTTTTTTGTCCTTTAAATCACTTGTCGTTTTTTAAACAATTAACAAAAGATCACACGCACCGTACATTCAAAAGAGGGTGCAGTAGGGTGTAACAACAATGATAAACTGTACCTCATAGATGTAATCGAGTATCTCTAATATTGTGAGAACACTGGCTCCAATGAAAAGTCCCATCTGGCCTCCAATGTCCCCTGAATGTCACACAGACAAAAGGAAAGCTTTGTGTGAGACTGAAAGCACAGGCATATTAGTGGAAACCAAAATGTAACATTTACATCAATATTGTACTTAAGTGGCTTTTTAATGATGTGTATGTAATTCAGTTTTGCAATTTCGCCTTCGAGCTTTCAAAATGAAAGGGTCCACTTTACTCCATGCTGCTTACTGTCATGCAATTTTTACAAATACTGTTTCTGATCTTCATGTGCTATTAGTGAACAAATCATTTGGGAATGGCATCATAAGTACACTTTGAGCATGCGTGTACACGACAAACCCCACCTAACAGCCCGGCTATGTCGTATGCTTTCTTCTGCTCGATCGTTTCGTAGTTCAGCGCTTCAAAGTAAACATCCAGGACGAGGAAGTTGTCCCTGCAGTATTGGAGATAAGCAGCAAAACTGTGACATTCTTAATAGAAACATTCAATATCCTATTGCCGAAAAAAAAAAAGGAAAGATGTCGCTTATTGTGTTGTTATAAATAAAAGACTGTCAGCGGCGAATACAGGGAGAAAAATAATTACTGGAACGAACATAATCTCAATTTAGAGCAATCTATTTAAAAAGCGCTACTTCGTTTAGCCTATGCATGGAGCAGCCAAATTACATTTTCATTTTCAATATTGCAGTTTTACAAACAATAGTGAAGGAAATCGAGAGAGACGTTGTGATTATCAGAGAAGCTCGGACAGCGAAAAGATTTTTTTTTTTTTTTGTCGCTTGGCAAGCTTATTTTATTGCTGTATTTGAATACACAGTTAATTATTTTTTCAGGAAGGAGCTCTTTCTATCATATTAACCAACTAGAAGATGGGATATGTTTGTGTGTGTGTGTGTGTGTGTGTGTGTGTGTGTGTGTGTGCTTTCTAGATTTGTGAAGCCCAGATGTTCTCACAAGATTCGCAAAACCAGTTCAATTCCCATAAGTGAGGATGCTTTCCTATTCTTATTATGCATTTTACTTCAAAAGTCCAATATGTCAAACATATTTCGGTTTCCGTTTCGATCGATTAGATTAACAAATAGAGATGAACTCAAATTTAGGTCCTCACAAAGGACTAACATGAAAATGTGTGTCTGAGTGTGTGTGCATACATGTCACCTGATATACTCCTCAGTTTTGTGGTACTTGCGAGAGAGGAAGCGTGCTGACCCTTTGCTGGGAATTTTAACCATAGAGAGCTCTTTTCCATAGCGTGTGACGTTACACGGAGTCTCACACACACATGAATCGCCTGCGCTTATCTCCAACAAAGCTTTATACAGGGACAAAAAACAGAGATCAGTCACTAAAGCGCATATAAAAGCACTTCAATTACTAATTCAGTGCACATACAGCCATATAGTATTAAATGATAAGGATAGAATTACATCTAGTGGCACAAAGTGTTAGTTAAATTAATTAATTGATCACTAATAAATTCTTTTTATTTTTTGCAGCAGATCTTACCAAGTGCTCTGTCAACACATTTCACTTTCGCTGGTGTACAGATGTCCGCGTTTCCTGCAGAGAGACGTTTGTTGCATTGAAAAGCTTAGAATTAAAGATGCAGAGTCTACCAATTTGTATGAATGCTGCAATCTTACATGAATAGGAATGATATGTGTAGATATGACTTGATGGTAGATGGGAAGATGAATAGATATGACATGGTCGGTAAATGAATAGATGATTTATACTCCTTCCTATACGATATAATCTGATTAATGCCCTCAGGCCAGTCACACTCTTAAAAAAAAAACATTATAATGATCAGACAAGAATGATAGAAAAGGCAATGGCAAGGAAAGAGGTCAGGATACTGAAAGCGTGAATGCCAATGAAGTGTGTCATTCTTGCATATGACTGGCTCATCTAAATGGAAAGCTCGTTACAGAAATGGCCCCGAAATCCCATTTCTGTAAGAGGCTTTGACTGACAAGTGTGAGCATGATTGATGGATCTACTGATAGCCTCTGCCAGTCAATACGAGTGAGTTTACAGACGAGACATGCACATTAATAGCAGCTTAGCAAGTGTGTGAGTGCATATACATACACAATTATTAACAGACACACACCTGGCATGTGGATCATCCGACAGTTGCACTCTCTCTGCACCTGGACGCTCTCGCAGTGCAATCTGCAGGCGCTCACGCTGTAGGTGTCGTATCCGGGGATCACTGGCTCTGACGACGCACGACAGTTTCCCCATGGCTGCGGCAGGTATGACAGCTAATGGGATGATGGGGGAGGAAATCTCTTCAGAACGTTGCATCTTTTACATTTTTAATCCAAAGTGAAGCAAAATCCATCGCAAGCGCAGAGCTGTTAAGGAAGCTATCACTGATAAGACTGAGTGTTCACCAGCTGACCAGAAATAAGCTATAAATTGCAACCACCTACAGCAGTGCTTTCTTTTACAATGTCATTCAGCTGCATACGTAGACAAGCGTAACTTAAAACTGGATTAAAGTTCTTGGCCAGACATGTGGGATTATTTGGAACTATATGTGAAATAGCAAAATTTGCACCACAAACTCCAGCTAAATTGTCAGTGAAAAAGTGGGGTAAAATTATTAAGGTGATGAGAGTCCGAATTAAACACAAAGGATGGAGGAAGTTTTAGTACTCAGAAGGGCTACAAACACCATGAATTTACAGTAGGCATGTAACCCAATGACACTACCTGTACCTGTTTTGTGCTCCAAATATTCATATATCTACCAGTATTCAGATTCAAAAGTGGGCATGGCCTAAACCTGAGACCTGAGGGGTTTTTGAATATGGGCATTTATTGAATATGAACCGTAACACTCCAGAGACATTGAAAAATTCATAATTGGTCTCATGGGGCTCATCATTGGTCTCATTTGTTTATCTGTGCATTGGGCTGTTTTTTTGTTTGTTTGTTTGTTTGTTTGTTTGTTTTAATCCCACTCACGCAGTTATTATTTTGGTTTGCAATATTTCTAAATGAATTCAGTTGGTTCTGTGTCCCAATATTTAAACAGAAATGCAACCTAATGTAAACTGCTATGATCCTGACCAGGCAATTACTAAGGATGAATGACTGAACCTTGTAAATGCATCACATAGCACCTAAGGTTCATGAATATGTGCTTTCTTTATCCTGTAAGCTTCCTATGTGAAGTAAAAGTTTCCCCTTTTTATTTTTTGTTGCATCCCTAGTCCCTTGTTGCATATCTATAGTCTTACCTGGGCAATGTGGGCGAAAAAAAGTGCACCTTTTATTTGTATTATTTTTTATCATTTAAAAAAATTTGTTCAAATCACTTTTTACTTTGCCCATCCATATGTTTCTGGAGTCAGGAGGAGAGAGTTGCATAGCAGTAAAGGTCCTGTGTTAGTAATTTGGACTTGGACATGAGCAAAGCCTTTAAGTATAAACTGCCCCTGGGGTGGTGAGCAATGGCTCCTGTGCTCTGGTCATAACATTCTCGGTATTAAAAAAAAATCCCTTGGATATTATAGCTTATAGCGCAAAAAAAAACAAGAATACATAAATGCTTTACTTGCATTCTCGTCAGAGCTATATCCATATGTCCTTGTTCCCTTGTTTATCAGAAGCATATTTTATAATGTTCTGTACTGTAGCATACCCTCTGTTCCTGGCAGGACACGAAGGTTTGGAATCCTGGTGAGACTCCAAAGCCCAGCTCGTGGATGTAAGGCGGCTCGTCCTGACTATGAATCTGAACACGGATCCCAGCCTCCAGAGTGGTCTCATCTGTGGAGACAGCAACAGAAAGCCACTTTATCTCAGGATGTTTGTATATTAAGGCACTGACTGTTGTATATCCATCTATTCACCACATTCCCATTGAATACATAATGAAATGTGTTCAGGTAAATTCTCATTTTTTCTCCCCTACTGATAATCTTACATACTGTAATTCATGGTGGGCCTCTTAAGACTGCACAGATTTTATGAGTACTCAAACTATGGAACGGATATTGCAACAAAAAGAAAGGTCACTTTTTATTTTGTTTTAAATCTAGACTCATAACTTTATATAAAGCACCTTGAGATTATATTTGATAAAGATGGTGCTTTATATAAATAGAAAAATATAAAACTATATGAACTCAGTTTTAAAAAGCATATAAAACGTATAGAATTTATTGGACTGAACATGCATTGTGATACACAGTAGGCCAAAGCAGTCTCTTTTTGTAAGGAGGTTCAGGTCTTTCACTGTGTGCGGCAGGTTACTGGGGTTATTCTATTAGTCTGTTGTGACTAGAATGCATTCCTATGCCGTGGCCTGCTCGTGAAGCAGAGGTCACCAAGCAACCTCAATTAACTGCCTTTGGACACAATGGATTCACAGAGAAAAAGGTTTCCTTAAACACATCTGCAACAGTTCCATCCATCCCATTCTATCTATTATTATTATTAGTACAGAAAACTTGCATTAAAGTGTACTCCATCCATTTTCTGTACTGATTATACTACACAGGGTCACAGGGGAGCCTATCACAGGTGATTTTGGGCACAAGGTGGGGGACACCCTGGATGGGGTGCCAACCCATCGTTGGGCACAATCACACACTACAGACAATTTAGAGATGTCAATCAGCTTCCAACACATCTTTGGACTAGGGGAGGACAACCCAGAGTACCCAGAGAACATGCAAACTCCGTGCACAGACAGGATTCGAACCTCCAACCCTGCAGGCGCGAGGCAAACGTGTTAACCACTAAACCACTGTGCCTTCTGGTAAGTCCATCCATCCATCCAATTCTATACTGCTTATCCTTTTCAGGGTCACGGGGAACCTGGAGCCTATCCCAGGGAGCATCGGGCACAAGGCGGGGTACACCCTGGACAGGGTGCCAATCCATCGCAGGGCACAATCACATACACACTCACAAACCCATTCATACACTACGGACACTTTAGACACGCCAATCAGCCTACCATGCATGTCTTTGGACTGGAGGAGGAAACCCAGAGTACCCAGAGAACATGCAAACTCCATGCACAGACAGGATTCGAACCTCCAACCCTGCAGGCGCGAGGCAAACGTGTTAACCACTAAAGCACTGTGCCTTCTGGTAAGTATACTCAAGTATTTAAATGTAAAACGCAAAAAAATCTTTTCTTTAAGATCTTTTTTTTTTTTTTTCTGTAAGCATCTAACATTCCAAACTAGTTGCACAACTCAAGTCAAATGAGAAGATCCAGAGGTTAAACATGAGTTAGAGGTGGGTTAGTGTTCTTATCTGTTTTTTCTTTCTTTTCTTTCTTTCTTTTTTTTTTTTTTAACAATTTCTTTAATGGAAAATCCAACAGCATCCAACTAAATTGCTCTCAACTGTTTGAATTTTATACATTTTTTTTTCATGACATATACGTTTTTTAAGGTTACAAATGAACTAGTTGGCTCTGGTATTCATACCAATTGTTATGGATTTGATTGAATGTTTTGCACATACTTAAAATGTTGAAAGTCTACACGTGGAGAGTAAAACACATGTTTTTCAATAGTAATGTGCTTGCGTACGGTTTTAATTTTTAATTTCCAGTTATACTCCAATAAAGTATAAATGTATCTGGATACAGCCCCTAAAATTTGTAATGGAACTGTTTGTGATCCTTATTACACATATAATTACTTGCTTATTATATGTTTTTATCCTTTATCTTGTATTTTATTGGTATACATATTGACCATGTTGATACCTACAACAAAAGAAATTCCAGGAACAGCTTGCGCTTCGTGAATGAAGTTAGTGATTCTATTTCTAACAGTGCTTCTGCACTGACTCACTGGTCTCTCTCCAAATGGGGAGGTATTCATCTTGTTGTATATCCAGCATCAGCTCCAGGCCGTTCCCCATGCCCCCCTGCCGTGTCCGCTTTGGTGAGGTTTTGTTTCCATTGAAGGTGTAGCATTTCCCATAGCGTGTGTATACCTGCAGATGAGAAATATACATAGCACATCGACATCAAGATGTAGTTCTCTTTGCTTTCATGTTTCATGTGACAAATTTCAGTTGTACTTTCTGAATGGCACAAAATAACATAAAGCATATATAAAGATTTTGTCCATGAATGTGCATTGGCATTCATGTGGATTTTCAGCCAAAATCACATGCCACTCTTTTTGTCTGGCACTGGATGTCATCTGAGTAGGAGAGACAATGCTCGACTGTTCTGTTAATGTAATTTATAAGAGCCAGCAACACTTATGCAACATTCCTCTGTGTCTTTTAATGAATCACATAGCACACCATGGCCCTGGTGCTTTGTGATGGAGGATTTGTTGCTACAAGTCAAGTCACACTTAAAAGCAGAAGGAAAAAGATGAAACACATGATGTGTGGTCTCTTGTTTTTTGTTGTTTCACATGCATGAGAACACATTTGCACAATTTCTTGCTACGTTGCTTTCAGATCCCTTCATTTTTTTCACATTTTGTTATGCTGCAGCCCTATGCTCAAATGCTTTTGAAAAATTTCACCTCAATCTACACTTCATCTCCCATAATGACAAAACGCAAACCAGATTTGTGATAACTTTGCAAATCTATTAAAAAGAAAAAAACTGAAATATAACATTGACACAAGTATGCAGACCCGTAACTCAGTATTTAGTTGAAGCACCTTTGACAGTGATTACAGCCTCAAGTCCTTTTGGGTATGATGCAATAAGCTTTGCACACCTAGATTTAGGGATTTTTTGCCATTCTTCTCTGCAGATCCTCTCAAGCGCTAACAGGTTAGATGGGAACCGTTGATGGACAGACATTTTCAGGTCTCTACAGAGATTTGATTGGTCCAGGCTCTGGCTGGGCCACTCAAGGACATTCACAGAGTTGTCCCTAAGCCACTAATTGTTCTGTTGAAAGGTGAACCTTTGGCCCAGTCTGAGCTCTGCAGACAGTTCCTTTGACCTTATGGCTTGGTTTTTGCAATTTCGACTTTAGACCTGATATAGACAGGTGTGTGCTTTTCCAAATCATGTTAAATCAGTTGAATTTGCCGTAGGTGGACGCCAGTCAAAGTATAGAAACATCTCAAAGATGATCCAGAGAAATGGGATGCACCTAAGCTAAATTTCAAGTGTCATAGCAAAAGGTCTGAATTCTTACAGTGGTGCTTAAAAGGTTTTTCTATATTTCTGCCTAAATATGACCTAAAATATCATCATATTTTCACAGATAGATAAAGAACCAAATGTAATTAAACAAATTAAGCAAAAATATTATACTGTGTCCATTTACTTATTAAAGAAAATGATCCAATATTACATATCTGTCAGTGGCAAAAGAATGTGAACCTTTGCTTTCAGCATCTGGTGTGACCCCCTTGTACAGCAATAACTGCAACTAAATGTTCCTGGTAACTGTTGATCAGTCCTGCACATCGGCCTGGAGAGATTTTAGCCCGTTCCTCAGTACAGAACGGCTTCAACTCTGGGATGTTGGTGAGTTTCCACACTTGAACTGCTTGCTTCAGGGTCTTCCTTCAGGTTCTTCTTCAATTTCTACTGAATTTCAGGTCAGGACTTTGACTTGGTCATTCCAAAACATTAACTTTATACTCCTTAAATCATTCTTTGGTAGAACGACTTGTGTGCTTAGGGTTGTTGTCATTGCTGCATGACCCACTTTTTCTTGATTTAGTTCGTGGACAGATGTCCTGACATTTTCCTTTAGAGTTCCTTCGATGATAGCAAGTTGTCCTCACCCAGATGCAGCAAAACAGGTCCAAACCATGATACTACCACCACCATGTTTCACAGACGAGATAAGATTCTTATGCTGGAATGCAGTGTTTTCCGTTCTCCAAACATAACCTTTCTCATTTAAACCAAAAATTCTGTCCACAAAACATTTTTCCAATGGCCTTCTGGCTTGTCCATGTGATTGTTAGTAAACTGCATACGGCCAGCAATGTTCTTTTTGGAAAGCGGTGGTTTTCCCCTTGCAACCTTTCCATACACACCATTGTTGTTCAGTGTTCTCCTGATGGTGGACTCATGAACATTAACATTAGCCAATGTGAGAGAGACCTTTAGTTGCTTAGAAGTTACCCTGGGTTTGACACATCTTGCTCTTGGAGTGATCTTTGTTGGGTGATCACTCCTGGGGAGGGTAACAATGGTCTTGAATTTCCTCCATTTCTACCAAATCTGTCTGACTGTGGATTGGTGGAGTCCAAACTTACACTGGTTTTGTAAGCTTTTCCAGCCTGATGAGCATCAACAACTCTTTATCTGAGGTCCTCAAAAATCTCCTTTGTTCATGCCACAATACACTTCCACAAACATTTGTTGTGAAGATCAGACTTTGATAAATCCCTCTTCTTTAAATAAAACAGGCTGCTCACTCACACCTGATTGTCACCCCATTGATTGAAAACACCTGACTCTAAATTCACCTTCAAATGAACTGCTTATCCTAGAGTTTCACATACTTTTGCCACTCACAGATATGTCATTTTCCTCAATAAATAAATGATCAAGTATAATATCTTTATCTCACTGGTTTCATTTGGTTTTCTTTGGCTACTTTTAGGACTTCATGATGTTTAGGTTATACTTAAGCAGAAATATAGAAAATTCTAAAGGGTTCACAAACTTTCAAGCACCACTGTATGTAAATGTGATATTTCAGGTTTTATTTCTTTTTAATAAATTTGCAATGATATCACAGATCTGGTTTTTGCCTTGTCCTTATGGCGTATGGTGTGTAAACTGATGTGGGGGAAAATAAGGCATTTTAGCATAAGGCTGAACATAACAAAATGTGAAACATGTGAAGGGGACTGAATGCTTTCTGAATGTACAAAGTGAAACCTGTTTTTGATTACACACACTGCATACCAGTTGCCAAAGCAAGCAGTTTGGTTGTAAATATTGCAAATGGCCTATATTTAAGAACTATTACGACTTAACAGTTGCCATACATTCAGTCCTACATCCCTCTTCCTCTTGGTCAGACAGGGACAATTACAGGCAATTACACTCATTCTGCTGTCTTTCCCTTTTAAAGTAACTTCTGGTGGCTTTGTCAGCGTGGTGTGATTGATTTGGTCTTTAAGGGGTCATTAGAAATGCTTTCTTTCAGCCAAAAGTCAAAGATCAGCACTGGCTGATTGGCAATTAATGGGTATGTGGGCTTCATGTAATAATTTTCTTTTTCTCTAAAGATAATTACCAGCATATACTGTATGCTGTATTAAACTAATCCAATATAGATTCTGAAAATTTTCAGTGAAACTGTAATTCAGACTAAGAGGAATATTTATCTAAAGCTAAAAAAAAAAAATCCACTGTTTTATATCAGATTATATAATGGATTGAATACAATTTTAAATAGACGTTTCTTTAAAAGATTCATCTGTACCTATAGCACAGGAACCCATCTGGTTGAAACAGAACTTCTGCTGGTTTCTCTACTTCACCCTGAATTTACGCAGAATACAAAACCCCAGAAGAAAGAGATCGTCAAAAGTTCCCTTCTGAATCTGATACGCTTTCCTCTACATGAGTCAGACGTGTACCTCACCAGATGTTATGATAAGCCAGAGCAAAGCAGATGGGATTAAACCTGTACCTTCCCACTCTGGAGGCCAAGAGAATCTCAATACAGTGCAAAGCATGCTGCACACATACCCTTCCTTCCTCCTTCTCTCTGTCTATCACTCCACTTACAAGCTTTTAATAGCATTTACAGCATTTTATTCTTAGTATTTTCTGATTCAGGTGATACATAATAAGTGACAAAATATCATAACTGCACCTGGCCAATTATTATAATTTCACTAAAAGGGTCAGCTGCAGGATCAGCTGGATCAGCTGCAGCATTTAACACAACACATGATGCAGGCATATTATCCTATTACTCACATGACTAAAACAAACACAATAAAATCTCATGGAAATGCCTAAATGTATACATAATTGTGTATGACATATAAATGCGTTTTAAGTGTTTTTCATTAATAACCTGTTTACAGGATACTAGAGGTGCCTCCAGCATTAGTTGTACCTGTTATAAAATGAGCAAAAATGAATGCATGAAATAAACATTATTCAAATTTTCCACTATTAACTGGAGAGATTATTTATCTTTATTCATTCTCATTAGAATAATTTGTATGTATTACTGTTTGTTATAGCCTTTAATCGTGTACTGTTTCCTGAGGTATAAATATGATGTCACACATGTTCTAGCTTCAAGTTTCTGGGAGGTCTCGTTTCAGGTTTCTGGGTGTCCACATGTCTGCTGGCCTTTCCTGGAACTTCGACACCTCTTCTCTCCTCAAAAAGGCGCAGTAGCGCCGGTACATTCTGAGGAGACTGAGGAAAGCTCAACTTGCTTCTCAGATCATGGTGAACTTCTATCATTGTACCATTGCAAGCATCGTTACAGACTGCATCACAGTATGGTACAACAACTACACATTACATGACCAGAAGGCACTACAACGGGTAATGAAAACTGCGCAATGCATTATTGGAACTCAGCTGCCCAACATTACAGACATTACAGACAAGTGTTGCTTGCGGAGAGCGAGATGTATTATCAAGGACACCTCTAATCCCCACCATGGACTGTTTATACGTCTCCCACCAGGAAAATGCTACAGATGTCTGCGTTGTTGCACAATAAGACTCATGAATAGCTTTTTACCTTCAGCTATACTAATGCTGAACTCAGGTTCTAAGCATTTAATACTGACCTCCACTTAACAAATAAACATTGGCATTAAACACCATACCATACTATACTATATTATACATTACCACTATAATCTGCAATTATTTCCAAGTACTTGCACTTTACTGCAATTCTCTGTCATACTACAGTTATTTATATCAGACTGTTATTTGCACATTATTTGCACATTATTGCTATTAGCACATCTGCATTTACTGTAATCCACTGTATGAACTTACTGTATCATATTGCACGCATCATGCTGTTTACCCCTATCCTAAAAATACCATTAGAGCTATAACAAAAAAATATGCATGTCTGAAATCTGCCTTGAATTGGACCCATGAGCACACTATCTCCCAACACAATGAAGAGGATGATGAAGGATGGTAAGAGCCAGGCGACAAAAATGTTCATTGTGAGGGGCTGATCATTTTAAAAACCTAATTACTTAAAACAGTTCTTGCTCATTTTCATGAAGGGTACTAATAATTCTGAAGGGCACTCTATATGGAACAAGAAGCAGCAAGAGAAACATCAAGGACGCGTATACAGTACGTATCTGTCTGTAACTTTAATTACCTCTGACAGCCCAAGGTCCTTATTTTGGCTCATGGCAACTCTTATTACACTTGCTGAATTATTTTCCTCTCAGTTAACACTGTGAATGTGACACAGACAAAAAAATATGCACTTGAATAGCATGCACTTCTCTGCATGCTTCTGACCAGTGCTGAGCTGCAATATTTTTTTTTAATATAGCCTTGTCAACTCCCTTGCCAATACCCGTTGTGGGAAAAGACTGCCACCATCATCAAGAAATACCCCAGCATTCGTCAACCTAAGTCTATCCACTGTATCTACAATGCATGTGCAAGTACCCTGGATAAACATTTTAAGTTTCCGTGAATTAAGAAAAGAATGGAAGAGCTGTTTACTCAACACCTATTTACAGTACTACAACCTTTACACTCTGTGTCTTTGAATGAACAGTAGCTTAAGTTGAACAATATAGCATAGTTTTCTAAAAAGTAAAAAAAAAAAAATACAACAACAATTCACTAGAACCTTCTCACCAAACTGGAACACATTACGAATGCTGAAGGGAAATAAGTATTCAGACCCTTTTGGTTTTGTTATTTAATATGCTTCCAATGTATATATCCACTTGAAATGTACACACATATTTGCTTATAAATATGAATTTAAAAAAGCATGTATACATAAGCAATTTCATATGTTTCAAATGAACTTGATAAGGAAAAAAATATTTGGACATTATACTAAAATTGTATACATAAAGGTTACATAAAAATAAATCAAGATCTAGATATAAATGCTGGCAAAAAAAAAAAAAAAAAAATCTTCTCATGGAAATTGTCCCTGGTGTCAATATAAAAGATGTTGCCATTGGTTGGGAAGATTTCATGCAACAAATAGCAGTCATGGCAAAGGTGAAGGAGCTTCCTAAAGTTCTCAGGGAACATTATTAAACAATACTTGAATTGAAAAAATCTACAATGCCATAGCAAAGACTTTAAACATTTTGCTTGCGTATAAGTATTTGACAATGCAGAACTATTTTTGGAACAATATACTGTGGTCAGAGAAAACAAAAAAATTTTCATTGGCAAAATTTCAGCTTGAAGAAGGGTTGTGTGTTTGATCCCAAGAACACCAAATCTAACGTGAGGTACCAAGGTAGGAACATCATGGTATGGAGCTGCTTTTATGCAAACAGTTCTGGGACATTACACGTCATCAAAGAAAACAAGAATGGATTGATGTACTGGGACATATCTGTGGTGAATTTAATCTCATTGGCCACAAAACTGAATCTGCTGAGAACATGGGCATTTCAACAACATTATTTGTATTATGCTTATGAAGACGTGTCTTTTTTATGCTCATGAATACTACTTTTTTGTCCATATTTATAAGTACAAAGTCAAAATACATGATGTGTGTACATTTAAAATGGATATATACTCTGGAAGTATATTAAATAACAAAACAAAAGTGTCAAAAAAAAACCTTATTTCCCCTTACTGATATAACTAGTGATCTCTTTCACACCTATAATGCATGTATAATGCCTGGATAACTACCAACAATGGCATGAGGAACATCCACCCATCCATCTTCTACCGCTTACTCCTTCTTCAGGGTCACAGGGGAACCTGGAGCCAATCCCAGGGAGCATCGGGGTACACCCTGGACAGGGTGCCAATCCATCGCAGGGCACAATCACATACACACTCATTCATATACTACGGACACTTTAGACACGCCAATCAGCCTACCATGCATGTCTTTGGACTGGGGGAGGAAACCGGAGTACCCGGAGGAAACCCCCGCAGAGAACATGCAAACTCCACACACATGGCCCCGGGGCGAATCAAACCCCGGACCCTGGAGGTGTGAGGCAAACGTGCTAACCACTAAGCCACCGTGTGCCGTGTTAAATATTTTTGTTATATTTAAGTGTATTTGGCTTAAAGAAATTAATTTATCAACTTAAAAATTTTTAGGTAATTAGGTTTCCTCAAATTTTTTGAGTTAAATGAACTATCCGGTTTTACAGTGTGGGTACTTGTTTATGGTGGGCCTCTAAGTAAGACCTATGAGGAAGAGCTATGCCTCATAGAGTGGCATGTTAGAGTAGGGATCATCCTCATTGAAGGCCTCAGAGTCAGTAGACTTGCAAGTTAGGTAATATGTCATATTTTACGCAAATATCCTAGATTCAGCCACAAGGTAACTCTAAAAAAGCACAAGCCAAGCTTATCACCAGAGCATGCAAGGGAGGTTCATCACAGGGCTCCTTGGGGATTACGGCAAATGGAGGTGCCTCGTCCCCTTCAGAAAGGTAGTAATAAACCCCTTCAGAAAGTGTGGTGCACTGCAAAAGCTGCCACATACACCTTCAGGATATATGGAGACGTGCTGCTGTTCAACAATCCATGAAGAAAAGTCAAGATCCTAGGATCTGGACAGCAACCATGGTCCAGGGCATAAGGTCAACAGCCTTCACAGGGACATAGGGACTCTTGCATTGAGAAGTGTTCCTGGATTGCTAAATCACAGGCCCTAGTTGGAGATTCAGTCTGAGGCGCCACACACACAGACTCAGACAACCTGGTTGGGGATACCAAATCTCACCTTCCTTCTTGAACAGCACACCCTCCCAGGGAAGAAGCTGCTTGAGTGCTTTAACAACCAGTGAAAGGAATGAAACCTAGTCGTTGCTGACTATCTTGAGGCCACAAGTATGGCCCTTTGGCCTACCATATGAATTGCGCTCAGTGATACCAGTTGTGGTTCAGCCCACCTGAGATTCTGTGCAAGACAATGAGAACATAGCAATGTCTGAGAACTGGCAATAAGTGTGTCAGGACCAGGTGGACTACCTTCAATCCCAGGTGGTTGATATATCTTACACTTGCCCAAAAAGGCACCAGACAGCTAAGGAAAGCATCAGTGGTGAGTATCTCTCTCCAACATGAAACGCACCCAACTGTACTCATGCTAGATATGCCCTGCACTCCCAGCATGCTAATGATTTTGCTCCTTTAGGACAAGGGCATGTTTCAGTATTTGGGATTCAATAGCATACTGAGAGCCCAACAGTTCTTAAATGCTGGCAGTTCCAGCAAGCCTGGGGAATTACTATTGTGACTGACAGGTGGCAGCCTGGCTAAGCTGGCAAGCGTAATAATATCTGCCTACACTGAGACAATGGAGTGGTTAGGAAATCCAGCTGCATTCCAGTGAACTGTGTGATTTGAATTCACTGTGAACTTAAGTGCTACAATGTAAGAGAGAAAGGTGGACATGTTCTGCATGGCCTCCTTCTTGGTGAGAGCACACATGAGCCAGTAGGAACAAACTTCTTGAAACAGAGCAAAGATGTTGTTGAGGTCTGATGTAGTCACATTACTAGTCCATACCCTTCAGGTATGTTCTTAATAAGTGCTGTCTAGGGACTTCTCTACACACTCTAATAGATGTAGGGTGTAGACTCATAGGTTATAATCAGGATGACAGGCCCCTGAGGTATAAGGAGGGTTGTTCTGAACAATGCAAGCCTCTGCGTTATGTGGGCTCTGCTCCTGGATCACTGATTTCAGCTGAGCCATGCCTGTTGCCAAGTTTTTCATTCATCCAGGCAGCAAAGTAGACTGCATTCTGGGCTTTTTGCAGAGCTTATCAGGTGTCACTGTGTCTGGCCATTTACAAACAGGATGTTTAGACTGAGGAGGTTGGGCCAGATTCAGCACTGTCAGCACTGTCAAAGCAGGAGTTGTCTGAGGCTGACACAGCATGCTCAAGATGGTCAATGCCAAGGCATTGTAACTTCTGGTGTAAAATGGGTTTAATCTAACTTCACTTTCCTGCTTGGCTTAGTTAGATTTAGAGGTCTCCTCAACCAACCCTGCTTCATTAAAAAGTCTAATCCATGGCCCAGTAAATTTGCCTTTAAAATTGTTATTATGAAGTCAACCCTAAGGATTTGGAAACAATTTAGGCAACATTTTGGCCTTCAAATTTTTCCTGTCGGCACCAATAGTATTTAACCCCATTTTCCATCCCTCTTTGATACATGGTGCATTTCCTTCTTGGTCTGCCCCAGGTATTGTATCTTTTAAATATCTCTATATTGATAATACCTTGATGTCCTTCCAACAGAAGGATGAAAAATATTCTGATACTTACACAGTAGAGTCATAGTGCAAGCTACACCTATTGATTCCTTTCTTGCCCCTCTTGGTTCTAATAAGGGCGTGATATCACAATTATACAATTTGATTAATTCGCTAGACGTAAATTCTCTAAACAAAATGAAATCAATGAGAGGAGAGGAGGACCTTGTTGAAGAACTCTCAGATGAAGTTTGGCAGGATGCCTTGCACTGAGTCCATTCCTCATCAGTTTGTTCAAGACTAAACTTAATTCAATTGAACATTATCCACTGCACTCCCTTAACCAAAATTCGACTAGCTACGTTCTATAGTGATCTTGACCCCACGTGTGACAGCTCCCGCCACATATATGTAATCAGTTTTGGTCCACCACAAGGACCTCTTCTGAATCTGCTGCAGTCTCAGCCATTTTTGGAGTCCCTCCTCCAACTTTATCACTGCCCAAGTATAGTGCTGAGCTTGTAGCATTTTCAACATTATTGGCCAGGCATCTGATCTTACTTAGATGGAAATCACTTTCTCCTCCAACTCTTCATAATGGATTCATTTTATAGAATATTAGATGAACCATGAGGAGTTCTGCAAAAAAAGATTATTTATTTGTTTGTTTATTTGTTTATAATTCCCCCCTTATTATTATTATTATTATTATTATTATTATTATTATTATATACATTACTCATTAATGGCTGACCAAGTTACATGTATGTCTATTTGTCTATCTGTTTGTTTTCTTCTTACAGTTTTATTCAGGGTGTATATGGTACATATATTCTACCTAATGTAATTAATTTCTGGTGATGTCTAGCCTGAATAAACAAAGCTGAAGGGGAAAAAAATGGGCTTAATCTGCAAACTTGAGTTACCTGATTGGTGTACATTGCAGTTTAAGACCTTTAATGGACTTGTACTTGCCACCATGTCCCACATGCATGAGAGTAAAAACAGTCCACTCTTGCTACTTTTTTTCAGCCCAATGAACACCTCTAACACTGCACCAGTGCTGTTCACTGGATCGCAATATTGTCAGCTGTAGCGTCTCATTTTCATATTTCCTCACTGACCTCCTCTAGATCTGGGGGGATCCTATTACACCTCTATTAGGCCAAGCTCAGTTAACTAGCAGAACCCACCAGAATGTGGAACAGTTTAAGGGAGAAAAGAGAGTGCTATTATCCTGCTCACTCAACTGGGAGTCACTCAGCTCAGTGAAGAGCATTCAACATGAACAAAGTATAACAACACACTTTTAAAATAGACAGAGTACCAACTCAGTGCACGCAGACAGTAAATAATATCCACACGCTGAAGAAAGCATTCAAAGCCCCAGAGCTTATTGGAAGTGGAACATCCAAACATCAGTGAGTTCTAAGTGCAGAGCAGTAGAACATGCAGTGGATAGAAATTGACTGAGAAACAGCAGATGCTCAGTAGTGTCTTAAGATAATGCTTGTAGTATCAGAAATGTTCATGTATTTGTAGAAATTCATGTAGTCAGACACACAGGAAAAAAGGAATGATTGTGTTCTGACAGCAGGATTTATTGTGAGTGCTGCATCATACGTCACTACATAAGCTTGTTAGAAGATCACACACTCACATTTGGGGTTATTTAGGTGGCCATGGTGGGTCAAATGGGTGGAAGAGAGCTCTTTTATTCTATGTTCACAGTAACATTTTTTTAAAAATATAAATTCATGACAAAGAGCCACAGTTTCACAGAACGTTTCAAGCGACAGCATGACAAACATGTGAATAGAGATTTTCACAGTTCTGTGCAAATTAGCTATGATGTGGTAAAGTAACAAATCCAAATGGTCAGTGGATTCAAAACCCAAATGATTCTTCTGATCAAACCTACAGTATGGAGCGACATTTGTCCACGTTTTCTTCAGTTCCCCACTTGCAACTTTAATTAGTTCCCATTTACAGTTTGATACACAAAAATGAAAGAAAAAAACGTATAACCTTAAAATCTTATTCAGTCATATTTTACCTCTCATTAAATGTGTTTAGAGACATTACAAAGATAAATAAATAATAAAAAAATAATAAATCTCAGAAGGAAGCAGTGCAATTAGCTTGCTTTGCAAATCTGCCAAGGAAGATAGTATGAAGCCTAGTATGTAATATATAAATCAAACAAGGAATTTTCATACTAGTTAGTGAATCATATAATTTAATATTATTGTTTAACTAATTAGCTTTACATTTGTATCATAAGTGTGTTTAGGGTTTTTTCTTTTTCTTTTCTTTTTTTTTCTCAGCACTGGGAATCACCTGTGGTAGTCATACATAAACTACATGGTGGATAGAAATTAGGTTGAAAACTATTGGCGTTATTATTGCTTTATTAGGTCTGAGAAATATGTGACCCTTTAGAAGAATGATCATGTTAACATAACCATAATCATCTCATAAGCAAGAAAATATTTAATTCTTCGAAACTATAACATTTGATTAATATTTGAAAAACATATATATATATATATATATATATATATATATATATATATATATATATAATGTAACATAATTTTTTATTACTAGTTAGTAACCTGTATCATTAACATCCTAGATTGTGAGCAACACAGGCAGCTAGCATGCTAACCAGTTCAGCAAGAAAAATTACTCTGTAGGTAGCTCAAAGGAAACAGACCTTACAAATTGCCAGGGAAATCTCCTCTGGAGCGGTACGTTTCACTTGAATAATTCCTTATTTTTCCACTTGTGCTGAAATGTGTGATATAGGGAAGTATGAATGTAGAATTAGACCCAAAATGTAGAATAAGTGGCCCTTATTCTACGTTAGTGGAATAAGTCACTCAAGCTCTCAAATATTTTCTTTTTCAGTGTTTACAGCGTTCTTGTAGTTTTGCATTGAGGAACAGGAAGAGGAAGAAAGTGTTTTAATGAGAGTAGGAGGATCCTGAGAGCTTTGGGCAAGCAGCTGTGATAGATAATCCAGAGTGGCAGGATGATACCCAGGATGATTAGGTGTGTGTGCATATGTGTCAGGGACGCACAGGAGACATCACTGCTACCAGCTCTGCCTCAGGCATTTTGTTTGTGAATGAGTTTTTCTGTTTTTAATTAATGTTTCACATTAATTAACATAATAGCCCACTGCTCCAGCTTCCAATCTGTTTTTCAATCACATCTATGCCTTGCAGTTCAGTCTCATCTAATCTTTATTTCAGAAAAAAAAGTTTATAATGGATCTATGTATCTTTTAAATAACATTCAAGGATTATATGAATTGCTGAAACAAGCTGTGAAAAATTGCAGACTAGTGGACAATGTTTCTTGAGAAACAGGATTTTTCCTGCATTGCTTCATCTAAATGTGCAAATGCAGCAGTTCAGCCAGAGCTTAATTTGAGCCGGATCTTGCCAGAACAGGATCCAGCACCTTTAAAATATAGCGCACCTGCATTCCAGAACCTTTTTATGTGGATCCGGCACCTCTGCAGCTAGATGTAAAGACTCCCGCAGCAATATTATCAAAACAAATCTAGTTTTAGTTTTTAACTCACCAAAAGTAAAACAGAACAACAAAAAACCAACAATAGAAATGCTCAAATATTGCCAATAGCCAATCAATAGCCTCTTTCACATAACGTAATCAGTTCAAGATCAAAGTTCACCTGAATTCGTTGTCACGAAGTGAAGCCTACAGTTACATAGCATGCGCTGTAGAGTGTGTCATGGAGAAAAGAAAGCAGTTATCATTAAGAGCATTTTTAAGAACACAAAGAAAATACTAAAAAGGGAAATGTCCAAGAGCGCAAGCAGCAGCAGGTCACCGAGGAAGCACTATGGTGATCGTTCCCACGACCAGCAGTGACAACGCTAGCCTGACTGTGGATGGTTTTTAGAAGTGGCTAAACCTTGTCAATGTGCGCAAGATTTTGAAAGTGAGATTGACTGCACAGAATTAAATACAGTTAACAGCCCACGTACAGTAATTCAGTTTTTTACTGAGTTCAGGGACTCAAATAGACAAAAGGTTCCAGAAGGACTGAGGTAGTTGTTGGCTACAGTGAATACCACACCGATCTCTAGTGGAGCGTGAGCAAAGCTAGTCCAAAATCAATCTCATTTGTGGCTTGGAGCGTGGACCCTTCTCATACACACCATCTCGTCTCCACTGTGTGTCCACTGCTTACAAAGTTCGATCCCGAGCCATTTGTGCGCTCATGGATACATAAAGGACACAGGGAAGAGGACACTGACATTACAGCTTTGTGGAATATTTTGTCTTAGGTAAGACGACTTTGTCTTGATTATGTTGTGCGGGTAATGTTAGTTTATTGTAAGTAGGCTTACTGTATGAAACATAGCTTTGTTTTTGAAGTGCTTTGGGCAAATGTGTTTTGTAGCTAACTGAGGTGACAACATATACTGTAAACTGATAGAATGTGAAATCCATAAATGTTTCCCTTTGTACTGAGAATACTCACTGCTATTAAGTTCGTCATGCTATTAGGTCGCTGTACCAGTGTGATCAGTTACATAGGCAGCTACCTATCAGCATTGAATATCGTTGGTTACGTGAGATACTGGAAGCACTTTTACATGTCTCTAAGTTCGAGGACCGGGACCTGTCGTGACCTGCTGGATCACTACCCTCTTAGTGTTCCCGGACCTGCAGATTTACAAATTAAGCACTGGGTTTAGCACAGTGAATATGTTAGCCTATATTCAAAGTAATATACAAAATTTGCATTAAAACCAATTATCCTGTTTGTGTTACCGTGAGTCCGGTGGCCCAAAGGTCTCTCAGGTGGGGATCGAGGTCAGGCTGGGCGAAAATGGAAGGCAGTCGAAGCTGTGGATGATGCTGAGTCATGTCTGAAGCAAAAGGCATTGGTGGGCATGGTGGCGCAAGGAAGAGCAGGGCTGGGTAGCAATACGTCATCTCAATACGGAAAGATAAGGAGGAAGGACAGAAGATCTCAGCGCCAGGATGAGGTGCGGGCATCGCTCAAGGAAGTGCGAGCCAGCAGGATGGTTGGGATGTGGCAGCAGGGAGCCTGGACAAGGTGGGAACAAGTAGTAGAATGTAAAGTGACTTGGGCTGAGCTCTGGAATTCCGAGCCCCACTGAATAAACTTCTTAATCCAGGCTGTCTACGACATTCTACCAAGCCCATCCAACTTGTTCTGCTGGGGGAAGGCAGAGTCACCAACTTGCCCTCTGTGTCTGAAGACAGGCAGCCTGGAACATATCCTCAGCACCTGTCCAAAAGCACTGAGTGAGGGGTGTTATCGTTGGAATTCTGAAGGCCATAGCAGACACCATCTCCAGCGGATAACTCACTTTAAGTGTTTTCGCCCAGTGAAGAAGACCATCACTGTTGTCAGGGCTGGGGAGAAGGTAACACCAGCAGCTAGGACCACCTCATCTGGTCTGTTAACATCAGCACAGAACTGGGAGCTGAGAGTCGACCTGGGAAAGCAGCTTAACAGAAACTGTTCCCATAACATCGTTAAGGCCAGATATGGTGCAGATCTCAGAATCCTCCAAGCAAATTATCCTCTTAGAACTTACTGTTCCCTGGGAGGACTGCATCGAGGAGGCCAGTGAGAGGAAGAGAACTAAGTACAGCGGGCTGGTACAGGAGTGTCAAAGCATGGATAACAAGACGTGCCCTTCCTCCCAATTTGCATAATTCGTATGCGAATGTTTTTAGAATGCAAGACGAATGGAATGTAACATGTTTTTCATGTAAAATAGTACAAGTTATTACAGCCTAGTTCTCTTGTTCAAAGTAGTTATAGTGTTCAGAAACATTTTTGTTCATTCATGTTCCATACTTGTCCGTTATATAGTTTTATAAAATTTATTTTCTATCAAAACAGATTATAGGTTCAAAATCTATCAAAAACAGATTATAGATTAGGTTATATATAGATAGATTTATATAGAATATAGTAATCATTATACGCTCCCAAGTAGATTATATCCTCTGCAGGCGGAAAGATTTGAGAGAGACTAGAGACTGTAAGTTAATAGCCGGAGGCAACGTGGCACGGCAACACAGACCAGTAGTATGCTGCACAACCATTAGATGCCAGAAAAGCAAGGAACCCAGACGACAACCACAGACAAAATGGTAGAAGCTCAAAACGGAGGAGGGGATGAGTAACTTTAGAGTGGAGGTAATGCCAGCAAACGAAGGAGAAAGCACCCTGCCGTCGAACTGGACTACTACCGCCAACCTGATTAGGCTAGCAGCAGTAAACGCCCTGGGTTACTCCAAAGGGCTGAGAAGAGAAAATAAGGAAACGTGGTGGTGGAACCCAGAAGTACAAACCAGCATACAGTGGAAGAAAGAAACGAAAAAACTATGGGTAACAACCAACGATGAAAGAATTTCAGAATAGTAAAAGAAAGCCAACAAAGAAGCAAAGAAAGCCGTGGCAAAGGCAAAGCAAGAAGCCTACGACGAATTGTACAGACGAATAGAAGATGGAGGAGGGGAACGGGAACTGTATCGTTTAGCACTCCTACGGAACCATAGTTGGAAAGATGTTTAGATGGTGCGCGCAATCAAAGATGAAGACGGAAAGGTACTGATAAAGACTGTTCAGATCCAACAAAGATGGGAAGAATACTACAAGCAGCTCCTGAATGAAAAGAATCAACATGGAAAAAGATACAAACAAGAACTGGAGAACAAAGAAGAAGTACCATCGATCAGCAAACAAGAAGTGCAAGCGGCACTGAAGAAAATGAAGCCCAACAAAGCTACAGGCCCAGATGAGATCCCTATCGAAGCCTGGAGATGCTTGGGCGATATGGCGATAGAGTTTCTCACTGGGCTGTTCAATCACATATTGAACACCGAAGTAATTCCAGCAGAATGGAGAGAAAGTGTTCTAGTACCCATCTTCAAAAACAAGGGAGACATATGAACTGCTCCAACTATCGTGGTCTGAAGCTCATCAGCCACACTATGAAACTCTGGGAGAGAATCATAGAAGATAGACTGCGCAAACAGTCAGCGAGCAACAGTTTGGATTTGTTCCGAGCAAGATCACCATAGAAGCTCTGTTCGCCTTGCGGTTGCTCATGGAGAAGCACCGAGAAGGGCAAAAAGAACTGCATTGCATATTCGTGGACCTGGAGGAAGCATATGATAAAGTCCCATGCTAAGAGGTTTGGCGTGCCTTGCACCAGTCAGGTGTGCCAGCCAAATATGTCAGAGCAGTTAAAGACATGTACACTGACAGTAAGACCAAAGTCAAAAGCGCTGTGGGAACCACTGACAGCTTTGACGTTAAGGTTGGACTCCACCAGGGGTCAGCCTTAAGTCCATTTCTGTTTATCACCCTCATGGACAGTCTGACAGATGGACTCCGGCAAGAACCACCATGGACGATGAAGTATGCTGATGACATTGTACTATGCACGGAGAGCAAACGCCAAGCTGAAACAGCACTGGAAAGCTGGAGAGCCGCGCTCGAAAAGGGGGGACTGAAAATTAACAGCAAGAAGACCAAATACATGTGCATTGGTGATCCTGAAAACCATGACTCATTGAAGTTCAATGATGGAGAAGAAATTGAACAAGCAGATAAATTCTGCTACCTTGGATCCATTGTGGAGAAAAATGGAACAACCAGACAAGAGGTCAACCACAGGATCCAAGTAGGTTGGGCCGGCTAGAGAAGAACTACTGGAGTCATGTGCGACAAAAGAGTGCCGGCTAAAATGAAAGGAACCATCTACAACAAAGTGGTACGACCAGCCACGCTGTATGGTCTGGAAACAGTGGCTACCACAAAAAGACTTACTGCTGCTCTGGAAGTAGCAGAGATGCGAATGCTCAGATTTTCGTTAGGCCACACTAGGCTAGACAAAATCCAAAATGAGCAAATCAGGAAAATGGCCCAAGTCGCGCGCTTCATGGACAAAGCAAGAGAAGAGCAACTGAGATGGTTTGGGCACGTAAATAGAAGAGGGGTAGAGCATGTCACACGAAGAATGCTCGGAATGAAAACCCCAGGAAAACGGAAGCAGGGAAGACCGCTATGGAACTACATGGCCCAAATAAGCATCAACTTAAAAGAGGCCAGAGTGTCACTGGAAGACACCCACGACAGAGACATATGGAGAAAATTGATTCACTGTGGCAACACCTGAACTAGGGAAAAGCCGAAATGAAAAGAGAGAGAGAGAGATAATCATTATATCTGGTCTCCTCCAATGTGGGGTTGGGGGGGCATCCCACATGATAGGGGAGACTTGGGGGGGGGGCTTTAGCTACAAAAGGTTGAGAACCTCTGAATGAACTCTTCGATGAATGAACCTTTTTTTTTTTTTACAGGGGAGTCGACATTGCCTTGCACCCAACTCAAGCTCTATTTAGACATCAAGTTAATCTACTAAACATTAAACTGATCGTGCCTCTCTAAATGTCCTTTTCTCTGGCATATAAAAATAAAAGGTCAGGCTCACTGATGATCAAGTTGGCTGAAATCGCATGAACATTAATAACTGTGTCATGACTGAATGCCACTTGTTCCCCAAAATGGAAATGAACAATGACCTATAAGTTCTGGGTCAATAATGATATTTCAGTGGTGGTCATGCTACCCCACGCCACCCCTTAACTCTGCCTTTGCCCAGGCATCCTGTTTATATTCAAATGATTAACTATTTTTCATTTTAATATTCAGCATACACTTCCTTTAAAACATTTTTGTACACCTACCAACTCTATATGTGCTGTATATGATGGAAAAAGTACCAGTTTATAATGCACAATCACATTCCACCTACGCTCACTGAACATTTGTTAGTTATTATATAGGTACACTTTGTACATTGTGTAATTATGTATATTCCATTTCCAAGTTTTAGAGAAATGAGGTTTGTCCTGTCTGACTCTGCATGAGGGCCAGTTCAAGACCGAGAAGCAGGCTGTGCAGCATCTTTGGCGTGTGTTCATGCTGTGTAAATGGATTATTTGCTCAGTGAGGATGTCTCATTTGCAGTGAAAAAAAAAAGGGATATCCCCTACCTAAAATGGCTCACAGTTACTCACACAAACAGCTATTTCCAGACATGGTACACACATGAAGAGAGATGAGCATACACACACAAATGGCCTTATCCTGTTCTCCTTCTGCTCAAAAGGGCAAAGGAAATGTATTATGTAGTGGTACATGTTTACTCGAGCTGTTCTGTTCTGTTGTGTTCAGAAATTGCATAGGAGTCTGGGGTACAAAGGCATATATTTCTCTCTCGCCCTCTCTCTCTCTCTCTTTCTCTTTTATGTCTAAATATAACAGTAAAACTGGATTCAAATCTATTGTAGAGACTGCCGGTGGCATAAGATCTGGTTCCAATCAAAATATACACAAGACAAGAATACATCAATGAAATGTTTCATCCAGTTTTTTCAGACAATCAGTATTTCTGCAGAGTAAGAAAGAAAGAAAAGAAAAGCGTAAACTGAGAGGCTAAATTTAACTCTTTGTTCTTTATGCATTCACACGCGCACTCAAACATTGAAGGTAATTCAGCCCAATCCCAATTCGATCCACTTTGCACATTCGACTCCATATGGTGAGTTTGTGTTTAGATTCCCATGAGCTCAGAGTCACCTGTTCCATTTTATGTTCAGGCGTGTGCAAAGCTAACAAAGCCATGATATCTGCTCACGCTCTTGGTTGCTGTTCTCCCTAACACACGCTGAGGACAATCAATGCACCACATCATACTTAATAATCAGCTTGATTGATCTCCTGCTGAGTTCCTGACCTCCGCATCCTGACTCACCCAGACCATGCTGCTTTCATCAGAATCTCCTACTGTTCTGTGTCTTCCTCTCTTTTCTGGAGCACATTTGTATACTACTTCCATAATGATTCATTTACAGGCAATACTTGAAATTACACGACACTCATTCACACACTAACCATATGGTGTCTAGAATATTTGCAACTGAAAAAAAATATTGCTGAAGCTTTACAAATCCATACATACTTCTGTACCCTCTAAACATTCATCAGCGCACAAGTCAGTGAATGAATTTTGTCTATACTCGCCGGCCACTTTATTAGGAATGCCTGTACCTACTCTATGCAGTTATCCATATTCACAACCAGGTTTAACCACATCACCTGATCTTTTTCCAATCTCCCACTGTCCAGTTACGGTGAGACTGTGCTTAATGTAGCCGCAGATTCCTGTGGCACCCGATGTGGACTTTTGCTGTTGTCGCCCATCCAACGCAAGGCTCGATGGGTTGTATGTTCTGAGATGCTTTTCTGCTCACCGTGGTTGTAAAGATTGGCTATTTGATTTACTAAAGCCTTCTGAAACCTCTGACCTCCCTCATCAATAAGCATTTCCGCCAGAAGAACTGTCATGCACTGGATGTTTTTCTGTGCCATTCACCATTCTGCCTGGCGCCTATCCCAGAGAATTCGGGGCACAAACTCAGGCGATTCAAGCTCCCAACCCTGGAGGTGCAAGACAAACATGCTAACCACTGAAAATTTTACAGATGTTTGTAATAATTTGGTTGGTGAATGTAACCCATTGATGTAACCCTGTGACTGTAACTAGAGTGATCTTTTGCGATCATAATAATTCAGGTCACGACAATTCCTCACATTTATGTATATAAATATAATTTCCCCAGATTGTTTTATGATGTCAAAGTTAGAGAAAGTTTTACTCACAAGCACAAAGACATTTCAGTCACGAGCATATTGTGATGCTGAGGAGCTCTTGTGTGGAAATTCATATTCAGCAGAGCCTCAGTGCTGCCTTTCCAGTCTCGAAGATGGCAATAATTCAGCTATCAATCTGTCCATATTTGTCACCTAATTTAAAGTGAATGGCCTATTACAAGTTTATGATTTAGGCTGCTTTAGGCTGACACACACGCACACATACACATGCAAAGACACATTTCAACTGCTTTTATGTCTCTAAGGCCAATCATCAATTCCCAGAATGCAGGAACGCACAGTATCAAGGAAATATGCTTGCTATTTTTCATTTGCTCAAAACTCCTGTCTAGTGTGTGTGTGTGTGTGTGTGTGAGAGAGCGAGAGAGAGAGAGAGCGAGCGAGAGAGAGCGAGCTGTTTTCCTGTCCTTGAGCAGTTGTTTTGAATGTGTAGTTGCAGGTAGCCTTGGGCTGAATCAGAGCAGCAGATGCTCCTCATCTGCTCTCTTTTCTTTCTTTCTTTCTTTCTTTCTTTTTTTTTTTTTGAAAAAAAGACTACACATTCTGTTAAAAAGTCCAATTAGCAATTGAAAGAAGGGATTCTATGATTCGAATATCCTCTTTGAACTGATTTGTTTGTTTACACTTCTTAAAAGCCTTACTCGTCTAATCTAAGGCAGGAAAACACAGTAATACTTTAAAAGACAAATTAGGGACACATTCTGTACAATATTACTAGTTTCAGGGGTGGCTTATATGAATGAGCTAACCCTGTTCTTTGGAAGATAAAAATCTAAGGTTTCAATTTTGGCAACCACATCAGATGCTGTTAACAAATGCCTTAAAGTGGTCATTAAAAAATACATAGAATGGTATGAAGAAGCAAGGCTAGGGCTGATTTCTTTCTAGCACAGACTGTCGATTCATGCAGCCCATCAGTGACAGTTGTTTTGATTTCCATTTAGACTAACATTTTCCAGCCCATGTCACTGGCACATCTGAAACACACCACTGAGCAGCAAGAAGGCCAATGTGAAATACAGTCTAATGAATATTAAGTGCATGAAGAATAAACCTGAAAAACCATATTTATAGTACCATATTTATTCTATCATGATGCCTTTGGAGGAAATATTAAACAGACTAAACGGACTAGGGGTGTAAGACAATACCAATATTTGTATCTGTTTAGTGCTTCAAATATTCAAATCTGTATCTATATTTGGATTTAAACCTGAAAAGTATGTGACACTAAGGACCTAAAGTTCTTTCTTTCTTTCTTTCTTTCTTTTAAAATAGAGATATGCACAGGACTGTTTATTAAACCCATTCACATAGTTATTACATTTTCTATACATGCCTGCTGCATTTATAATGAATTTACAAACTAGTAGCCTAATTTAAACATGCATGGCCCTGACCAGTCAGTTACTAAGGATGAATGAAACTACACTACACTGTAAAAGCATCACTGTAAAGCAATGGTCACCAACCCTGTTCCGGAAGATCTACCTCCCTGAAGACTTTAGCTCCAACCATAATCGTGACCTTCTAATCATGGCCTTAAGAAGTTCTCAAACAGGTGTGTTCGATTTAGGGTGGAGATGAAACCTGCAGGAAGGTCGATCCCAAGCAAGAGGGTTGGTGACCACTGCTGTAAATGCATTGTTTACATTAATGAATGTGGTCTTTCTTTGTCCTGCACGCATCAGATCTGACCTCTTGCTGGCTTGAAAGTGAAAACCTCTTGTCGGATATTTACACGTCTAGTCTCAACCAGATGTCAAGTTTTGAAATAGTGCGCTTCATATTTGTATTTGAATCTGTTCATGTCTTCTGTATATTCTAAGCATGTATTCGTATTGTGTTACATCCCGAAAGCTCACATTGTCCAATCAAAATGCAAATTACACAAAAGGACAGATGACAGAACCATAAGTTTAGTGGGTTTTGAATGAAACTTGAAAACTTGAAGTGATTTGAATAAAACTTTTCTGTTTACCATGTTTGGTATTTGGAGAAAATGTGGCATGAACCCAGTGGCGCATTATGGACTTGGAACACTCGAAATGCAGCTGCATATATGTGCATATCTGGATATACATTATTCTTATCATATCACTGATGAGATATCTCTGATACTATGCACTGCTCAGCAGTAATACAGTAGTTTCACTGTTGAACAATTAATACATATTAGATTGGAGCCTTTTATATCATGGTGTACACCAGCTGTTAATCATCAGAATTCTCAAATATTCTGAGATATTCTAAGATACAGAAATATAGAAAGAATAGATCGGTACAGAGAATCCTTAGAGGCCTTGGTCTTTCTCTACCTGTCTCCCTTGTCCTTCCTGTCTGCAGCCTCACTGTGACTCAGACTGCTATTGTATTTTCACTTTATTTTGTGTTTCTTTGCTAGCATGTATGCACGTTTGTGTGTGTGTGTGTGTGTGTGTGTGTGTGTTTTGACCCCAACACCTTTTGACACAACAATATCCATTCACTCTAGCACATTTTGACACGTTTTTCTGCACTGAATCATACCAGAGCGTGAGATATATCTATGCCTCAGGGGATAAATCTGTGGCATTTTGACACTGACCACAATACTTTGCAGCATTACAATACAATGTCACACACGGTCAAGATCAGCCAATCATTCATGACGTCTCAGATATAAGAGGTTAGAGGTTATAAGAGATGTCAACAAGTCTGTCAGAGCTGGGGGGCAAAACATGTGGGTGTTTATATGTGGGTGTTTGTTGCAGAGAGAGAGAGAGAGAGAAATTGAAGATTGAAAATGTTCCAAACAAGCAAGCTATGTCAGTCTGTGTGACATGGCGAGATCTCATATGTTTGGCGCAGTGTGTGCAGATGGTGAAGAACAATTTTGGTGTGATTAAGACAGTGACAGCTCAGTGTTTGAAGTGAGTGTTGTTTCTCCTTCAGAGAATAGCAACACATACTGCATAACAGATTATTGCCTAGTTGTCAGAGGAGGAGATAGTTGAAAGTGAGTACAGATACAGGCAGAAAATATCGAAAAACAGGACATGTAGCCTAACAAGATAAAGAAACTCTTTGTGTTAAGCAGTAATTGGTCAAAGTGCAGTCAGTCAGTCTTAGATTAAAGGAATAACAGGTCTGACAGGCTGAGTTCGGTCAAATACACATCACTCTGTAGAAGATTTTTTGCTGTTGAATGTAATTTTATAACCACAGAGTATAAAATGCTACAGAGTTTCCTGAAAGTGTGATTTTGAGTTTGTATATAGAAAGGCAGCCCATATGGATGTTTTCAAGTAGTAAGATCTTTTTTGTTTTTCAAGTTGTATTCATAATCGTTCATAATACTGTATATCCTGCTAATGCAAACTAAATAACCTGAACCTGATTTTTGAGAAGATTTTAAGTCATATTCATTGATCATTCATGATCTTCACTGTTATTGAAGCTAGATGATATAAACGAAGCTAGCTTGTGAGTTAACCCGGCAGGATTTCTGATTTTATGAGAGGATATTTGAGTCATATTCATAAGTGCTTGTTTCCCACATCATTCTGTGTAAGTGTGTTTAAAAAAAAAAAAAAAAATCACAGAAGAGTTCCTAAATACTCAAACCAGCCAGTGTGGCATCAACAACCATGCCACGGTTAAAGTCACTGAGATCAGGTTTTTTTTTTTTTTTTATTCTGCTGTTTGATGTGACTATTAACTGAAGTGCTCGACCTGTACCTGCGTGATTTTATGTATTGCGCTGCTGCCACATGATTGACTGATTGGACAATGAATGTGCATGATTGTGTGAGTGTACAGGTGTTCCTAGTAAAGTTGCCAGTGTGTGTATATTGTAATATGTTAAAAATAACACAGTGTAACAGATTTAATGACGCAGTATTTAAACAGTGCAGTGCTTCTAAATAGTAAGGTCAGTATTATTTAGAAGCTGCAACAACAAGGCGATAAAATCGATAATAATCGATTATTAAAATAGTTGTCAACGTTTCTTATTATCGATTATTTGGTCTGCGTGCGGAAACAGGGTATATTTACTCACTACGTTTCATCTGTTCCGAAAACACGCTTCGGAGCGTAAATACTAAAGTTGTGTTCCAAATGACGTACTATACACTTACACTATGCATTATGTACCCTACATTCTAGTGTTTGAATTTTACAAAGTTAGTATTGTCTCAAAAATGAGCGTTTATTTTTAGTAACCGGAAGTATAAGCCGCTTCCTAGTCGATGGCGCATGACATCATTGGCACGTAATGTGATGCCGCTAGGTTTAGAAGATACCCAGAGTCACCGACAATGAATTTCTTCAGTTTACCGTTTATGTCAGCGTTAACTTTTATTCCCAACATGACCTCAGTCACCATCAGACAGAGGCATCATTGTATATGGAAGAAAGTATGCGACCTCCAAGTCCTCTAAGGCAGGGGACCATTTTATATTCAGTGTTGTGAAGAAGATCAAACTTTATAAAGCACAGTTTGTGCAGCATGGACACACGACAGTGATCTTATGTTTATATCCAAAATGCTCCATTATGTGGAAGGGGTTGGGGAAACTGGTGCAAGTTGCTTAAGAGGTTTAGTTTAATTTACGATAATGTCATGTCGTTATATGGTGTATACATATGCTAGCAGTGTAAATTCTGTCGTTTATTGTAACGGAAGTGTTCTATTAGTAACGAGGCCGCATTGCTCCTCGCTCGCAGTGATACACAGTGGGAGCGCAAATAAGATCTGTAATGTCTAATTAAAACACTATGATCAAAAGTAAACACAAGGAAAATAATATGTCTAAAGGCAGTGAGTAACAGAAGCCACAAGGTGCAGTGAAAGTGAGTTTATATTATTAATTTAGAACTGTAGTTTAATTCAGTGCTTTTTGTGCATCCATAAAAAATAAATGCATAAATACTTATTATAAAGTTAATTTATATATATATATATATATATATATATATATATATATATATATATATATATATATATATATATATAGATAGATAGATAGATAGATAGATAGATAGATAGATAGATAGATAGATATGCACAAAAAGCACTGAAGTAAACTACAGTCCTAAATGAAAAATATATATTCTGGTGTGTGTGTCTGTGTGTATTGGGTTCTTTTCATTCTTATATAATTGGACAAACAGTTGTGTAAAGTTTTAGTCTGACGTTTATATTTTTAACACTCAGTTTGTGGATTTTATCTTAAATATACGGAAAAATGGTACTGAAAGTTTGCCCCCCATCCGATAAATCGATTAATCGGAGGGAAAAATTATCGGCCAACTAATGGATTATGAAAATAATCGTTAGTTGCTGCCCTAGTATTATTATTGTCACCCAATTGCCTCATATTATTACATACAATACCTGAGAATAAATACATGAAAATGAGCAATATGAAGGTCATGCTACCAGTCTGTGCTCTCCACCTTTCTTTGTACAATACTGCACTGTAGTAATTAACAGTATGTTGTAAATAGTGTTTTAATATATGCATAATCTTTACTATTGGTTTGCTACAAAAGACACCATGATATGTGGGATCTGTTCTACAGTATAAGCATCATGGCATACACAAGCTTGACATATACATGTGTGTGGTGCAAAGGCACTATCTGTATCTGTTTATTGTTGCAAATGTTTGTATCTGTATCAATATCCAAATTTAAACCCAAAGTGGGTGTTTGTTTATTCAAATAAATATAAATTATACCACTATGCCACCAAAAACTGCTTTAAAAAAAAAAAAAAGGTGGAAATGCCAGCACTGACACTGACAGTTCCTCAAACTCAATCACTCAAGTTCATAAATGGTCTCAACTAAAGACGTACAAGGGACTGTTTTATAAATCAATCAATATTTCTAATTTTTTTGTTGTTGTTGTTCATACAGACATGAGATATTTTCTAACAAATATAATTACTTCTATTTCCCAAAATGTTAACAAGCTGTATTTGTATTCGGTTACATCCCTGATGCACATATGAAGCATACTGAATATTCAGTCAGCAAAACCCAACCATTATATCACTTTCTATATTAAGTTTTTTTGTAATGACAAAGCCATTAGCTCACAGATTATCATAATAATTATATGCCATTACTGATTGATGAGTATTTCGAGAAGTGTTTGAGCTAGCTTCACCAAACAATCAATCAGAAGTCAAACTGGAAAATGTGCTGTTACAGTGAAGCAGAGTGTGTATGCACATCCAGGGTATTTACCCAGCGCTGTTCCAGATAACACACAACTCATTAGCCACAGCATTCACCAAGGGCCGTTCAGTGAAGTGAGTGCTATTTTCATTTCCTCAGTCTTTAACTACATAATGAAGAGTCGTCTACACACGAGAATGCACGCACACATACACACACATGCGCTTTGCTACATTTTCAGTAACTAAAGGAGATTTGATTGAAAGTAGCTGGGTTGAAACTAGATGAAAGTGCTGATCGAAAGTAGCTGGGTGATATGCTTTGAAGTAGGGCACCATTAGAGTGCTGTGAGATTTGCGTTATGTTCCATGCTGAGCAAGGCCAAGGAGTTCTTCAGCTCCTGATCTCTCCTTCAGCCTTCATGGGCCCTGCTATTTACATGTTGCTGAGTAAGGTGCAGTGCTGCATTTGTGCCAGGACAACTTCAAAAGGCCCATAGATTTACCGCCGGTCCAGAAATATAATCTCTAAATTCCGTTACTGTGGCCAGCTTTGGCTTTGAAGCTGCAGGCAATGCAATACAGCAGCCATCATTATTAAGCCTCTTTAAACCAATGTGCAAATCTGTTTGATACTACAGTACCACAGGATGATAACAAATGCATAATTTGGGTGGAAAATCTGAAATGGATTTTTCCAAAAGCAAAGGCTTTGTCTATTGGTAAGTGCTTTAAAATATATATATATATATATATATATATATATATATATATATATATATATATATATATATATATATATATATAAATGTTCATTTACAGTGTTGCAATAAACTGGCATCCCATCCAGGGTGTAGGCAAGGATAAGCTCTGACCAGGATAATGCTGTTGCTAAAAATGAATGAATATTCATATCCAATTGGGAGTTGTTGTTTTTTTTAAAAAAAATCATTCTCTAAATATCTAAGTATTCATGCCTCCTTAAATGAATTATAATTTTATCATCTTTATCTTGAGGTGGAGTTTGATAGCCTTGTTTACTCAGTTTCCATGGCATGTCAATTGCGGCTGTACCTTGTCTTCTTTGTGAGCTTCCTTCTTCATTTTCTCACAAATCAGATTTCATCTGAATCACACTGAATAGTTCTGCAAACTAGCCCACTGCTTGAAGAGCTGTGTGAATAACTAGTGAGGGGAAGCTTGTGGGTGTTTGGCGAGGTATGTAGAACCACATCTCCCTTAGAGACTCTTCTCTTTCCATAATATGTGCCTTTCTCCACTTCTGCATCGCTGTACTCCTATTTCTCTCAGTTCGAGATATTCTTTTCAATGGAGAGATGATTATGCTTTAAGATCCATAACATATCTTGCGCTAAAGTTTGAATTTAATTTGTTGGACATCATCCGAGCTGCATTACGTGGTTTCTGATCCTGATTGTACTACCTCCGGTTTCATTCTCTCAGGCTGGTGATGATGTTGGCACAATATTATTTTTCCATCCCTCTCTTCAGCAAGAATACACATGGCACCGAGACTGTGAAAAGTTTGCTGAATGGAAAATTCACTGATTGGTGGTGTGATATAAATGGAGCTTGATTAAAGTGACTGTTTAGTGAAAATCGTGTACATAGCTAGTAACAACTGAGCACTAATAGTGCTCATTAGCCAAATCATCTGCTATGCGGCGAAACTAGTTTGCGTCGTTGTTATATATATTGGCATTTGGCTTCACGTCAGAAGTGAAGGATTAATGACCGAAGGATTAACGAGTCCGGCTGCATTTTCTGGCAGGCCTTCACAGATGTTTAACACTTAGCTAACAAACATGAAATGTAACTGGACAGTGAAAAATAATATTTATCCTGAAGCACTGAAAGCCAGAGGAGTTGTTCCATTTTCCATTTAAAATGAACATGTTTTGATTGTGTCAGTCCATCTACACACTGTTTTGAATAATGATCTCATTTGTTAAGGAGTTCTAGACATAAACGTGCTGTAAAGGGAATTGTAGTTAATATAATTGTATAGATGTGATTGTAGTTGAACATCACTCTTTTTTTTTCTTATACTGTTTTTCACTGACGCTATGAGGAACATCTTGTGCGGTGCAGATTCCTTCAATCATCCTGCCATATTGAAGCTTACTATTGTATTGTTGAATTTCTGGAAACTAATCCTTTAATAAAACACCAAGATAGTGCATTGATTACAATGGAATAGACTTTATGTAATCATGAGCTATAGAAGTTGCAGGGTACAGACTTCCACATACTGTCTTGTTCATCCACTCTGATTGGTTTGGCAGGTATCAGAATAATCATAGTGATTGGATTACTGTAGGTAAAAGCCCAGAGTGAGGTTTTATATTTCGCTGAGGTGCAGTAATCTGGCCTGGGGTTCTGACCCATTTTTGGCTCACTAAGAGACTTGAGAACTAGTCTAAAATTGAAACACACTTATTGGCACATGCTCCATGCTGCATATGATAAGATTCCCACACTCTCTGTGTGAGTAAAGAACAGGAGGATGCAGCTGCATTGCCATTCCCAAGTCTCATAGTGTGCCAGAAATGGGTCAGAACCCCAGGCCAGATCAGTGCGACTCAGCGAAGCACAAAACCTCCCTCTCATAAGCCTAATCCAATCATTACAATCTTTCCAGCACCTGATGAATCAATCAGAGTGTTTTTCTGGGTCACAAACACCAATAGGTTACGTGACACCATGGGATTCATCACATTCTTACTTGCATTTTGCAATTCTATGCTGTTTCAACATTCAATGACATGCCTGCTATTAGTTTCTGACTGACGAGCTTGTAAAAACGAAAGTCCTCAAATTGTGGCAGTTTTTTTTTAATTATTTTTTTTATTATTTATTTATTTATTTATTTGATAGGCTGTTTAAAAAAGAAAATCCTCTTTCTTCCTATCCACTTTCTCCTGGAGAGTTCTAAAAAAAATAAAGTCTTGTAGTTTCAAAACCCAATCACAACAGAAATAATCAGGTAGTGCATCGTGTACACACAAAAGAAAAGAAATGTTTTTGTGACAAAAAAATTTCAGGGCAGATGAAAGTTTTACATAATGTAATTTTTTCACACTGGTTGGAGAATAGACAAAAGAAATGGGAGGCACAAAATGTCTAACAGGAGGCATTAGGCAGGGACTCCAGTGATGCATTTCTAATTTGTATATAGATGAGAACATAGGATTTTTCAAATGTGGCATTTATACATGTGGCATTTACACATTTCGATCCAAAAGCAAACAAAACTCCATTTAGTATTCAGAAAATGACAAACAGGTGCATAACAGAAACAAAACAAACAGGGTGAGAGAGAGAGAGAGAGAGAGAGAAACAAAGAAAAAATTTGGAAAGCACAAACGTAGCCTCGCTCAACTTTTTAGAACTGATAGAACTGATCTTTGGGCGTTTTTAGTGGCGCTTCATGATGAGAGAGTGAGACAGAAAGGTTGTGACTAAGAAGAAGTGAGAGGCAGAAAGACAGCATTCCAACTGAGCACACTTTCCAGTGTACTGAATGTTGGAGCATTTTCACAGCTGATTCATCACCAGCACTCTTTGCCATCCTCGGCGTAGGCTGTGTCTAACACCACCTGTGGTTGAGGTGTTTGTGTGGCTCATAAAGCAACAGATTAATCATTAGCCCTGTGAATTTCCTCCTGATGTGCTTGGCTTCACGTACGATATCCGCATTCCACTTGTAAGCGTAAGAGTCACTGCAGCATATAGTACATCTCTCTCTCACACACACACATACCAGCAGTGGACAAATCATTCACCCCGACAGCCAGGACAAGCCATGCAATGTTAACATTTCTAAAAACACAGAAACTGCTGATCTCCAGAGCTTTTCAGAGATTTGCTGATCTCCATATATATCCACTTATCCTTACTGGGTCGTGGGGAACCTGGAGCCTATCCCAGGAGACATGGGGCACAATGCAGAGAACAATCATACATGGGGTCAGAGGGCAAGGGGGCACAATCACACGCACATACAGTATCTCACAAAAGTGAGTACACCCCTCACATTTTTGTAAATATTTGATTATATCTTTTCATGTGACAACACTGAAGAAACGACACTTTGCTACAATGTAAAGTAGTGAGTGTACAGCTTGTGTAACAGTGTAAATTTGCTGTCCCCTTAAAATAACTCTTTCTTGTGCATCATCTGTAGAAGAGGCTTCCTTCTGGGACGACAGCCATGCAGACCAATTTGATGCAGTGTGCGGCGTATGGTCTGAGCACTGACAGGCTGACCCCCCACCCCTTCAACCTCTGCAGCAATGCTGGCAGCACTCATACGTCTATTTCCCATACAAAACCTCTGGATATGACGCTGAGCACGTGCACTCGACTTCTTTGGTCGACCATGGCGAGGCCTGTTCTGAGTGGAACCTGTCCTGTTAAACCGCTGTATGGTCTTGGCCACCGTGCTGCAGCTCAGTGTCAGGGTCTTGGCAGTCTTATTATAGCCTAGGCCATCTTTATGTAGAGCAACAATTCTTTTTTTCAGATCCTCAGAGAGTTCTTTGCCATGAGGTGCCATATTGAACTTCCAGTGACCACTATGAGGGAGTATGAGAGCGATGACACCAAATTTAACACACCTGCTCCCCATTCACACCTGAGACCTTGTAACACTAACAAGTCACATGACACCGGGGAGGGAAAATGGCTAATTGGGCCCAATTTGGACATTTTCACTTAGGGGTGTACTCACTTTTGTTGGCAGCGGTTTAGACATTAACGGCTGTGTGTTGAGTTATTTTGAGGTGACAGCAAATTTACACTGTTACACAAGCTGTACACTCACTAGTTTACATTGTAGCAAAGTGTCATTTCTTCAGTGTCGTCACATGAAAAGATATAATCAAATATTTACAAAAATGTGAGGGGTATACTCACTTTTGTCAGATACTGTATATGAACATCCATATATATATATATATATATATATATATATATATATATAAAGCATACGTGAGTACAGCCCAACAGATGTCTCAGAAAATCATCTGTCCCTCTTTAGAATTAATACTTTCTATGGGATCTTATACAATAAAATATTCTAGCAACTCTGGTTTATTGGTTGTAAATGAGATTTGTCAGTACAAAAAAAAAACAAAGCTGAAAATTTTTTAACAAAATGATTTTTAGATAATGGTGCAAAAATGAGTACACCCCAATGAATCTTTTAGAAATAAAACTTGGTCAAATGCTAATTTACTGGAATTCAACAACAGACGAGTCTAATTAATCATCACACAGGTGGTTGCTATATAATTGTCAATTAAGGGTTGTATTTAACCTATAAAATCTTCTACCATTCAGTGCTGACAATTATGGCACCACATGGAAGAGAAATGTCTTGAGAAGTCTTCAGAAAGAAAGTAATTTCTTTACACAAAAACGTTCAGGGCTACAAGAAAATTAGTAAAGCATTGCTAATTAGTCAGAATAAAGTAGTGAAAGTTATTTAAACATTCAAAAAGGATGGATTTGTGGCAAGCATTCTGAGACATCCAGGCGGTCCATGGACGCTAACACCTCGAGATGAGCGCTTTGTCCTAAGAAGACTTGAGGAAAATCGCCATGCAAGTTCATCACAGTTAGCTAAAGCTGTAGAAAGCCAAACTGGGGTGACTGTTTCATGTGACGCGATACGACGTATGCTGCACAGGAGTGGCATGCAAGGGTGTCGTCCACAAAGGAAGCCACTGCTAAAGCCCATGCACAAAAAAAGGCCATTTAGCATTTGCTAGGGCCCATGTTTAGAAAGGTGAAGAATATTGGGACTCCATACTTTAATCTGATGAGACAAAGGTAAATCTTTTTGGAACTTATGGCATCGAAACTGTATGGCATCGCAAGGGGGAAGAGTACAATGAAAAATGCATGGCACCCACAGTAAAGCATGGCGGTGGCAGTGTTCCTCTGTGGGGTCGTATGAGTGTTGCAGGTGTTGGGAAAATGCACTTCACTGATGGCATCATGAACTCACAGAAAGAGAAGATACTACCATCTCTCTGCACTCTGGGTGAAAATGATTCTGCGGCCAAGTATGTCCCCTGACCTGAACCCAATAGAACACCTATGGGGAGTACTGAAAAGACAGGTCGAGCAGCATTCTCCATCCAGTATTCCAGGCTCTGAAAGAGCTCATTCTCCAAGAATGGAGAAAGACAGACCTGGCAGTGTGTCACCAACTTGTTCACTCCATGACCAGAAGTCAAAATATTAGATTTGGTAGAATTCTTCTTTCAGTTCTTCTTCTTTCAGAATTCTTTTCTTCAGTTACTTAGTTTAATTTCCATAGTCTGTGCTAATGTATATTAAATTATAAGGCAAAAGATTGGTGACCATGTTGAATATAAAGTGTGTTCTGCTTTTATAAAGACTTAAAAATCATACATGAAATCTGATCTGAAGTTTTGTAGATAAGAAGTGTGATGGCAAAACAGCACTGAAAGTAAGACACAGTAAAATCTGCATTTAAAAGCCGAGCTGTGTATGAGCATGTATCACCACTTTCCAAAAGACAGAGGATTCAGCCTGCAGCTGTTACTGTTGGATCCTATCTGCTCTCATTTTCAACCAGTGTTGGGAACGAAGCATTATTCAAATTACATTTTTTTTTATATATATATGAAACAATAGAAGTGATGTGGGAAACCAATACCTATAATTTGGTATATATTGTGCTATTTATGATGTTTAGATTTTGTCACTTCGGGGTGTTTTAATACAAGCAGTGCAATGGTAACATTTCTAAATAACAAACCTTAGTTGGAAGGGAGGTGAAATGGGACTTTATTGGGGATTTCAACATAAACCACTTCATCTCCTGTGACTCATCTCCTCAGACTCAGAATGTCACTCAGAGTACATTTTATCAATATCACCATAGAGGATGTAATTCTAAGGTAACAAATAATCTAGTCCATGAAGACTGCAATTGAGAATTCAGACATACCAAGTACCATTCTAGGTAAACATGTCACTCAATCATAGTATAAGCATCCAATTAGACCTGAATGTCAGTAAAGAGAATCTGAGAACAGAATGTAGAAAAGGAAAAACAAAAAAAGATGTATGTATATGTATGTGTGTATATATATATATATATTTCTGCTGGGGGTGTGACTTAAGTATTCAGCAATAAGGAAGACATTTAATTTTTAATAATCAAACAGGTGAAAAACAGAGTCTATAAACTTTTAATAACCTACTACAAAATAAGAACTTTCCTGTTAACAACAGCATTCATTCATTCAGCATTCAAAATTTCCTAGCCATTTCTTTAAAACATTATCTAAGCCTTGCACAGTTGCACAAGTATTTTTATAGGCCTCACTATAAAAGCAAAAGTCCAGGGGGTGTAGCTGGACCTGATCCAACTCCTCCTATAAGCCTAAACCTGACCGCTAATGTCATGGATTTCCCATGAACCGCCCAAAACGCGACAATGTGCACTTCCGAGTTGTCAAACTGTGTTTACTTTTGGTACGTGTGTTTGTTTTGGTTTCGGTTGATGTCTCTGCACCTGTTATGTTATTGGTTGTTCCTATGGTCATCAGCTGTTCTCGTTTCCCTTTTTAATTAGTTTGTGTGTTTAAACCCCGTGTGTCTTTGTTTTGGGCGAAGTATCTTGTTTCTATGTTCTTTGTCCTTGTTTCCTGGTTTTTACATGATGGCTAAGAACATCACACAACACGCTTAACAAGAAGGTTTTCCACCCGGAAACACACTCCGTACCCAAGACTTTTGGTCGGACTCCTCCCAGATAGGAGGAGCTGGGTCAGGTCTACTTCCACCAGCAAAGGGTACTTGAAATTTTCCCTTCCCTCATCACACCTGGCATAACTCATTAAGAGCTTACAGTTGTGCTCATAAATTTACATATCTGCAAAAGTTATTAATTTGTTAAATAAATAAATAAATAAATAAATAAATACTACTACTACTACTACTACTACTACTACTAATAATAATAATAATAATAATAATAATAATAAAGGGAATCATTAAAAAAAAAATTATTTAGTACTGCCATAAATAAACTATTTCACATAACAGATGTTTACATAAAGTCCACAAGACTCAATAACAACTGAATTTACACAAACGAACCAGTTAAAAAGTTTACATACTCTTGATTCTTAATACTGTGTGTTGTTACCTGGATGATCCACGACTGTGTTTATGTTTTGTGATAGTTGTTCATGAGTCCCTTGTTTGTCCTGAACAGATAAATTGCCCACTGCTCTTCAGAAAAATCCTCCATGTCCTGCACATTCTTTACCTTTCCAGCATTTTCTGCCTATTTGACCCCTTTCCAACAGTGACTATATGATGAGATATATATATATATATATATGTATATATATGTATATATATATATATATATGTATAAATATATATGTTTATATAGTCTTATATGTTCATCATATAAGACTATATGATGAGATATATATATATATATATATATATATATATATAGTCACTGTTGGAAAGGGGTCAAATAGGCAGAAAATGCTATATATATATTTATACATATATATATATATATATATATATATATATATATATATATATATATATATATATATATATACATATATATACATATATATATATATATATATATATATATATATATATCATCATATAGTCACTGTTGGAAGGGGGTCAAATAGGCAGAAAATGCTATATATATATATATATATATATATATATATATATATATATATATATATATATATATATATATATATATATATATAAAATGCATAGTTCAACCCCAATAGTTTCATTTTTGAGATATTGATAGATACAGTCCCTTCTGAAAATACTGGAATGGCAAGGCCTATTCATTTGTTTGTGCATTTGGGTTTGAGATGAAAAGATAGATACGAGATGAGAGTTTAGGATTTCTGCTTCAATTTTCTGGTATTGTTAAATAACCGAAAACATAGAATCAGACCATATTTCCACTGGGGATCAATAAAGAAATCTCTATCTAGACCATAAGATATTTAGTCGAGCAAAAGTATAGGAAGTCTTGAAGTAAATGAAAGTAAATAACACTTAATATTTGGTTGCATATCCTAGCTTGCAATAACTGCATCAAGCCTACGACTCATTGACACAACCGAATTGTTGGTTTCTTATTGGTTGATTTCCCAGGCTTTTGCTGCAGATTCTTGCAGTTGTTGTTTGTTTTCGGGGGTAGTTCTCCCTTCAGGGTTGCATCTTGTGGTATGACCACTGCCTAGGATAGGTGGCCATTTAGTTAGTTAAATGCATTAATACAGATTAAGGGAAATGAATGAACATGAATCCCCAGGGAGAGAAGGATGAACTAAGGTTTTCTCTCCTCGCAGTGCAAGTAAAAATATTATTTGTGTCTGGCTTTATTTTCAGCCAATGTGTTTAACTGTGAGGTGACATATTGTGTGTAGCGTGCTAGCAGAAGAGTTATAGTACAGATTTTATCCAGAGCTATATGTTCAGTTTTGTCTGTTATCTATGCACAGTAATTAATCCATCATCCAACGTGTGTAGTCCAGCAAGCAGTGGGCACACACAGCACTGAGGTGTGCTGCACCACCCATGAAGTGCATTCCATTTAAATATGTATACAATAGTAATACTTTGCAAATGCTTATAGGAAGTAGGTTTTATTTTCTCCATCTGGTTGTTAAACCTACTAAACAACAATGAATATAAAATTAATAGTCCAGACATGAATTCTGCTTGCCTTAGGTGCCCAGGTTTCTGATTTGTCCATTTAACTAAATAATGCACATTTGCAGTTCTGATTCTGTGCCATTTAATGTCATCCTTTTCGAAAATATGAAGCTGAAATCAGATGACTTACTGAAAATTACAATTTTAGCTTTATGGTAAATATTTCGTATAGCTCCATCCTCATTTCTTCATTTGTTCAGTGTATCATCGTAGACGTGATAGCCTGAGGATCTTTCTGGTCACAAATCTGCTTTAGAGTGAACACGGCACGTTGCTCTCAGGTGAATACGTGTATACTGTTAGATTTATAACATGACGTGACATGTGCTTATCTGAGCATGTGATAGGTGATTAGTTAAATCTAGATGAGATGCGTAGCAGGACAGAGCCATCCATTACAGCCACAGCTTGGGAGAGCTTTGATTAATGTTTTACATGACTTTCACTAATTTATGCAGCTCTGCTGTGGAAAATCAAATACGCAAAATCGTTACGACGCCAAAAGACAACGGCCCGAGTGAGAGCTGATCCATGTTTCAAGCTTCTGGTGACCTTCAGGGGGATAGCTTGTTGCTTTTGTTTGTCTCCCAGCTTGTTGTGTGGAGTCATTATTTGCAGAAGAGCTTGCCACAAACACACAAAAATACACATACATACAAACACCTTGTGCGCATTGATTCACACAGTGATAAATGTGGACACAAGCATTGTGTCAATAAATCTCAACTGATTTTAAAGTCCGATATCGATTGCAATATCATTTCACTTGACTCCTCAGATATCTGTGTGACTTGTCAGGTAGCTGGATGAGATGTCCTATTTAGAAGAAGAAAAAAACACACACACACACACCGGAGCCCACTCAAATGCAAACTATTCTGGCCTTACCGACATTTACCCTTTATTAAATGATATTAAGTTGTGCAAATGAGCCAGTGTGCTATTTACTTACTCTAGAGTGGCCACCAAGTGTGTGGGGGAAGACATCAGTAATAGAGAGTGATTAGCTAGACTGCAACAAATCTCTCTGTTTATATCCACACATCGGAGCAACAGTGGGTTGAGATCCATTCTGGATCAGGCTTTGTTATAATATTCGTTAAACCATGAAACAAAATGTGAGATGAGTGTGTCCCTAATCTCAATCTCACTTTGTTATAGCCTTGAGCAAAGCATTGCAGCTCATGTTACTCCCAAAGTGCCACAATACAAGCTACTATCTCTGCTACTGTAATTAGTTTGTTTAATCAAAATAACCACAAGGATATATCTAAACTAAAAAAAAAAATCCAAAAAATTCACATTTTTAATAGCATCTTGGACCGAAGAGGTGTCCTCTACTTATTTAAAGGTCTTCACATTCCAATCATGTTCAAACAAATCCAATCCTGACAGATGTCTTTGGGAGGATTTACGAATAACGAGACAACACAGAGACAATATGTCACACACATGGTTCATGGAGTGGAGCTGAATTGAACATCACATCTGAACAAGCAATGAATAACGAAACCTCATATCGCCATAATCCTGAGAGAGGATGGCAGAATAACAGATGCAAGCCAGGACTATAACACACACGCACCAAAAGGCATTTTCAGTATGCTGTTTTTCTGAAAGGAAAGAAGCAGACATACACACAGGGTCGTAGCAATTTCAAGATTCAAGCATTATGCTTTGTTAAACTTTGAGTTGTGCTATAAATATTGTAATGCAGCAATCATTTATGTTCCACTTCATTAAGACGGCATTCGATGGATTAAAACATTTTAATGGAAGTGGACAGTGATGCCACTCCCCTTAATTAATGCTCATTTATTTAATAAGATCAGTTAACCAGAAGTGTAAGAAGGACGGACATCCCATCCAGGGTGTATTCCCTCAGTTAATGAAAATGAATGGATGGATGAATTTAACAAGAAGTTCAATGTGAGAAAAGAAACACAGATTTAAAAACTCGACTGGAGGCAAATTGACAGAGCCTCCAAAAAAAGAAAGAAAGAAAGAAAGAAAGAAAATCAGTGACAACTGGGGTGTATACTGAAACAAACACCCACTAATAAAACACTCACAAGCCTTAGGGGATACTAGTGGTTGGAAAAATATATATTTTAATGGAAGGTTTTCTCAGGACAGCTTAATAAATTAAGACTTCATTTGCAGCAATAGTACCACATGCTCCTAATCCAAAGGCTATGCAGAGAAGCAGTCTGAGGTGCATTCCTCCTCAAAGCTGATTTGCTTAATGCAAGAATCATGTCTCCTGTCCATCTCCTGCATATTTCATCTGTTCTGTGGCCAAAATAACATTCTCCGTCAGGAGAGACAAACCGTAAAGTAACAGAAAGAAGAAGAGACAGAGCCAGGCGATGAGTTCAGTAGAGGAGAGCAGACAGGAGCAGCACTGGGACTGAAATATACCTTCTATATTTCTGTGAATCTATCTATATATTTATGAACAAGTTTCATACCAAGAGCAAATACAACACAATACCAAACAGAAAAAGAGGCTAGAATAGGCTTTAGGCACAAATAGTGTCAAACTCAGCACATAATTTCAGACAGTAATAATATAAACACAAATAATCTTAACCCTTAAAAACCTGTGATGTTCCCAAAGGCATGAAAGATCATGTCTTACCAATATATTAAATTGTATCTTGTTGCACAAAGACATGGCTTAACTATAAAAATTTTTTAAAAAATGTAACTTATAACCTCACAGTTTAGCAATAGAAGACATACCTTCTGCAATTTTGTACAGATATGTACCACAACTATTCCAATATTTAGTATTGTTTACTTATCTGCTACTTGCTTTTCAATGCAAAAGTTAGTTTTACTACAGTATAAACAGCAGCCCCATAGCTTTCAAACAAGATCTTTTGACCAATCATACATTATATTATTTAGGCCTGACATCTGGCCATTCAGCAACAAGTTTTTGTTTGTTTGTTTGTTTGGTTGGTTGTTTTTTTGTTGTTGTTGTTTTTTTGTTTTTTTTTTAGATATCTGTGAGTAAAAACATTATTCAGAACTCCATATCTTTGAAATGGGTGCATTTCTATTGACTGCATATCCAACAAAACAAAAAAAAAAACCCATAGACCTCATATGAAGCAAGAAACGATCAGGTTCAGCATCAGGTTCATCAACAGAGGGCGTTATAACATTCAAGTGACTGTTAATCAAGAAGATTTGGATGTCAACATTGTAATTACCTCAGCCAAAAGAACTCGGAATTCACTACTAAACACCAACACCCAACAAGGGCACCACATCTAATTAGAGCAAGTACCACAACCACAAGCCATAGCCAACTGGAGGGTGGCATACTCACCACGTTGAAGTCATGCACGGAGCAATTTTGTCCACTAAAGTTGCAGCTCTTCAGCATTTCATCAAGCTGGTGGCCCGTGCGCTGGAAGATGTCCAGCATGTCAGGAGGCGGGTAGTGCAGCTCGCCCGGTCTGTGCCCGCCACGGCTTTTTGGAGGCAGCCCGGTCAGGTTGGCCAGGTGGTAGATGTCAGCATCGGTGAGCGCAGAGAAGCGGAAGCGGTTGACATTGCACAGCGTGATGGCAGGGAAAATGAGCTCACGCCGGCTTTCCTCGTTCAGTGCAGCCACATGTGGGTGCTCCAGGTAGGTACCTGTGCTCCAGGACGCCTGGTACAGGAAGAGTACCAGTGATGCCAGCAGGGCCAGTGCCCACACTGTCCGTCTCATGCTTGCCCGGCCTGATCCTGATGACCCTAATGCCTGGGCCAAGCCATGCAGGGATGAGGAGCTGGCGAAAGCAGCCAGGTCAGCCATGCCGGCTCCTTTGTCCATCGGGCTGCCACCACCTCCTTTGGGTGGGGCCGCTTTGGCCTCATCTCCCTCAGCAAACTTGATTTTGCACACGAACTCGATGGGCATGTGGGCCGCCAGGACTGCTACACTTCCAATGTTCTTTAGTCTCGCTTGTCAGTCTTACTCTTCAAGTGGTCCACTTGCTACAGTTCACTCCTTACTACTTTTCAGTGCTTGCACACTTTTTCTTGTCTATTTTTTCCAATTGTCTGCCCCCGCTTGCTTACTCAAATCCTGTCTCTTTTAACACTTTCTCCTTTTCTGCGCTTTCTTTTCCTCCATCATTCGTGTTTATTCTGGTCTTCTGTTTCCTTTCAGAACTCTAACTGAAGCTGTGGCTCCTCAAACTCCACTGAAGGAGAAGTGCAAAAGTCCTCCAGTGGTGAAGAAAAGCAGAGCAAGTGAGAACGAGGAGAAAGGACAGAGGAGAGGCTCTGTGCTGTAAGCTCCAGAATGCGAGTGAGTCGCTGCTTTGCTTGTCAACTCAGCTCCACATCTCTCTCTCGCTCTCTCTCTCTCTCTCTCTTCAACTCCTCTCTGCCTCTGACGTAGTCGCTGCCCAAAGTCCTCTCACACACATTTTCACAGAGAGAGAGAGTGAAAAAGAGAGAAAGAAACACACAGTTGAGAGAGATACAGTAGACAGTGTGGTGACTAGCCACACACTCTAAGCTTAGCAGACCAGTGCAAAGTGGAAAAACTCCTTGCAAGGACTTGATACAGGGGAGAGGAGGGAGCGGAAAAAGGTGCATAGAAGAAAGCAAAAAGTAGAGAAAAGGAAAGACATTTAATATCACATGATGAGAGAAGGCTGCGATTATTTCTCCCTCAGTAGAGAAGACCTCATCCACATCCACTGAGGTTTGTTTTCACAAGCAGTAACAGGTTATTATATCCACTTAAAGAGATTTCTCAATCATTTTTCACACATACACATCCCCCTCCCTCTCGCCATCTCTCTCATTGTGGCAAGAAGGTGCATGAGTGCTTGTCACGTGTGCATAAATATCAGAATATGCATATAAATGCACTTGAACCTGCTCATGTATATGTGCCTGTGTGCTAAAGGCAATTTGATACGCTGCATTTGTGCATAGAACTGCAGCATACAGCATACATACCCCTTACAGAATCTGCAAAATGTTAAGAATATTTTTTTTTTTTTTTAAATAAGAGGGATCAATTTGTTGTTTATTTAGTTCTGCCCTGAATAAACTATTTCACCTAACAGATGTTTACATATAGTGCACAAGACACAATAATAACTGAATTTACATAAATGTGTGTAAACTTTTGAACAGGATGATGGGTGCAGTTTTTTATTATTTTGTTTTCTGGGAAACATGCAAATATCGTACGTAGCTTCTGAAGGGCAGTACTAAATGAAAAAAAGCAGTCATTAATCATCCAGGTAACAACATACATTATGAAGAATCAAGGGTATGTAAACTTTTGAACTGGTTCATTTGTGTAAATTCATTCATTGTTATTATTGTGTCTTATGGACTATATGTAAACATCTGTTATGTGAAAAAGTTTATTCAAGGCAGTACTAAATAAACAACAAAATACAATTGTAATGATCTCTCTTTTTTTAATTATTAACATTTTGCAGATTCTGCAAGGGGTAGGTACATACATATGTTATTCACGATAGAACATAGAAAACATATCAAATGTTTAAACTGATGAAATGTACCATTTTAAGGGGAAAATAAGGTGATTTTGAATTTGATGGCCACAGCACATCTCAAAAAAGTTGGGACAGGAGAACAACAAAAAGCTGGAAAAGTAAGTAATACTAAAAAGAAAAAGCTGGAGGAACATTTTGCAATTATTAGGTGAATTGGCAACAGGTCAGTAAGATGACTGGGTATAAAAAGAGTATCTTAGAGAGGCAGAGTGTCTCAGAAGTAAAGATGGGATGGAATCTGCATGGAAGCATATCTTGCTGTAAAACCTGTACATACCTTTCAGAATTGATGGTGCCTTTCCAGATGTGCAAGCTGCCCATTTCATAGGTACTAATGCACCCCCATACCATCAGAGACGCAGGCTTTTGAACTGAGCGCTGATAAAAAAAAAAAAGTCGGATGGTCCCTCTCCTCTTTAGTCCTCTTTAGTTTAGAAGATGCTGCGTCCATGGTTTCCAAAAAGAATAAAAAATTTGGATTTGTCTGACCACAGAACAGTTGTCCACTTTGCCTCAGTCTATTTTAAATGAGCTTTGGCCCAGAGAAGATGGCAGTGTTTCTGGATCATGTTCACATACGTCTTCTTCTTTGCATGATGGAGCTTTAACCAGCATTTATGGATAGCACGATGCACTGTGTTCACAGACAATGAGTTCTGGAGGTGTTTCTGAGCCCATGCAATGATTTCCATTACAGAATCATGTCTGTTTTTAATGCAGTACCGCCTGAGGGCCCGAAGATCACAGGCATGCAATATTGATTTTCACCCTTGTCCCCACAGAGATTTCTCCAGATTCTCCGAATCTTTTGATGATATTATGTACTGTCGATGATGAGATATTCATAGTCTTCACAATTTTACATTGAGGAACATTATTCTGAAATTGTTGTACAAATTGTAGATGCAGTTTTTCGCAGATGTTTTAACCTCTGCCCATCTTTACTTCTGAAAGACTCTTCCTCTCTCAGATACTCTCTTTATATCATGTTACTGACCTGTTCTTTAACCTCACTATTAACGTCCAGCTGTTTCTTTTTAGTAACACTTTTCCAGCCCTTTGCTGCCCCGTCCCAACTTTTTTGAGACGTGTTGCGGCCATCAACTTCAAAATGACCTTATTTTTCTTAAAACGCTACATTTACTCAGTTTAAACATTTGATATGTTTTCTATGTTCTACTGTGAATAACATACGGGTTTATGAGATTTGCAAATCATTGCATTCTGTTTTTATTTACATTTTACACAGCGTCCCAACTTTTTTTGGAATTGGTGATGTACATTTATGAGCACAACTGTATATGTATAGTCTACTTGAATGTGTGCGTATGTGTGTGTGTGTTTTGTGTGTGTTTGTCTGTTTACCTGTGTCTATTAAGACAAAGACTATTCTATAACTACTTTGAGTTATGCTGTGTGTGTGTGTGTGTGTGTGAGGGAGAAAGAGAGGCTCAGAGAGAGACTAATGGTGTACGTAATGAAGACTGAGAGAAGTATAACGAGCAAGGGGTGACTGTTGATGATCAATCTCCCTCTCAGGCGGAGACTGACAGTCTATTGATCAGAAAGACGGGTAAACGAGTGATTATGGAGGAGTATGACCCTCCAGCTCTGCTTGTATAAACACACACACACACACACACACACACATCTATTATAACATGAATCAGCAGTTCAACTGTCATTCATCATAAGCACATTTATTCCTGCAGATACATGTATAAGGACTAAAAGCAAAATGGTTTTATAAAGGAATTTGAATGAATTTAAATTTGATTATTGTTCTTTTTTTTATTTAAAATGATGTCAGTTGAATGAACAAAAATCCAGGCTACTGAAACATCATTAGCTATAACAGGCATCTGACAGAAAAATAATATAACGCAGAGGGGTTTTTTTTGTTTTTTGTTTTTTTGTGTTTTTTTTTTGGTTGTTTGTTTGTTTGTTTGTTTTATGAAAAGAACACTATAAGAAGAAGACGCTATGGAAAAATGATGATATTTCTATAGTTCCAAGATCTCACCGCCAGGTGATAGAGAGAGAGAGAGAGAGAGAGAGAGAGAGAGAGAGAGAGAGAGAGAGAGAGAGAGAGAGAGAGACGTCAAGTTGTTTTGTCACTGTCTGAAAATAACACATTGAGTTACAAGATAATCGCAGCAGGTTCTAAGTGCCTTTAGGTGACTCAGTTGAACATTAGACAAAACCCCCCTTGGGAAACAAAATGAGCACTTGAGGCATGAGTGGCTCTGTTCTTCAGTACAAAACAGCAATATAGACCACTTTCCAACCACTTTTGTAACAAAAATTGATCCTTTCTCTTCTCAAATTTTAAAACAGAAAAACTTACCCATTTTTCTACACTCTTTCACCTTTTGGTCATCAGGCTGCTCAAAAGGTTTGAGCGTGTTCTCAGTCATGCTCCTGACAGACCAAAGACACTTTTAATATTTATAAAGACATCCAAGAGCTCAAGAAGCGCAGTCTGTCTTCTGCCTTTACTGGAGGGAGTGTGGCGTCGCGTACCATGGTGAAGTAGAGCGCGTTAACATGCAACAAAAGGCCTGCCATGCAGAGGGAATCTTTGAGTTTCACCGACATTCTCATGAATTATTAAACTTCCCTCAGGTAATGACACTGTCAGACATACACACACACAGACACACACCCCAAGCTTGAGAAAGATTTGATATGAAACTAAGTGCTGCATGAATTCTCCTCCTCCACTGAGTCGCCCCAATGCCGTTTCCCTCATGGCTGTGGAGTGACAGTCTAACTGGGCTGCTCTAGACCAAGAGCTTTGAGGCCTCAGATGCCATGATGAACTGCAGCTACGTTCTTACAACAACTATTATGATTCCAAAATGGCTCCAAATTGAGTGCTACATAGGGGCGGCTCTACATGGGGTGTTTGGCAATACACACTCAGAAAGCACTTTATTAGGAACATTGATCATTCATGCCATTATTAAATCAGGCAATAGTGTGATGCATAAAATCATACAGATACTGGTCAAGAGCTTCAGTTAATGTTCACATCAACTATCAGAATGGAGTGAAAAAAATTCAGTGGTTTCATGGTTGTTGGTGCCAGAAGGGCTGGTTTGAGTATTTCATAAATTGCTAATCTCCTGGGATTTTCAGTCACTGGAGTTTACGCAGTGTGGAGTGAAAAGCAAAAAAAATAAAAAATAAAAAGATATATATTTTTTCTAAATCCAGTGAGTGGCAGTTCAGTGCATAGAAATGCCTTATTGATAAGAAAGGGCAGAGGAGAATGACCAGACTAGTTCGTGCTGACAGGAATTCTACAGTAACTCAAATAACCTCTCTTTACAACTGTGGTGAGGAGAAAAGCGATGAGGTGAGTTACTGTAGCCTTGCAGTCAGAACGAACCAGTCTGGTCATTTTCCTCTGCCCTTTCTTATCAATAAGGTGTTTCCATCTACAGAACTGATGTTTCTTTCTACCCACAGGAGTTATTTTCTCCCATTTTGATGACTGATGTGAATATTAAATGAAGTTCTTGTCCTGTACACAGTTCTATATACAGTTCTATAAGTACTATGTACAATGGGGGAAATACGTATTGGACCATTCTTCTAAACATATTGTCTTTAAAGCTTGTTCAGTTGGATTCATGTCAGGTGATTGACTGGGCCATTCTAACACCTTGATTTCTTTTCTCTGAAACCAATTGAGAGTTTCCTTTGCTGTATGCTTTGGATCATTGTCCTGCTGGAAGGTCCACCCACGTCTCATCTTCATCATCCTGGTGGATGGCAGCAGATTCTTCTCAAGAATCTCCCAGTAAAGGGCTCCATTCATCGTTCCTTCAATTATATAAAGTGTGCCAGTACCATGTGATGAAAAACAGCCCCACACCATGATGCTTCCACCTCCAAACTTCACTGTAGGTATAGTGTTTTTAAGGGTGATGTGCAGTGCCATTTCTTCTCCAAACATGGTGTGTAGTATGACAGCCAAAAAGTTCAATTTTGCTCTCATCTGACCAGACTACACTCTCCCAGTATTTCACAGGCTTATCCAAATGAGTTGTAGCAAACTTTAAACGAGCTTCGACATGACTTTTCTTTAGTGCGTTGCCTATTGTTTTCTCTGTGACGATGGCACCTGCTGCCTCCAAGTGTTTCTGGAGCTCTTTCCGAGTGGTGCTTGGCTCTTGGGCTACTCTTCTGACTATTGTTCTTACTCTCTGGTAAAAAAAAAATAAAAATCTTGTGTACTATACACTTTGCACTACATAGTAGACAAAAGACATTATTCCTTGTCCACGTACAGTATAAAAGGAGTAGGGGCGTGACATAGGATTGAGTATGTTTTCATTATTATTGGAAATATCCATATCCAAAGCTTTAAAATTCTTAACTACAAGCTACAGGAGTATTACTTCCGAATTAAATTCCAAATGGCTCTTTCTTGGATAACACTTAGGTTGTGATAACACTACACTATGTTGATGTCTGAAGTAAAGCTGTAACTCTAAGTGTTTCACGACAAGAAAGTCTTCAGGATGGACGGCTTTCCAGAGTCTTATTATCTTAAAGAAAGAGGAAAAAAAGAGAGGCTGATGAGAAAAAGATTCTTTATAGTTGCCATAACATAAGTGATAACATGAACAACCTTTTTTTTTTTTTTTACATACAGACCTTCTACAACATTAAGTGTAACTGTAAACAAATCAAATGTATGATGTGTTTGTGCATAAATTATTTTTAAAGAATTTATTATTTTTCGATAACAGGATGCCTTGCTGTGTTTGAATGATCTTCAGATAGTGTATGCAGCTCCTGTTGAAGAAGTACTATTGCTTTACTTCAGATGGGTTGGTTTTTTTTTGTTTTTTTTTTGTGGACTGCAGGATTGTGACACTGAAGGTTTTGTTATCTAACTCAGTTCATCAAGTCAGTATGCATTTTAAAACAGTTGTCACTGTTATGTGCCCTGCAGTGATATTCATGATGCTTTTGGATCATAATCCTTACTACAGTGAGTTGTTCTGAAAACTCTTTCATCATTTTATATGCAAGATGGAGAGTAAGACAAGCTGCATAGTGAGGGGAAAGTAGGTGACGAAAACAGAGAGCATAGTCGTGTCTCCTTTTGTAAGGATACCGATCATTTGTGTGAGTGAAACACACACACACACACACACACACACACACACACACACTCACACACATTTACTCAGACAGAAATGCTTTGATTTAACAGAGAACACTGCTATTAGCAAAGGATTGTTTGCAGTTTGGCTTTTGCTGTGACCGATGTGAACTTCTGTGACCCATGCTGCTGGTGACATATCTAATATAGAGGCTGCGCTACATTAACACAGTCAAAAATATACTTTAAGAGGACAGAGTGAATAGAAAATGTTCTAATTGGGTATGAGAAATGGAAACTGGTTAATTGGATCTGAGAAAGCTAAATTGAGAAATGAAAAATAGAGTTGCCAGGACTCAGTAAACGTACTTTAGACAGTAAGTAGTGTTTTTTTGTTTGTTTGTTTGTTGGGGTTTTTTTTTAATAATAAAAAAAAACTAATTCAGAATTGTATATTAGGAGGCAATTCTGTGTTTCATCCTTCTCTATTCTTCTGTTCTCTAATGAATCCTGATTTACAAAGCGTTTCATACAAAAGACAAGCTCATAACAGAGACATTTTTGTAATTAAGTATTATGCTTCATTTTTGTCCAGAAATGTACCGGTGCCCCTGTTGTAGCAGGCTTTTTGGAGACACAGTAAGACCTCTGACTTAGTAAAATGCTCTGAACAAACCCAATTTAGAATGTTAGGCTTGCTTATACATTTACAGCTGTAAAGAGCCTCCCAATTAACTGAACAGCAAGGGGGGGGGGGGGGGGGGGAGCTAATCATGACAAATCAACAAGTGTTTCTTCTCAACAAATAGCTTTAACACATCAGACTACCTAGTGGAAGCAGTCCATCTCTCTCTAGCAGGATCAAACGCCAGTCAATCCGCTTTTATGCCTAAGCTAGGTGCATGAGGTTTATTAGCCCTGTGCCTCTGCGAAATAGAGGTGTTTCATATTTATGCAAATGGTTTCTGTTTATCGGCCCGCCTCAGGCGCCCAGGTCTTTAATGAGATGGTGAATGCCATTGTTGATGCTTGCAATGAGGAAAAAATAATAAAAAGGGAGGGGTGTGTGTGGGGGGAGGGGGGGTGGATATATGAATACATTAACTCAGAAATCAACAATCACCATGCAGCCCAATTTAGCTGCAGGCATGCTGTTCGTCTTTCATGCCAAAGAGTGAAAACTCTGTCTGAAGTATGATAGTGTGTTTGATGCTTAAATTGAGACAATTTTTTGTGCTATCCCTGTTCTTCACTGCCAAATATATAGAATTTTGAAACTTTGCGGTGACATCAACAGCAATTTGTAATAGTAGATTGCAATTAAACAAGCCTTTGTCCTTCAGTCACTGTTTAATAAGAAAATTGTTATATATATATATATATATATATATATATATATATATATATATATATATATATACATATATATATATATATATGAATCATTTGGTTTTGATAACTTCCTCAGCTTCAATACTACTGATTTAGACATTAAAACGACATACATATTGCCTAGACACGGTATAACCCATATTCACACTGTATTCAAACTGTCAAAAGGGTATCTTCTTGTGTATTTCCATTGAGTCAACACTAGATATAGGTGATGCCACAGATTTTCTTTTCATTCCAGGCTCAAATATTACCAAACCTAGTATCTCAATACTGATACTTTTAATAGTCAGCTTGTGTGTATATGTGTGTGTGTATATGTGTGTGTGTGTGTGTGTGTGTGTGTGTGTACGTGTTAGTACGCGCCTGTGTGTGTGCATGTGTGCATGTGTGTGTGTGTGTATGTGTGTCTGTGTGTGTGTGGGTGGGTGGGTGCATGGTGGCTTAGTGGTTAGCAGGTTTGCCTCACACCCCCACACTTGGGGGCTTGATTCCCTCCACGGCCCTGTATGTGTGCGGAGTTTGCATGTTCTCCTCAAGCTACAGATACTTCGGCTTCCTCTCCCAGTCCAAAGACATGCATGGTAGGCAGATTGACAAGTCCAAAGTGTCTGTAGTCTGTATGAATGGGTGTGTGAATGTGTCCCTGTGATGGACTGGCACCCTATCCATTTTGTGCCTGATGCTCCCTAGGAAAGGCTCCAGGTGTTCCCCACGACCCTGTAGGATAAGCGGTAAAGAAAATATATACATATATTGTGACGGCGAGCCTGCAGCCCATGCACACGAAACTCAGCGTGCTCCCCTTCAGCACCACCGAATGTTTCGGACAGCATGGAAGTGCAAGCCTACAAAATGGGACAGCAGAAATACACATGGCTGGCAGCCAATAAGTATGGAGGCCACTCTTCAAAAGGGTGCATCCAGCCTGCAGATGTGGCCTAAAACCTCTCTCTCTCTCTCTCTCTCTCTCTCTCTCTCTCTCTCACACACACACACACACACACACACACACAGGCCACCACCTCCAATGCTCAGGACGCTGTCCATTAGACGCTGGAAGGTCACTGGCACTCCGTGGAGGCCAAAGGGGAGAACCCGGTACTTCCAGTTGCCGCTGGTGGTGCTGAAGGTGGTTTTGGTCCTTGTTTCTGGCACCAGGGTGACTTGCCAGTATTCCTTCGTTAGGTTCAGGGTGGAGATGAACATGGGGATCAAACAATGGGGATGACCCGGTCAATCTGCTCCTGCATCTCTTGTACATAGCTGACCAAGGACCAGAACAGAGAGGGCTGTTCTTCGGGTTTTGCCTGAAGAGAAGTTTGAAGGGGTGAACCCGGTGGATGCTTGCGGTGTCTCCTGGATGGTGAAAAGCATGTAGGCAAGGAGAAGGTCCCAGTTTTGGCCATCCTCATCTACCACTCAGTGACCATCCATTTAAGTGTTTGATTAAAGCGCTCCACCAGGAGTCGGTTTAGGGGTGGTAGACAGAGGTCCGGAGGTGTTTCACCTGCAACAATCGACACAGATCACCCTTTAGTTTTGATATGAAAGGCGTACCTTGGTCATTTAAAATGTGCTTGGGGATCCCCACATGGCTGAACAGGAGCAGCAGTTCTCTGGTCCGGGAGGTGGCTTTTCATAGTGGGACTGCCTCGGGGTACCTGGTGGCGTAATCAAGGATCACTAGGATGTATTCATGACCCCGGGCAGACTTCAGGAGCAGCTCTACCAGATCCATGCCCACCCTCTCGAAGGGGATGCTGACAATGGAGAGAGGGATGAGGGGCATGGGCGGTGGCTTTTGGGGCACAGTCGACTGGCACTGGGGGCACTGCTGACAGAAGGTCCGGACGTCAGCATCCATACCGGGCCAAAGGAACCAGTCCTGCAGCTTGGCCAGGGTTTTGTGGGCCCTGAGATGGCCGCTGAGCCAATGGCTGTGAGCCAGGTGCATCAGGAGCCAAGTCTTGGAGCAATGGATGACCAGGAGGTCACAAGCTTGGCCTCGGTGCTCTGTCCAGAAGTAGAGAAGACCGTTGGACACCAGGAAGTATGGTGCTGGGAGATGCTGCTCCGGTTGCTGGTTGACGCTGTGCCTCAGTTGGTCATCCTCCTTCTGTTCACACCCAAGGTTCCCCTCCCTAGAGCCCTGGTGAAACACAGAGGAGACTGGGTTAGAGTGTGTGAGTGTCTCACCTGAGGAGGCTCATCTAGTGGCACCCTCTTCATGGATGCAAGACACTGGGAGTAACCCCGTGGGCTCGGGCAGTTGGCTGAGGGCTGTTGGGTGGGCCAGGGTTACTGTGCTCCCAGAATCGTGGAGGACTTTGACCAGTTTTACATTCACTCTTACGGAGTTGGTTGGGGCGTCTGGAGGTGAAGCTGCATGGAGGGCACAGCCTACCAGCCAGGACTTGATGACACATTGTGGGTAGGCTGGGTCTGGCTCGGTGGGCATGGGCTCATCCCGGTGTGTCCCATAGGTGGGGTGGCTTTCCTTTGGTCTCCTCTCCCAGTGCAGGCTGGGCTTCAGCCACGTGAGGCTTGACCCCAGCGGAGACCTGGTGGAGGGTTCCTCCACTTACCCCTGTTGATGCTCATCATGGCCAGGGCACACTCAAGTGCCACCATCTCCCATGGGCCCCTGGCATTCTTCATCCCCAACGCTTTATGTTCTTTGGGCAGCAGAGCTCACAGGAAGTGATCCGTTACGATCTTTTCTAATACTTTGTTGGCAGTGTGTCATTTGGGTTGGAGCCATCTTCTGGTTATTCAGAGCAGAGAGTCCATCTGAGTCTGTGGGGTGGCTCCATGTCAGTAGGGCCAGCTGTGGAACTCTACCACCATGTTAATGGGGGATAGGCCACAGCAGCTCAAGATGTCTACCTTCAGCACTGCGTAGAAGGTAGCTTGGTCAGGCGGGAGGGCATAGTAGTTGTGCTGGGCCTCCCCTGACAGGAAAAGGGCAAGGATGTCAGCCCAACGCTCTTCTTCCCGCTGCTTGGGTTGGGTGACTTGCTCAAAGGTGAGGCGTAAGGCCTCGATGTCATCCTCACTTGTGAGTTTTGTGAGGAAGCCCAGGGCCTCCCGGCAGGGGTCTGGGAAAGTGATTGAGGCGGTGGAGCAGGGCTTCTTCTTTAACTCCAGCAGCTCCTGGGTTGCAGCATGTAGGCTTTGGGCCAGCTCCTGGGTCACTGCCTGCTGCTGGAGGTTGGTTTCCATCAGATGTTGCAGCATTGGATCCATGATATCTGTGAGGGGTTGGGTCTGTGTTCTTATGCCTGCATTCTCCACCAGTGTAGCTGACTAGGGCCGGGACAGGTAGAACACAGACACTTTGGAGGCAGAGATAGTGCAAAAACTGGTGTTTTTATTCAAAATTCATGTGCAGAAGTGGAGATGAGGTGGTGCTGAGGGAGGAGGAGGAGCTTGCTGTCTTCTCAGTGTGGGCAGCGGCAAACATCCTGGATATATACCTTTATATGTGTGTGTGTGTGTTTGTGTGTGTGTGTGTGTGTGTGTGTGTGTGTGTGCGCACACTCAAAAATATTATACTTTTAATGGTCTTAATGACAAATCATTGGTCAAAATATTACCAAGAATTAAACAAATGCACTCCTGAGACCTCCTGCGCTATCTTTTGCTCGTTTACTTTTGCTGCAATGAGCTGTTTGGGGAAAAGCTAGAAATAGGAACACATCCCAGAAGATATTATAGGAAAATTTTATACACCCAGACATGTGTTCATTTGAATTTTACATAAAACATTTTAATCATTACCGTGGTTTTACCTTTGTGTAGAAGAAGACGATATAAGTGAATTTTCCAGTTTCTAGATTTTCGCCCAACCAAAAAAAAAAAACTAAATGAGCAAATGGTGACACAGGATGTCTCAGGAGTGCACTTGTTTAATTCTTGTTAATTTACCATTTCTACTAATAGAAATTATAGGCATGGTTGTTGGTGCCAGGTGGGCTGGTTTGAATATTTCACAAACTACTGATCACCTGGGATTTCCAGGTGATCAGTCTCTGGAGTTTACACAAAATGTTGTGGAAAAACTAAAAACATCTGGGGAGCAGTTGCACTGTGGTAGGAAACGACTTGATGATGAGAGAGGTCCGAGGAGAATGGCCAGACTTGTTAAAACTGACAAGAAGGCTATGATAAGTAAACTGGGCAGTTCGGTGAGCCTATGCTAACTGTAGCCTCAGGTATCTGTTCTTATCTAACAGGAGTGGAACATGGTCTTCTGTTGCTGTAGCCCATCTGTATCTGCCTCAAGTTTCAATGTGTCGTGTGTTCTTAGGTGCTTCCCAGCTCACCACAGTTAAAAAGAGTGATTATTCGAGACACTGTAGCCTTCCTGTCAACTCTCACCAGTCTGGTCATTCTCCTCAGACCTCTCTCATCAACAAGCTGTGTCATCCTACAGAACTACTTCTCACTGGATGGTTTTGTTTTTTTGTTTGTTTTTTTTTTTGCACCATTCTGTATAAAATTTAGTTTCCCAAAACAGCCTGTCACGGTCAAAGTCACTGAGATCACATATTTTCTCCACTTTGGTGTTTGACTTGAATGTTAACTGAAGCCCTTGACCTGCAACTGCAGGTTTTTATGCATTGTGCTCCTGTTACATGATGATAATGGCTGGTGGATGTATATAAAAATAATTATTATAGAATAATTAGAATGCTTGTAATAAGCATAAATGAAATTGACATATAATAAACATGGCAGATCTGAGCCCAATATGTGACATTGTTGAGATTGTTACTGAAGTGAAGACATACGTATATGAAATTAATGTGGTCTTTTGTTTCAAAAGACAAATCTGAGCGACACACGACTTAAGGAGAAGTCTACATTTTCTTTTCGTTTTCTTTTCTCCTTGCTGTCTAGAAGAAATTATAGACATCATAAGGAGATATCTTTTTTATAAGGAGATATTTTTTTTCCCACCATAGAGGATTCATATTCCATTCTATGTCAGAACATTTCCACCACTGGGTCCTGTGGATCTCAGTTCATCAAAAGGGTGGGTGCACCCTTTTTTTGTGAAGAAAGGTAATGGTGGAGGAGATGAGAATCATGACATATTCCCTAGGGTTCTCGGCTAGATGAAACACTTTTGTTTCATGTTGGCTAGGTGGTCTTGGTCCTGCATGTTTCTTTCCATCAATTCAGCTGTGACCGGTAGAGCCAGAGAGAGATGATGTTTTACTTTAAACTGAGTGGAGGATGAAATTGCCCTGCCATTATAGTTGTCAGGAGACTTGTCTTGAAATACACTGTGCTGACCTAAGTTGCACAGCTACCAAGAGAGAGCTGCTGAATGTTGCGATTGTGAAAATATTTGCGTATTCAACTGTTTATAAAAGACCTGAGGAGGCACTGTCCTATATTCAAGTATATTACATAATAACTTATTTTGTCTCTCTTTTAAGTATATTTTTGCAAAAGGCATCACCTCGTCTATGTATATCTCTACCACATCTACTTCAACCAAGGATTCTGTATATTAACAAATACTTAGCTCTACAAATGTGATTTGGACTTTGTTGATGGAGTGCTCCCTTGCCATGCTATTTACTTGAAAAAAAAAAAAGCACCTTTTGTAAACTTCCATTATTACAAAATGACATGATAATATGTACAAAATTTCATACACACTACTCACTACTCATGCAATATCCTTTTTTCAAATTTACAAATTTACAAATACTTCTTTCACTCTAAAAAACACTGGGTTTACCCCTAGTATATATAGGACAGAACACATTTTGGGCTAAACTCACCCATCAAGTTGGGTTGTTAATTTGAACCCACCAAAATAGGTTGTTTTTTTTTAACCCAAAGGATGGTTTCATTTTTATAAAAATGCTGGGTTAAATTTATTTCATAAATGGGTAAATATTTTCAGGGTTATTTTTACCCTTTGAAAATGTCAAATATACTACATTATAATCAAATATCTCAACATGGTATCTCCTTTATTTACACACAAGAAGGTGTTCAGAAATGTATTGCTAGAGCTGATAAAGTAGTGTTTATATATAGACTTTGAAGCAAATTAATCAAATAAGTCATATATGTAAGATGAAAATGTCAGACTTTGATCAAAGGAGACGTCTAAAACATCCAAAAACTGAGTAACCAACTTAAGATCCAGTGGGCATTACAAGCAGTTAGCCAAAGCTAAAGAACATAGCAGTGCATTTAATGTCATGTAAACTGGACTGTTATCACACATTTTTGCTGTTTCTAGTGTACAGTAATGGTTTTATGGATAAATATATTGATACGAATCTTGCTTTTCCAAATAAATCTAACAGTGTGTCCATGAAAACCGCTAGCTCCACCTGAGGTGAATTCAAACAGTCCGCACTGAGTAGGGCTGATGCGTCAGGGTGGGGGAGGGGTGTATTGATTCACCTGTCAGTGAAAATGACCCAGCCACTAACCCAGCTTTTGGGTTACACAAAACTACCCAAGAACTACCCAAGAATGAGAAAATAACCCAATTAAATCACCCAAAAGTCTCAACCCAGCATTTGGACAGAAAAAATAATCCAACATTTTTTACAGTGTATTACAAAAAAAACATTCCACTGTAATTTCACTTGAATTTCAACACCAATACTCTACTTGTCTTTAGAATAGTGGAGAGGCTACACACAATGGGAGTGAGAAATAAGCAAGGTCTTTCTTAGGATTTTTTTTTTTTTTTTTTGCATGTTTTTGAACTCTAAAACAATCTGGTCCCAGTCCTTAATTTTGCATGATATAATTCTTAAAAGATTCCAAGCACAGTAAGATCAGGCTTGTGGAAAAGGAAAGCCTTAGAAAATGCTTGATGTAGTCAAGTCACACAAAACATTTTCTATTAAGACCCCTTAATGTGGTGGACCAAGCCATCCATGTGGATTAGAAGCCGTTAGGTTCAATTAGCTAATTTGAAAAGAAGTAACAAGGCACAAGCAAGACAATAAGATGCAAAACATCAGTAGCAGCAAAGAAGAAATAAAGGATTGCGAAATATCTTAAAACTACCCTGTCTATCTACTTCTTTAGTTGTGTAATTCTAACACAATCATATAATGCTATTCACACCACCACTACCACAATATTTAATATTTGGTGAAGCCTTCTCAGGAGAGAATAAAAACACAGAGGCTTTTCTTGTAAAATCTGATGTGTTTGGAGCACACTTTGATTCAAAACATCAATCTCACATTCTGTCCTTGCTAACCATTATCACATTGAGTAATGCACATAAATATTAAAAATCATGCTAACAAGGTTATCTGAAAAATAATAATTCAGTCACTCCTAATAAAAATCATTTTACATTCATCAGCAATCTCACCAATCATGTCAAATTTTAGAATCATATGCTGTCCCATTTAAGATCCCTTATTTACCCAGTGTCAGAATAAATAACACATATTTCTTTCAATGCTCTATCCATCCATTCATTTTCTGTACTGTTTATCCTACACAGGGTCACGGAGAAGCCTGGAGCCTATCCCAGGGGACTTGGGGCACAAGGCAGGGGATACCAGTATCCGGAAGAAACCCCCGAAGCACAGGAGGGAACATGCAAACTCCACGCACACAGGCCAGAGGTATGAATCGAACCCCCAACCCCGGAGGTGCGAGGCAAACCCCCTCTATCAATGCTCTATGTCAGTAAATCAAGTTTCTTTCAAATGTGGAGGCCAAGCAATGTGAAAGCCAGAAATGAGCAGCTTATTAGGCTTTTGATCTGTATGTGCTATTGTACTTCAAAATACTACAGACTTGTACCACATTGTACAAGAGATTGTAAGCACAATAAGGACAGGATTAATGAGAGCTGTAGCTTGCTTTACTTCATAGTGCACTGTGATCAATGGCTCTCTTTCAAGATGCGTTATGCTATTGTTAGAGTAAACAAGCACCTCAGGCCTGAAGAGGAAGACATGGTTTAGAACAACAGAAATAAATGAGATGCTGTAGGCTGTTACACTTACATTCACACGGGTGCCATAAAGGAGGGTAAGGTTAAAGCAAATACTAAACTAAGGCTGGGTTTAGATACTATACAACACCAACAGCAATGGACCTTGGGTTTTAAAGCACAAATCCATGTAAACATTCAGTGGTTGGTACATTAATATAATCCTTGAATCGTGGTGCAAGGAAAGCAAAATTCTGCTTTTCAAAGAAGCAATGTGATACGTATCAGAAAACACCACAAACACAAGTCTTTATTATTAATACATTGTTGTTAATGTTAATGGAAATGAATCTAACTATAGAGCTGTTAGATGGGAAATTGAAACCAAATTAAACCCTGTCTCCTATCCCACATTTTAACTCTGGGGTTTTTATTCATTCATTCATTCATTCATTCATTCATCTTCATTCTTGGTTGGGGTCATGGTGGATAATAATTCAACAGTAATCACAACTGTAACACTTATTATCAGAAATTGTATACATTAATAACCATGTGAGTCGTATATAAATCACATAACTGTATAACAATGGTAATTGTATCAAAAGTATCAAGTATCTTATCTCATTCTGTTAATTAATGCAGTGACTTGTAGTACTAATTAAGATCATTTACATTATCAAGGGCACAACATTGCCACTAAGTGTACCTGTACAATCATGAACAATCATTTCCATATTGTCATGGTATCAGCAAGGGTTTCCTTCCCAAAAGGTGGATTAACTATGCTAAATTGCCCCTTGGTGTGAATGAGTGTATGAGTGTTTGAATGTGGGTGTACTTGGTGCCTTGTTATGGGCTAGAATATCATCCAGGGTGTATCTAAGGCTGGGCTAGCTTTTTTACCTCTCAGCTGAAGCCGAGAGCCGTCTGTAAGCATTATTCAGAAGGACAGCTACAATTTCAACTTGACGGCTTCCATCATCACCAGTGTCCAGCAGCTTGTCCTTGGGTTACTGCCATAACAGGTATTGACAGGTTCTTGGCTACAGCTTCTTGCAGTTAAAACATGGTCCATTCAGAACATGGACTCAATGTCCATGACCTCACTTCTTCACAAGGAATAAGTCAAACTCATATTCAGCACAAATAAATAGTTATGTATGCCAGTTTCACCCTCTTCTTCTCTTGAAAGATAAAAGTGTATGTGTAAATAATGTGAAAGGATTTTGTATGGATGTGAGAATACTTTCTTTTCATATGGATGATAAAAGATGAATAAGAGCCTAAACAGCACTTCATGAATACACAGTCATCATTCATTCTCAATTGCACATACAGAGTCAGAGTAGGTAACACCAATGCAAATCCTTGAAACATAAATCCTTCCCCTCCTCCACCATTTAAATCTGTGTAGACACTTAAACTGTTCTGTAACATAAATGTGAATCCACTGTGAGGATTTTTGATCCAGGTTATTGATAGTATGTTGCAAACACTCCTTGAACCTGATTCTTGATCAGCCCATGATTCATTATCCCTCTGTGGAAAATAGCACATACATTCATTGGGACTGATTCCAGATCAGTGAATTCCTCTCAAAGCGACGGAGTGTTTCTTTGGCTTCAGTCTCCAGATGAACCTGCCATCCTCCACAGTAATGAGTTTGACACTGGGTTCAGACATACAAATAGGACCTTAGAGGCAATGTTTGCGCAGCTTAGTACTTGTCCACTTCAATACCTCGACTAGGCAAGCACACAAACATTTATTCTAAATCCTAAACCATGCAGGAAAAAAATAATGCTAGGGTCATGGCAACAGGCTTTGGCATACTAACACTATGAAACACACTCGCTTCTATTTATAGCTCTATAAAACTCGATAACAGCTATCGTCGTGTCATTTTTCAAAATAGAGAGTCGGTGTGATCTACCTCGCTTGTTGCTATCGTTCATAAGAAGAATGGTATGATGGAGAGGGTAGAGGTGGGAGTGAGAAATGGAAGGATAGGAAGAAGATGTGAAATGAGCATTGAGGGCGGTTTTTCTGTGCGATCTTGCTCTAAATTGTCAGTAGAAGTTTTACAGTCCTCTCAGCCTGCTCTGCAGCATTGTGTGACATTTGAAAATGGTACCATGTTGTCAACAATATTGTGAATGTTAGAGGTTTCATGTGAATGTGATCTTCTTAGCAGAACAGCACTCTTAGCTGGTTAGAGAGCCTATAACAAGATCCTCATTTTACCTTAGCATATATTGGCAAAGGCAGAATTTAAGAGAAATCTTTGCATTTGCTGTTTCCAGGAGAGTCAGGACCTAAGCAGACAGGACAAAGCAGATATTTGCTATGGATGTCTAATTCTGTCCTTATCTGCCTTACTAGTTTCATGCTCTATGCTCCTGTTGGGAGATGGTGTCTGTGTGTTGCCTCATTGACTAATAGAGACCCACACTCTGCACCGAGCCCTGTCCTGACTGCTAAACAGTCACAGCGAACAGGGCCAGTATCGATTTCCTGTCACAGCGACACCCAAACATTGCAATGTTATCGGTGTGGTGACTGATGGACACCCCCCGGTGCCCAGAAGAGCCAGTGATTCCACACACCTGCATGCACATAGACATACACACCTGCTGCTTGGATCATACTGCATTGTTATTATGACTTGTGTCCTACTACAATAGTGAAAAGGCTTTGTATTGAATTGGCCAGAGGAAAAGCTATTTGAAGCCTCTACAAGGACAAACATATGATAATTTGACATTTCACTCCTGCCCTGTCAACGGAATCATTTCTGGCATTTGCGATGAAATGTTAGGCAAACATATCCCTAGACAAACCTATCCATATTCATAAAGCTGGATTCAATTAATTAATATGCTTGTATTACCTCTCCTACAGGCTAATTGATCTTTACCTGAAATGATAATTTGATGACACTTGATTAAATTCAATTAAAAGGTCATTAAAGTGCCTTTTCTAATCAGTCATAATCACCCTCCTAAATACAGCCTAGGGGTAATGACAATCTGCTGCAAACTGATTTAGTGATCTTGGAAATTAGCTATTGTTTTTATAAGACACACTGAAGATGTGATGATTGGCCATAATTACCTGAAGACAATCTTAGAGTTTACCTGCAGACATGTACAGTATATGTTGTATTTATAGTGTGTACTACTTACACTGACCGCCACTAATATTGGCACCCTTGGTAAATATGAGCAAAGAAGGCTGTGGAAAATTGTCTTTATTGTTTAATCTTTTGATCTTTAGTACAAAAAATTTAGAAAAATACTCTGCTCTCATGGATATCAAACAATTGGAAAAAAAAATACACAGGTTTAGGAAAAAAATATATATCTTTGTTAAATATAAGTGTGCAACAATTATTGGCACCCCTATGAATTTATATTCCCATTAATATCTTACATTTTACTAGTACACCCGGGAGACTAGGAACAGGAAATTGTTCAACCAGGGGTATAAATATGAGGTAACACATAGGCCAAATTCCCTTAGTCATTCATAACAATAGGTTAGACCAAGGAATATAGCAGTGATGTGCGGCAAAATGTTGTTGAGCTTCACAAAGTGGAAGTGGCTATAAGAAAATAGCACAAGCATTGAAAATGCCCATTTCCACCATCAGGGCAATAATTAAGAAGTTCCAGTCAACTGGAAATGTTATGAATTAACCTGGAATTGGATGCATGTCTATATTGTCTCAACGCATTGTGAAGAGGATGGTTAGAGTGGCCAAAAGATCTCCAAGGATCACAGCTGGAGAACTGCAGAGTAGTTGGATCTTCCAGCAGGACAGTGATCCAAAACATACATCAAAATCAACACAGAAATGGTTTACTGACTACAAAATCAAGGTCCTGCCATGACCATCCCAGTCCCCTGACTTGAAACCCATAGAAAACCTGTGGGGTGAACAGAAGAGTCCACCAGCGTGGACCTTGAAATGTGGACCTTGATCTGGAGAGATCCTGTATGGAGGAACGGTCTCAGATCCCTTGCCATGTATTCACCAACCTCATCAGGCATTATTGGAGAAGACTCAGAGCTGTTATCTTGGCAAAGGGAGGTAGAACAACGTATTGACTAAAAGGGTGCCAGTAATTGTTGCTCACCTATAGTTAAAAAAAATAATTTTTGGGGTAAACTTGTGTTTTATTTGCAATTGTTTGATATCCATGAGAGCATTTATATATATATATATATATATATATATATATATATATATATATATATATATATATATATATATATATTTACAAAATATCAAAAGGTTAAATAATAAAGACAATTTATCACAGCCTTCTTTGCTCATATTTACCAAGGGTGCCAATATTAGAGGGCACTGTATGTTATACTTTAGAAAGTACACTCGTAAGTCATTGTTGTTATGCGATATATAGTTGTTACTGCTGTTACTGTACTAAAGTCTGATGTGGTAAAGAATGGACTGAATGTTGATTTAACCATATTGAAGCCAAAAACTCATGAATAGCTTCTCAAAATACTTAAAATAAATAAATATAATCGCCTCTACCCAGTCACACACTTGCTTGTGACTCGACCTCCAGCTCACATCACAATAAAGGCTTGATTGAGTTACAGAGAATTACAGGCCAGTTTCAGATAGCCTCCAGGTGTCGAAACGACTTACACAGACTCCAAGAAATTAGGTTTGTGTGCTTGAACACTGTCGCTTACACCCAAACCCCAGATTGTCCCTGCAGGCTATTGCCTCGTCCCGTTTTGCCACCTACGCCTTACTGAACGTTAAAATAAGTAATGATGTGGGAGGAAATAGGATTTACACTCCTAATCTAATCTCTTGTATTTACAACCTGCAGCAAACACTAAGTGCTCAGTGTCCTGGATTTTGTTGTTGTTGTTGTTGTTGTTGTTGTTGTTGTTGTTTTAAAGAAAAGCATTCACAAAATGCATTTATCATACTAAGCAGTAACTAAGGAGGACACCTAATTTCCATTACTTTTGTATGAAATTACAAACTACCTTCCAGTAACCTCTATCTCATGCTGGCACATAAACACAATCATTACACAGTAAGCAGTGAATAGCACAGCAAAAAGGGCTGTTTAATTGGTGATTGTGATTGCAGGGTGATAGAGGCTAAATGCTAGCAGCTAATTATATGGCAGGATGGAAGACCCTGCCGTGAAGTGCTGTTCAACAGGAGAAGTTAACAAGTAAACATGCCGCCCCTGTTTTATGACTGATAAACACAATGCCCAGATCAGAGACAGATTTAGTTAATTAAAAATTACTTTGTTTTCCATTAATAGTTGGTATAGAGCTTAAAGAATTTGGCTGTGGAAGCCCTTTTTTAAAAATCTATTTGTAAAGTTACTGTCACGCACAGAAGACCATGGCACTTTCAGAAGAGGTATGAGAAGATTTTTTTTTTTCTTTGCATTGAGTTCATTATAGTTTTTGATGTGAGACACTGACTGGGTAATTATTCCTTTACATTAAACACTGCATAAATGTACACACTGGTTACACACAACTCTTGAGTGTTTAGGAATATCATTGATCAACTGCTGTTAGATAATGCCATGTCAGCAGTATTTTGAGTAAACACAGCAAACAACATGCTGCTATGTTCAGTAATCAGGTGATATCAAAAGCCACAGACAGACACTGTTTGTTTAAGGTTTCTTAAACAATATACCACCACTCCAATACCACCCCTACCTTTCTGTTTGACCATTACAGGTGTTATATAAAATAAAGACTAGTGAGATTATACCAGTAAAATTGTTTTATATATATATATATATATATATATATATAAGAGATGCACCGAGGTAGGATAATCGGTATCGGCCAATACGAAAGGTTATTTTTCACGCTATCGGCCGATAGTTTAAAAACATCCGATGATCAGGGCCGATTATATCCTGTCAATAAAAAGAGGGCGGGAAAAAACATCAATTTCGTGCTGTGTGTAAAGAAAAAAACTGCAGTTTGTAATCTCTGCACCGCACTCACTTTTACACTGGAAGTGAGCAGCAGTGAAGCGGCATTGAGTCTAATTACTCTGAATAATCGGTTATTGGTATTAGCTGAGAAATTTAGTATTGGTGCACCTCTAATATATATATATATACATATACACATCCAACAGACTATGTAGTTGGTACTGTTGATAGCAACAAATAGACCATGGTTCCACAGGTTATTGATGTTAATAGCAGTGGTTTTACAGCGTCTACTAGAACCACCTGTCTAGTCAAAACTTTTCTTAAATGTAAAGAATGTGTCTGCCAACGTCAATCATTCCAATTAATAGTCCTACAGTGAGTCCTGGACATTGTGCTAGGCAATGAACCAATACAAGACACAGATATAAAGTGGCTTTCACCTAAGTCTCTTTTTTGCTTTTTTGCTAGTCATCACTATGGCCAGACTGCAAGTCGGTGAATTGCATGCAGTGGTAAATGCCTGTGTGGTTTACTAGGATACGAACAAATGTGACACAAATGCGTTCAAACCTTACAGATGAGGTCAGGCCCAAATTGTTCGTGTGCTTTGAGGAGAACCACAAATGGGTTCCTCTGTCTGGTTAAAGAAAATGATTGTGCTGGCATACTTGCTTGCAAACCAAGAGTTCAAGTTCATGTTCAAGTTCAAGTTCAGGTGGGTTTTACTGTAATTCCGCAATATAACTTGTATACATTGGAACAAAATGTCATTTCTTCAGGACCATGGTGCAACAAAGTGGCACAGTGCACAGGACTACATATACTACAAAACAGTGTGAGATGAGTGCAAGTCAATAAACACACTAGACAATAAAAACACAGGACAATAAATACACAGGACAGGGCATGCTGACTATACAGGACAACAGAACAATGTTTTGTGGGAAAACTATTGCAACAATTGTCTGTAAGCTATTGTCTAGTGTAGCAACAATACATGTAGCAACAATAAGAGGCATCTTCTTCTATTATATGACATTTGACACTGGCTATGGTTATCTCCTAGGCAGCACTGAGAGGTGTGTCACTAGCAGTCATTTGGGAAGAGGTGTCACATCTGAATATACTGCAAGTCTAGAATCCACCTACAAATCCAATCTGGACATTGTATTACTCCCACTCACCTGATTATTGATGGTGCCTGCTTCCTTCAACTCTTGGTTTTTAATTCTGATTCTCCTTCATTACTCCATTTGCATGATCAGTAGACCCGTGCCTGTTTTGACCACAACTCAATTCAATAAAATTTTATTGTATAGCGCTTTTATCAATGGACATTGTCTCAAAGCAGCTTTAAAGAAACATATAAACACGGGATACAGATTTTAAGTGTTTGAATTTATCCATATTGAGCAAGCCCATGGCAACGGTGGCAAGGAAAAACTCCCTAAAATGATATGAAGAAATAACCTTGAGAGGAACCAGACTCAGTAGGGAACCCATGCTCATCTGGGTAACAACTGATAGTGTGAAAGTAAAAGAAAGTTCATTATGGTTTTTTCATGAAGTCTGTTTTGTTGAACTAGTCCACTGTTCACTAAAGGCGACCTGAGTGCAAAACCGCATGTGGTAATTGCAGTCCCAAGGCCATAGCAGCAACCACAGCGAGAATGTCCATGTGGAATTGAGGTCCAAAACCATTTCCATGGTACTTCAAGCGGTACCATCCTCAGCAATCTCCAGGCTGTAGCTTCCAGTTGATGAGAGCTCCATCCAGAGGTAGGGCATCAGGATGGATCAGGCAGGTCCGAAGAGCAGAAAGGGTCAGGATCACTGGCATCTCCATAAAATCATATGTGGCTCGACAGAAGAAGAGAGGGAGAGGGAGGTAAAGAAAGGGAGAGATTATTAGGTATGCTTACTATCCCGTAATTGATTAGACTGTGTACTTTGCATAAAAGAAAGTCTATTCATGGTAAGCTTGAGTAAACAAATATGTTTTAAGCCTAAACTTAAACACTGAGACTGTGTCTGAGTCCCAAGCACTAATTGGAAGGCTGTTCCATAACTGTGGGGCTTTGTAAGAGGAAAGCTCTTCCCCCTGCTGTAGCCTTCACTATTCGAGGTACCAACAAATAACCTGCACCTTTTGATGGAAGTAGGCATGGTGGATCATAGAAGACCAAAAGTTTGCTTAGGTACTGTGGTGCGAGACCATTTAGTGCTTTATAGTTCAGTCGCAGTATTTTATAATCATGCGAAATTTCACTGGGAGCCAATGAAGTGTGGATAAGATCGGGGTGATGTGGTCATACTTTCTGGTTCAAGTAAAGACTCTTGCAGCTATATTCTGGACTAACTGGAGCTTATTTATGCTCCTACTGGAACATCCAGACAGTAAGGCATTACAGTAATCTAGCCTAGAGGTGACGAAAGCATGAACTAATATTTGTGCATTATGTAGTGGCATTATATTTCTTATCTTAGCAATATTTCTGAGATGAAAGAAGTCTGTCCTAGTAATATTATCTACATGAGCGTCAAATGAAGGACTGGGGTCAATAATCACACCAAGGACTTTTACTGCTGCACATGATGAAACAGAAAGGACATCCAGAGTTACTGTGTAATCAGAAAGCTTACTTCTAGCTACACGTGGTGCTAGTACAAGTACTTCTGTCTTATCAGTATTTAGTAAAAGGAAGTTAATAAGCATCCAGAGTCTAATGTCCTTTACACATTCCTCAATTAACACATTCCTTTATTAAGCTGCTGTCTGTCAGCTGGCTTTGCTGAAACATACAACTGTGTATCATCAGCATAACAGTGGAAACTAATTCCATGTTTATGAATAATTTGACCCAGAGGTAGCATATATAAAGTAAAAAGCAGTGGGCCCAAATTTAACCTCGGTATGCGTGGAGAAGTCTCCACTTACATCGGCGGCTGTGGCTCAGGTGGTAGAGCGGGTTGTCCACTAATTGTAGGGTTGGCAGTTCAATTCCTGGCCCACATGACTCCACATACCGAAGTGTCCTTGGGCAAGACACTGAAGCCCAGGTTGCTCCTGATGGCAAGTTAGCGCCTTGCATGGCAGCTCGGCTACTGTTGGTGTGTGAGTGTGTGAGAGAGAATGGGTGAATGAGACACAGTGTAAAGCGCTTTGGATAAAAGTGCTATATAAGTGCGTCATTTATTTCTTTACATCTACGAACTGATAGCGATCTGTCAAATAAGACCTGAGGCAGGAGAGGGCCATTCCTTTAATGCCAACATTTTCTAGTCTATCAAGGAGAATAGTATGATTTATAGTATCAAAAGCTGCACTAAGTTCAAGTAACACAAAAAAGGAGACACAACCCTGATCAGAGGCCAGTAGTAGGCCATTTACACTTTTTAACCAGCGCTGTCTCTGTGCTATGATGAGGTCTAAATCCTGACTGATACAGTTCATGAATGTTATTCCTATGTAGGTACGAGCATAACTGCTGTGCTACAACCTTTTCTAATATCTTGGAGATAAAGGGGAGATTTGATATTGGCGTATAGCTGGACAATTGACAGGGTCAAGGTAAGGTTTTTTAATCAGGGGTGTGATAACTGTAAGTTTAAATGATTTAGGTACATCACCAGTGCTAAGGGGAGAATTTATTATTTCTAGAAGGGGTTCAATTACTCCTGGAAAAATCTGTTTAAAGAAACATGCAGGTAAGGGATCTAGTATACAAGTTGATGATTTTGCTGAAGAGATTAATGTAGTTCAGTCTCTCTAAGGGGAGTAAAACATTCTAATCATTGATGAGATATTGCTATATTATCATCTACAGGGTTAGTTATAAAACTGTCTGGTTTTGAAGTGATTTAAAATCAATTAAAATAAATAGTCTGAATTTCACATCTAATATTTTCAACTTTACCAATGAAAACATTCATGAAATCTTCGCTGCTATATAATAATTGTGATTGCGTGCCTGTTTTTGTAGTGGTTTTATTCCTAGTCACTTTTGCTACCGTGTTAAATAGAAATCTAGAATTGTTTTTGTTATCTTCTATTAAGGTGGAGAGATAGACTTTTCTAGCATCACTAAGAGATTTTCTATCGTTCAGTAGGCGAAGGAGACTTCCATGCTGTTTGAAATACTACCAATTTGGTTTGACATTTACGTTCTAATTGTCGAGTGGTCTGTTTTAAGGTACATGTTTGATCGTTATACCAGGGTGCTAGCGTTTCCTCTCTAAATACTTTTCTTTTGAGTGGAGCCACCCTAATCAGTCACCTGATTGAGTTCTATGAAATTAGACGGTGATCCAAATATAATTGATATCTCTGGGAGGTTGCTGATGAAACTCGGTGCAGTAGCGGTAACGTGGCGAGGTACAAATATTATGTTCAATACGCAATTTAAATGAGATGAGATAATGGTCTGAGACAACTTCAGACTGCGGATGTGTTACTATATTTTCTATATTTAATCTGTATTTTAGTATCAGGTCAAGAGTGTTGAGTGGGTCCTTTTACATTCTGATTGCCCCCTACTGAATCTAAAATGGACACAACCGCTGTTCTCAGAGGGTCTTTTGAGTTATCACAATGACTATTGAAATCACCAACAATTAATACTTCATCTAGAGAAACAACCAGATTTGAGATAAAATCTGCAAATTCACTAAGGAATTCAGTATATGGCCCTGGGGGTCTGTAAATAATAATTAGCGGAATTGACCGCTAATTTATTTTTTGTGGCTACATATGTTATACTGATATAAAGAACTTCAAAAGTGTTGAATTTATGACTAGGTTTTTGTGTGACGCCTAGATTTTTACTATGGATGAGTGCAACACTTCCTCCTCTGTCAGTTAGATGAGGCTGATGTATATAAATGTATCCAGGAGGACTGGCTTCATTTAGTGCTATGTACTCATTAGGTTTAATCCAAGTTTCTGTTAAATACATTATATTAAATTCCTGATCAGTAATGATTTCATTAACAATAAGTGCCTTACTTATGAACTGATTACTCCATAATCAAGTTCGCAGATGACACCACGGTGATAGGCCTGATCAAGGATGACAATGAGACGGCCTATAGGGATGAGGTTCAGCACTTGGCCAGGTGGTGTGCCACAAATAACCTGGAACTTAACAACAAGAAGATGAAAGAGAAAAAAGCCAAGCACTCACCCCCATCTACATCAATGGAGCTGTAGTGGAGTGTGTGCCTGGTTCCATGATCCTTGGCATCCACATCTCAGATGATCTCACCTGGTCCCTTAACACCTCCACCATAGTCAAAAAGGCGCAGCAGTGCCTTTACTTCCTAAAGAGCCTCAAGAAAGCACACCTGTGTCCTAGGATCTTGGTAGACTCTATCACTGTACCACTGAGAGCATACTCACTAACTGCATCTCAGTCTGGTATGGCAATTGCTCTGCTTCCAACCGCAAAGCACTCCAGCGGGTAGTTAAAACTGCCCAACGAATAACTGCCGCCCAGCTACCCACCATTGATAACATCTACCAAAAGCGTTGCCTGGGACAGGCAAAAAACATCATTAAGGATGCCTCCCACCCTAACAATGGACTTTTCACCCTCCTCCCTTCCGGCAGGCGCTACAGGAGTCTACATTCCCGCACAAGTAGGCTCAGGAAGAGCTTCGTCCCAGAGGCTGTGACCCTGCTAGACTCAAACCATCCACTCTAAAATTCCTCACCTTGCATTATACTGCACTGCTCAGTACTTTATTGGACAGTTATTTATTGGATAGTTACTTGCACTATTCATATTTCATTATCTGTACATTCACACTACTTAACAATGTTCTGTATATATAACATATAACATATAACATGTTATGTATATATAACATATTTAACAGTGTTCTGTGTATATATAACGTTACTTGCACTATTCATATTTACACTATCTGAACAACCTCACTGTTTAACTATGTTCTGTACATATATCATCCAACTGTACATACATTGATGTTCATACTGTACATACCTCTCATCTGCAATCCCTACTGTATATATTTTAATATATTCTCTGATACTGTATTTTTGTAACTCCACTGTACATATTACTTGTATTGCACTTACACTGCAATACCTACTCCTGCATTTTCTGCATATATATATATATATATATATATATATATATATATATATATATATATATATATATATATATTCTTGCACTTCTGGTTAGATGCCAACTGCATTTCATTAGCTCTGTACTTGTACTCTGCTTAATGACAATACTATTGAATCTAATCTTATCTAATCTTAGACGTAAGAGATCTAATGTTTAATAGTCCTAGCTTCAGATCATAGGTGCCGGCTGTGCATTCAGGATGATCTAATTTTATGTTAGTTGGGTTACTAAAACAAACTTTCAGAAATTTTCTATGTATTTGTTTAGCCCGGGGAACAGACATAGTCTCGATAGAATGTACTACACACGCTGAATTATTATTTGAACATTGATTATGATAAATGTTGTTGATGTTGGAAGATGTACTTACGGCATGCAGTCACACTGTTAACATCTTGGAGATTTTGTCTGACAGAAGTTCCGCTCTGAGGCTGCTGGGGTGCAGGCCATCAGCACGGAACAAACTAGGACGCTCCAAGAACAGATTCCAGTTTTTAATAATGTGTAATTAAGAACACAAGCACCAGAGAGACAGTGTGTGTGCACCATACCTTTGGATGAGGCGATGCGGACGTTCTGAACAATGGAGTCTCCGATGATCACGGCATTGGGTTTGGTCTCAGGGAGAGGGGAGAAGCTGTTCCTGGTGGAGATCTTGAAGATTGGGGGCGGTGGAGCGGGAGAGGTCCTTGCCCGGGGTCTGGCCCATGCCTTCCGCTGCTGGTGCACCCAAGGTCCATGGTGTGTTGGCACCAGCGTGATGGAGATCTGGGCTGGATATGTCCTGGGTGCACGGTCCCTGCACAGAGAAACACATGGTGTAAAGTCATAGTACAATGCTGTGTGCTTACCTTGGATTGGTAAGCAATAGTACAAGATGTTTCTAGCGCGGTTCTTCGGTCATGCAGCTGCGTCTGCTTGTCAAGTAGGTCGCGGATCTGTTTCGCCACGGGCTCCAATTCCAACAGCACCATGTGCAGCTTGAGCAAGTCCTCATCTGCACTCAAAGGTGGAGAAACAACTGACATATTTGCCTTTATAAACAGCGGTAGATGAGAGAAATGTGAAATGTAAAACAAGGTTAGCTGTAAGGTGATGCTAGCGGGCTACAAGCTAGTCATGCATGTTTGTAAGATCCGCTGAAAACTTATCGACAGTGCAACATTATGATTGTTTTTATCTAAAATAGTTTTGGTGATATATGTAGATGTTATAAAAGTACAGATATTTTTAAAGTATAGAAGTTTTTTTTAAAAAATAGCATCAACTTGAGGGACACTGCTTCCTGTGACACTGTTTGGATAAGCTCAGGAAAGCCTGCTTGATATTGAAAGATATTCAAACTAGCATAAAGTCACACGCTTGAATTTAATTATGCAAAAAATACACAAATATAGTTTCAAATGTGTATTTCAGTGGCCTTGAGTTGTAGATTATGAGTCTTGGGGACTTCCAGAAGTTGATATGTGCCAACATGTTTTAGATTTTTAAATCACATTAAGCCTGCCTCTACTTTTTATCATCAATAGAAACACTCAAGTGACTCAAGACTCAAGTGATTCTTGTTTTCCAGATAAAACCAGTGTCAGCACTAGAGTGAATCTCACTCTCAATATCATATTTGATCATCCTTAAGAGGGAGCAATATTGATGCTTTGAGCAGTCATCATTCCTCGTATAGAAAAAGTTAAAAAGTAAAGAAAAACCTTTGTGACAAGTTTTGATATGTGGTCTAGATATGTGGTCTAGATATGTGGTCTAGGCCCTGACCATCTAGACTGTAAGAAAGTAGAACAGAAGGTTACGTATGTATCCACGGTTCAATGACTAAGTAGACCATTGGCCAGAAGAAGATCGTTAAGTTGTGGGGTCTATTTATAGGCTACACACATGAGGCCATAGTCACAAAATAAAACCTTTGATAATAATGATACTTGGCTAGGAAATGGGCACATGGGAAAACTTCACTAGTTCCGGTAGGAAACCATCGTGGTGGTACTCCACTTGTTGGTTGTAGAACCATGGTTATATACATATCCTGTTTTTCACTCATCTGACACAGTTTTACAATTGTCACTATGTCATACCTGATTAATCTTTGGTGAAAATATGAATGCATAGTAGTTGTAGAAATGTTTGATATATGTATATGTAGCACCATATTTTCTCTAGTAAAAATGTCCCTTTAAGAAATTTCCAAGTCATTATCAAGATAAAAATTTGTTCACTATGTTCACTGGTAAGTAAAGATATATTTAGAATATATTTCCCTATAACAGAAGTACACCGATCATCCATAACATCAAAATCCCTAACAGGCGAAGTGAATAACATTGATTATCTCATTACAGTGGCACCTGTCAAGGGATGGGATGTATTAGTGAACAGTCAGTTCTCAAAGTTGGTGTGTTGGAAGCAGGAAAAATGGGCAAGCATAAGGATCTGAACGACTTAGGCAAGGGCCAGTATGTGATGGCTAGACGATTGGACACATATGGAGCTGTGTAGCCACAGACTGGTCAGAGTACCTATGCTGACCCTTGTCCAGTGCCAAAAGCGCTTACAATGGGCACATGAGCATCAGAACTGGACCATGGTGCAATGGAAGAAGGTGTCCTGATGAATCACCAGATGAATCACATTTTCTTTTACATCATGTGGATGGCCGAGTGCATGTGCATAGTTTAACTGGGGAAGAGATGATGCCAGGATGCACTATGGGAAGACGGCAAGCCAGCAGAGGCAGTGTGATGCTCTGGGCAATGTTCTGCTGGGAAACCTTGTGTCCTGGCAGTCATGTGGATGTTACTCTGACGTGGTACCGTACCACCTACCTAAACATTGCTGCAAACCAAGTACACCCCTTCATTGCAACGGTATTCCCTAATGGCAGCAGCCTCTTTTAGCAGGATAATGCACCCTACCACACTGCAAAAATTGATCAGGAATGATGGATGATAGTGAGGGTGAGTTGGCATTTAGTGTTGAGAATGATGATGAGCAATCCTACATGGAGAAAGTGAGAGTAGTATCAAATCTACAGGGAGAAAGTGTTGATGATGATGATGGTGATGATGATGATGATGATGATGATGATGAGGATGATGATGATGATGATGATGAATAAGGAGGTCGAGTGGCGTGCATGATCAGAGCAGGATGCTTAACAATGCATTTGTAATACATTTCACTTTTTATGCATTGCAACTTAAGTTGTTGCCTTAAAAAACATTTGCCCTGGCACTTCCCTCAAAATTAAAAATATATAGAAAATATTGATTCTGTTAAAGTATTCTATTTTAAATAGAAAAAAATAGTACAAAGAGGGCTTTAATGTGATGGATCCATGTCTGTTCATAACCTTGCTTATCCTACAGCACTATAATAAAACTATGATAGTATCATAGTTCAGCATGATAGCCATAGTGATCATGTTAAAAGTTAGAGACTAAATAATACTGAAGTCTGCATATACATACAGTAAGTCTAGAACATCACCTCTATGTCAGTCTAGAATTTTGAGGAAAGTTGGATGTTACAAAATAATGGTACTGGAGTCTTGCTAAGGTGAGAATTATAGCAACACTGAATAAGTGTGATGTAAGGTGAGAAGGTAGTGGGTATTTCAAAATTTTTTCATTCATGGCATTATGGCAGCTACCCTTATCCAGAGCGACTTACATTTGATTTATTTTATACATCTGAGCAGTTTAGGACTTAAGGGCCTTGCTCACTGGCAGCTTGGCAAGGCTGTGGTTTGAGTTCACGAGCTTCCAATCAGCAACACAAAGTCTTAACCACTGTACTACCACTGCCCAGACAAATAAACAAAGAAAAAAAGTACAAGAAGAAGGAAACACAGAAATACTATTTTAAATATCAAATCCAATCTCACAAGCCAATGCACAATGTTTTGCTAATGTTTAAAAATAAAGTTTCTGTATATACCTACAGAAAATGGATGAGACATTGCTACATGAAATTTGTATCAGATTCTTTTTCTGTAACAGGAGGAGACTGAGAGACCTCAGAGAGTTAGACTAGTACAGAACAGACACAGGTATAAATAATTTTGTATGGCACGCAAATCTGATATTGAATAAATAATACTTTTTTTTATGTCACCCCTTGCCATCGTCGCATGTTCAATAATAGTTGAGTATCACTAGAGAGAAGATTTTGTCAGAAAGAAAGGCTTTGGACATGCTGTAAAATCAGAAAGCATAAGTATAAAATAACAACTGGTTTCGTCATTACCACACGTTAGTTCTCACTGCACATAGCAGAACACCTTTTCCTTACTTTTTCCTTTCTCAAAACGTTTCTGGTGATTTCATCAGCGGCCTCCGTTACTTGCCGATAATCATCAATTCCGGTTTAAAGGAGAAGAAAGGCAAGTGTGCCAATGGGGAATGAAGCAGAATGGATAAGTAGAGAGTGTTGAAAATGTGACAGTGGAGAGAGAGTTATAGAGAACATGATCATGAGACAATGCTCTGTCTGATCATGCCACTGTAGGCCTCAGGCAGTCAGACAGTTTGGCCTAGTATTCACTTACAGAAAAGTCACATGAAATTCTAAGGAATTAAATTTGTGCCAAATAATTAACAAAAATATATAATGAGAGAGAAGAAAAACACTCTGAAACTGAAAAAGTGAAAGCAGTGGCAAATGTGGAAAGTGGTCTTCAAATAAACAGCATTCTTTGTTTTACACAGTTTTCTAATCTTCATTTTCGCTAATCATGGTTTATGTATGTGCTGCCAGAGTTTTCATTTAGGCTTTCAAACATTTACACTCCGCAAGTTTATATTCGCCATTCTGGCACAAACCTCACGTGTGGGCAGGCATAACAGCAATATACTCTCATTGGCTCTCACTGAGATTTGGATTGACAGCTCGCTGACCAGCAAGTAGAGACTTCAGTGTTGTGAATTTTGGAGTGTGTTCTGGATGCAGTTCTCTGTATAGTTATAGTGTTTGTACTTTGTAGTGGAAATTACTTATGTACTCAGTCAGTATATTAGTTCGTAATTCATTTTTGAGGTTTGGGTCTCCTACGACTATTTTTTCGAGATGAGCTCTCAGGAGCAGCACAGAGCAGTGTTGTCGTCATCATCAACGTCATCATCCTCCTCCCCAGCTGGAGGAAGTGATTTATTTTCACATTGTATTTATTTTTCAATTTTTTTACAATTTTGTTCCAGATTCATTTTTTTTTCACAAGTGATTGTTATGCCTCCTCGACCAGACAGTGGAGGCATTATGTGTCATGATTTCCCCTCACACTAGCACAGGAGCACGCAGCGTGCTTCGAAGCGTGAGCGCTCTTCCGTTTTTTTTTGTTTTTTTTTTGTGACATTGACTTTGTTTACTTTTGATACATGTGTTTTGTTATGGTTTATATCCTCTCTGCCCCTGTCTTGTCATTGTTTTTTTCCCTTATGTGTCATCATTGTTCTCAGCTGTTTTCTGTTTCATCCCTGATTACGTTTGGTATTTAAACCCCTCATGTATCTATGTACTTTGCAAAATATTATGTCTGTTTTCTGTATCCCAAGCCTTTGTTCCTCGTTTCATGTTTCATAGTTTTGATCTTGTTCTCACCCTCGTTATTCGATTCTTGTTTAGCCTAGTTAATGCCAGTTTGCCGATCACCTGTTCCCTTTCAAAGGGAACTCCACGTTGCGTTTAGCATAAGAGTATGGGAGCGCCCTTGCGCACAACCAGCATCTGAAGCTTGTGTAAAATCATGCCCATTTATAGGCCTGCTGTGATCAGGTGACGTGGCAATTAAGTGCGTCACATGATATATGCATGGTACCTGTGAACCGCACCGTCAGCCTTATTATCTTCAGCAAGATCGCATGTCGGTTGTTTGTGTAAAGAAACTCTATCTTTTCTCAAAATCTCTGGACTTTTCTATCCCTTTAAAAAAAAGAGAACAAAAAAAAGGAATGAGCGAAAGAGAAAAATATAAGTGAGAGAATTCAGGAAGTGTGTTACGCCTTGCTCCCGTTTCATCACTGGGAGTAGTGCACACTTTCTGTGTGAAGTGTCTAGGGATGCAGCATGCGAGGGCAGCCCTCAAGAGGTCTGACTGCGCATTATAGTGCCTACATTAGGCAGCTCCGCTTGCGACTCGCTCTCTTCTCAGAAGCCGAAGCGAGTTGGGTTTCAGAGCCTCGCAGATCTGGGCCGGCCGCTGCTGAGGCAGCTAGCTGTCTCAGGTCCGGGGGCTCTCTTATGGATCTGGAAGAGTAGCCGGATATGAGCGCTGCTCTATCTCTTGCTCCGTCTTCCAGGTCCGGCTCTCCACTGGATTTCGGAGCTCGCATAGCCAAAAAAAAAAAAAAACACACACACACAAAAATAGTAGTAATAATTCCTCTCTGACTCCAAGGAGCCAGAAGGGTGTACTAAAAACTCAGAGCAGCATATAAAGAGCTGCTTGAAGTGATTACTAAGGTTAGATGAGTTTTTTCTCCCCAGTGAAAGTAAATCCCTCACACTGCAGAAAACTCCCCTTTCTTCCAGAAGTGCATGACAAAATATCAGGCTTCTGGGGGAAAACCATGCATAAGCCATATTTATAACCCCATGATGTTGGATTATTCGGTCATTGTGGGGAATGAACGGCATGGCTATGCTGAAGGTGGAGGAGGCGCTTGCGAGCTACCTCTCTCCATCGACGGCAGGTAATTTAGGGGGGCCGGCTTTGCCATCCAAGCCACCATGTAAGCCCACCGTGTCGTTGGTGGGCAAGGGCTATGCAGTAGTAGTCTTGCTTGTGGGTCACTGCAGACAATGACAGTGTTGCAGGCCTACCAAGCAGACCTGCTGAGTGAGCTCGACATATGGTGGCATTCAGCCGGTTCCTTCCCTGTTATGTCAAGTTCACCAGTGCTAGTGCGAGGGAGACACAGAAAGTGAGTATGGCAGCTCACCAACCCCTGCGGACAGCCAGGGGAACCGGGCGGCCACAGTCGCGGCCTGATACTAGGCCTGATCTGAGAATGGTCATAAAGGCCAAGCAGACAAAGAAGAGCATCCTGAGGGGCCATACAGGGACGTATCATGGGACATGAGGTTGTTAGGGCAGTTAGCCCCCAGTGCTACTGTAGGGCCTCCCCTAGCCAAGGCTGTCCCAAGTTTTCAGTGTTCTCTGGTCAGCGAGCTGTCAGAGGGCAACGAAAATCCAATGCTTTCCCTCCATTAGAATGTGGAATAGTTAACTTCACCAAAAGACCATCTGGCAGTGTGGAAACTACTGCCAAATGTGTCGCCATGGGTTCTGTCTACCGTAGAAAAGGGTTACCGGGTCCAGTTTAGAGCTCGACCCCCCCGGTTCAGAGGTGTGCTCACCACAGTAGTCAGCACAGACCAGAGCTCGACTTTAGTGCAGGAAGTAAGATCCCTCTTGGACAAAGGGGCCACAGAACATGTACCCCGTTCCCTGAGGGAAGGAGGTTTTACAGCCATTATTTCCTGGTCCGCAAAAAATAGAGGAGTATGCGGCCAATTTCAGATCTGCGTCATCTGAACTGTACTCTTCGGACATACAGGTTCAAGATGCTGACACCCAAACTTATCATTCCACAGATTCAGCTTGAGGACTAGTTTGTGACAATAGATCTAAAAGGTGCATATTTCCACATAGCCAAGATCGGGTTCTTCCCTTTGGGCTAGCTTTATCCCCTTGCACCTTCACAAAGTGCATGGATGTCATTCTGGCTCCATTGTGACTCCAGGGCATCCGTGTACTAAACTACCTTGATGACTGGTTAATTCTAGCACGATCCAGGGAACTGGCGGTTCAACATCAAGATGTTGTTCTCACCCACATGAAGAGCTTGTGGCTCAGGTTGAACCTCAGAAAAGTATGCTTTCCCCAGTGTAGTGGACAACATTTCTAGGGGTTATAAGGATTCTACTACTATGAGGGTGTTTCTATCCACAACATGTGTAGGGTCAATCCTATCAACATTGAGCAAGATAAAGCTGGATCTTGGCATCCCCTCCAGTCTCTATGGGAGACTATTGGAGCTTATAGCAACAGCAGCCAACGTCAATTGAGAGGTCACCATGTGTTTACAGACAACACAGCGGTGGTCTCATATATTGACCACCAGGGAGGATTATGTCCCTGTCCCCTTTTCAGGCAGGTGCAACTAATTTTTCTCTGGGCAGAGAGAAAGTTTTGGCAGTGAGTGCAATGTACATTCTGGGCAAATGGAATGTGGGGGCAGACATCCTGTTGAGGCAGGGGCTGAAGCCCAGGGATTGGTGGCTCCATCCACAAGTGGTGGAGTCCATATGGCGGTGGTTTGGCCAAGCGGGACTGCATGTGTTTGCCTCTGAGGAGACAACACACTGCCCGCTATGGTTCGCCCTCACTCCTCCTGCACAATTAGGGTTGGCCACCATGGTGCACATGTGGCCGAGGTCACATCTGTACGCTTTTCCCCTGATCGCTCTGCTACCACAAGATCTAGCGAGAGTTCACCAGAACAGTCTACGTCTGCTGCTAGTGGCACCTTATTGGCCAGATCAAATATGGTTCTCAGAGATAATATCTCTGCTAGATGGCACTCCTTGGGAGATTCCCATTTGCAAGGATCTACTGTCTCAAGCCGGAGGGCTGATTTATCACCCTGGCCGGAACTATGGAAACTGTGGGTCTGGCCCCTGAGGGGCACCAGCTCATACATTCTGGTCTCACAACTGAGGTTGTAAAGACCATGTTGAACCCTAGAGCACCATCCACGAGGAAATTGTATGCGCTCAAGTAGCAACTTTTTGTCTTGTGGTGTGAGGAATGCCAGCTAGACCCAGTAAACTGCACAATAACTACAATCCTGGAGTCCTTACAAGGATGTTTCTCAGTGGAGTGAGCTCCTTCTACCATCAGGGTTTAAGTGGCCACCATTTCGGTCAGCCATGTACCTGTTGATGGAGCCTCTGTGGGGCAACATCCTCTAACTTTGAGGTTTATGCATGGTGAAAGGTGGCTGAGGCCCATCTATAGGCCGCGCATACCTTTCTGGGACCTTTCTGTGGTCCTGGAAGGTCTGTCGTGTGCCCCATTTGAGCCCTTAGAGTAAGCCTCTGAGAAGCTTCTGACTCTAAAGGTAGCTCTTCCGTTGGCCCTGATATCTCTCAAGCGAGTAGGAGATCTACAAGCTCTCTCTGTTGCCCCTTCCTGCCTTGACTTTACCCCTGGTTTAGGCAAGGCCTTCCTGTATCCTAGGCCGGATTATATTCCTAAGGTGCCTACATCTGCAGCCCAGCCTGTGGTGTTGCAGGCTTTCTGCCCTCCTCTGTTCCTCACACTGGAACAAGAGAGAATGCACCTGCTGTGTCCAGTAAGGGCTCTCTGTACTTATGTTCACCGCTCCGGCCAGTGGCGTAAGTCGGAGCAGCTGGTGGTCTTCTTGGTGGCAACAGTAGAGGTGATGCTGGGTCAAAGCAGCGCATTTTTAATTGGATAGTCGAAGCAATCTCTAACACTTAGGAGGTGCATGGTCTCGCTACACCTCTGGGCATAAGGGCTCATTCCACTAGAGGGGTCGCCTCCTCGAAGTCTTTGTCCAGCAGGGTATCCTTACAGGATGTGTGTGCTGCTGCAGGGTGGTCTACGCCACACACATTCATTCGATATTACAGCCTGGATGCTCATTCCTCCCCGGGCTTGAGTGTCTTGCAGTAACCCTCGGACTTGGGTCTTTTTGATCAGGCCGTACCCTCGGTATGACGGAGTGGGTATTCTCATTCCCATAGTGTTATGCTAAATGCAATGTGGAGTTCCCTTTGAAAGGGAACATCTGGGTTACACGCGTAACCCTGAGAAGGGAACGAGATGTTGCGTAGCTTTGTAATACCACGGTAGGCCTGTGAATTGCGTCTTTGCTTCAGATAATAGAGGCTGACGCGCGGTTCACAGGTGCCATGTATATATCACGCGATGCGCTTAATTGCCACGTCACCTGATCATGGCAGGCCTATAAATAGGCATGATTTTACACAAGCTTCAGATGCCGGTCGCGTGCAAGGGCGCTCCCATACTGTTATGCCAAATGCAACGTCTCGTTTCCTTCTCAGGGAACAGGGTTATATGCGTAACCCAGATGTTTTTGTCCATGTTATTGATTCACATTTTGGATTTGTCTGCCTGCCTCTCTTCAATAAAGTTCTTATCTGCACTTACATTCATCTTAACCTCCATTACGTGACAGAATACTTCGCCGTAATATGGATGCAGCAGAATTTTTCCAAGTTATAGAAGCCCTTTATGAAAGGGAAAAGCTAGGAGAGGAAATTCTCCCTATTCGAGCCAGTCGGGAGTGAAGACATTGCTCCTTTTCTTTGCTTTGTGCCGTATGTTGCTCCCCCTTTCTGCTCCAGGGAGGACATCGCTCCCCCCTCATGCTTCGCAAAGAGCATGACTTCTCCCGTGGAACTTTGCTCCTCCCTTTGGCCTCTTGGAGAACTTCGCTCCCCCCTCGGACATTGCAGAGAACTTCGCTCCCCCCTCTAGCTTCATGGGGAATGTCGCTTCCCCATCAGGCTCCACCGTAAGCTTCGTTCATCTGGCTGGCTGTGCAGTTGCCATTGCTCTTCATTCAAGCCAGGCCATGGACATCATGTCATCTCTCTGCGGTGCAGAAGAGACTGCTCCACACCTGAACCTCAGAGAGCACACCAAGTTCCTGTCTGAGGTTGACGAGATGGCCTCCCAAGCCAAGTTACTGTCTGATGTCGATGATACGGCCTCTCAAGTCATGTTCCTGTCCGAGGTCGATGAGACGGCCTCTCAAGCCATGTTTCTATCTGAGGTCGACGAGAAGACCGCCCAAGCCAGGTACCTGTCTGAGGTTGACGTCACGACCAACCAAGTTCTGCTTTCACCAGAGTCTGTTGACACAGCCGACACAGCCTGCTATCTGTGGGACAATGACTGCTACGGGACCTGAGGGGACTTGAGTGTTTTTGTGGCGCTCCGGGAGTATCACCCTTGGGGCGATGGGGGGAGGGGGGTTCTGTCATGTCACGGCAAACAAGCAACTCCATTTCCCAGAATGCACCACGAACTACAATCATGTCCAACAACTACAACTCCCAATGAAACACACAAGCACCTCACCTTCTCCTGAGGAGTAATCACACATTCCTGTTCTCAATCACACCACACTACTTAATAGACTCCCACACACAGCCATTGTGAAGTATTATGCTCAGTTGACTTGACTCTGTCATTTACCAAGCCTTTACCTTGTGTTGTTGCTCTGGGTTATTTTTTATTTTCTTATTCCCTCGACTTTGATTCTCTGCCTTGCCTAGTTTGGATTGTTTGCATGATCGTTTGACCCTTGCCTATCTGTGGTTATTGATTTCTGCCTAACCCTGTGGATTTGTCTTCTCATTAAACTGCACTTGCTTCTGTCTCAGCCTCCTTTACGTGACACCAAGCTTATTGTTAGCACGGTATCTCAAGAACGAGTGGTTGAATGTTTGTAGGATTTATATGGAAATCTCATTGTAACCAGCAGATGAACTGATTAGATTTTGGAATTTATCCAAACAGGGTCAAGGTCATAGGAAGGTCAAATGTCTGAAAAGGACTATATTTTTTGGTGGCCGAGACATCCTCATTGATGTCACTGATGTTAAATTTTCACTTGATTTATTTATTTTCACATGTAATTTTTTTTTATGATTCGTTTATTTTTACGTGATTTATTTACGAGTCACTTATTTTTACATATTTGTTTTTATTACATGTTTTTTTCACCTATTTTTTTCACATAATCTATTTATTTTCCGATAATTCATTTACTTTCACATGATTTCTCACATAATTATCTCATTTTCATGTTTTCCTATATTATTCACATGATGTCACATGTTTACTCTCATGCAAGTAAGACAACTGGATAACTGGAATGATGCCACTGATGAGCCTTGACTCATCCTCAGAGATTAGCTCTATATGACCATTTCCCTGCCTCTAACCTCTTTCCTCTTTTATTACTCATATTCTGTACATCAGTATGCTGCTCTCGACGTCTAAAAGACACTAAAGGGAAGAAGATGGGATTTGTAGTAATGGCTTATGATGCTGTTCACTGAATGTGAAGTGCAAGACATAAGGTACAAGCACATAATCATACTTATAATGTTTTGTTTTTTAATGTTCTGGAAGTGTATCACAGGAATAGTCTTCTCTGCTTCCTAACTTCTGTATCATATTTCTACTTTGTTGGAGAGAGACGTGTTTAAAGAGACTCCAAAATCATCTGATATGGCTGTTAATAATAATTAGCAGAAATAACTAATTTTTTCCAGTGTTCTCCAGTGTTCTGGTGGGAGTATAGTCTGTAGAGAAGGCAGAAAGAACTGGAGCTATGCTGATACCTTTAATAAAATCTTCTCTGGATGTATCTCTGCCTGCTAGTAACACTTGTTTGGATTATTTATGTGGTTCTGATATGCCAGATGGGGGAAAAATCTGTTCCTAAAAGCTTACAATTAATGAACCAGGTCTTATACACTACGCCATATGCTTTACTTTAAGTTCAAAAAGTAAAATGAAGTATCACAATTACACTGGCAGTGTGAAATATGTAACTCATTACGGTCTTTGTTTTTAGATTTCCATAGAAGAAAATTTATTGAATTCACATTGGATTAGCAGGGCATCTGTTTGAAATTGTTTGAAAGGCAATATTAAGCACTAAGGTTCAGTTCCACGTATTTCCCCTTTCCCCCTCTGAGAGAAAGACATTCTGTTAATCAGACTTAAATTGTGTTCACACTATGTGAATTCACAGCACTCATGGCAGAGTTATTGTGGAAAAATGTACTGCATTTTCTCACAGTTCCAGGCTCCTATGGGATTTTGTCTGACACCATAAAGGGTTTCATGACAGAAAGTCATGAAAGGAAGGAGACTCAAATTGGGACTTAAAATCTTATCACACAATCCCTCTACCTTTTTAAGAATTCCTTTCAGCTGGCTCTGTATTAAAGAGTAATTTGTTACTAACTGTTAAATTAGTAACAATCGTTGAATCGAGTATTTATTCTCCATTAATCTATCGGGACAAATATCTTTACATAAGAGGTCTAACAAAGCAAGGGAGAGATATAAAAGTATTCGGTGAAGCTATATGTGTGACAGTCTGGGAAAATCCATCAGATGTTGCTGTGGCTGAATTCTGGAAATCAGCCAGAAATGATCAAATTGAGTTTTTCCTCTCAACAACTTTACAGAAAGTTCTCACAAGTTTTTGTATAGTACAGATGATGGTGGACAACGTTTTCAACTGTTTCAATGATGCAATAAAATGAAATCAGTAACAACAAATTTATCTAGTGGAACAGAACTGACTGAATGAATTAACAGTTATTTCGCCACTGGTGTTAGCGTGAACAGAGATTAGTTGAGGCGATGATGATGCTCGTGTTTAAAAGTGATTTTTTCCCCAGTTGATGAGACAGAGACTGTTATGGATGATTATAACAATTAAAGTGATAACATAAATTTTTAAGACTTTCAAATTTGCCACAATTTTTTTTTTTCCATTAGTAAATTAAATTATAAATGCAGGGTTAGTTGTGGTGTCTCAGAATGAGGTCTTTAAGTGCAATTTTCTTCCTTTTCACCTTTGGACGTAACTAGAGTTGCTGTAACTTTACTTATGATTAAGATATATGCAAAAGAGCAACATTCAGGAAAAACTGTAGTTTTCAGTCTTATAATGTATATGTATAGTGAATAATGTAAAACTCTGACCATATGAAGGGCTTTACCAGGCTTCTACATAAAGTGCATCTGGAAAGTATTCACAGCGCTTCACTTTTTCCACATTTTGTTATGTTACAGCCTTATTCCAAAATGGATTAAATTCATTATTTTCCTCAAAATTCTACAAAAAATACCCCATAATGACAACGTGAAAGACGTTTGTTTGAAATCTTTGCAAATTTATTAAAAATAAAAAACAAAAAAAGCACATGTACATAAGTATTCACAGCCTTTGCCATGACACTCAAAATTGAGTTGAGGTGCGTCCTGTTTCCACTGATCATCCTTGAGATGTTTCTACAACTCGACTGGAGTCCACCTGTGGTAAATTCAGTTGATTGGACATGATTTGGAAAGGCACACACCTGTCTATATAAGGTCCCACAGTTAACAATGCATGTCAGAGCACAAACCAAGCCATGAAGTCCAAAGAACTGTCTGTAGACCTCCGAGACAGGATTGTATCGAGGCACAGATCTGGGGAAGGGTACAGAAACATTTCTGCAGCATTGAAGGTCCCAATGAGCACAGTGGCCTCCATCATCCGTAAATGGAAGAAGCTTGGAACCACCAGGACTCTTCCTAGAGCTGGCCTCCCGGCCAGACTGAGCGATCGGGGGAGAAGGGCCTTAGTCAGGGAGGTGACCAAAAACCCGATGGTCACTCTGACAGAGCTCCAGCGTGTCTCTGTGGAGAGAGGAGAACCTTCCAGAAGAACAACCATCTCTGCAGAACTCCACCAATCAGGCCTGTACGGTAGAGTGGCCATACGGAAACCACAGCCCACCTGGACTCACAGACCATGAGAAACAAAATTCTCTGGTCTGATGAAACAAAGATTGAACTCTTTGGCCTGAATGGCAAGCGTCATGTCTGTAGGAAACCAGGCACCAGTCATCACCTGGACAATACCACCCCTACAGTGAAGCATGGTGGTGGCAGCATCATGCTGTGGGGATGTTTTTCAGCGGCAGGAACTGGGAGACTAGTCAGGATTGAGGGAAAGATGAATGCAGCAATGTACAGAGACATCCTTGAGGAAAACCTGCTCCAGAGCGCTCTGGACCTCAGACTGGGGTGAAGGTTCATCTTCCAACAGGACAACGACCCTAAGCACACAGCCAAGATAACAAAGGAGTGGCTACAGGACAACTCTGTGAATGTCTTTGAGTGTCCCAGCCAGAGCCCAGACTTGAACCCGATTGAACATCTCTGGAGAGATCTGAAAATGGCTGTGCACCGACGCTCCCCATCCAACCTGATGGAGCTTGAGAGGTCCTGCAAAGAAGAATTGGAGAAACTGCCCTAAAATAGGTGTGCCAAGCTTGTAGCATCATACTCAAAAAGACCTGAGGCTGTAATTGGTGCCAAACGTGCTTCAACAAAGTATTGAGCAAAATCTGTGAATACTTATGTACATGTGCTTTTTTGTTTTTTATTTTTAATAAATTTGCAAAGACTTTAAATAAACTTCTTTCACGTTGTCATTATGGGGTATTGTTTGTAGAATTTTGAGGAAAATAATGAATTTAATCCATTTTGGAATAAGGCTGTAACATAACAAAATGTGGAAAAAGTGAAGCGCTGTGAATACTTTCCGCGTGCACTGTACATGTTGTAGTCACTGTCACTGACCGAGTGGTGAACAATATTATACTCAGCTAAAATCTCAGATGGCTTTTTGGTTAACACAACCAGCAGACACACACTTTCCTTTGCCTGTGCAAGTAACTGTCATCAAACCAGAAAATGGAAAAAATTTCATGGTTGGCTGGCTGATCTATACTAAGAATTAAAAGGGGTGTTGCGTCAGAGACACTAAAAAACATTCATGCACTATTTCATCGGACATGGTATGGTTCTTGGTGAGGATAGAATATTATGAGTGTGTTATGTGCATAAATTTATAGATACTATTTAATATTTCATTCAGCACAGGCCGGGTCTCAGTGAGTGCTGAAAGATGTCACTAATGGATGAATTGCCTAGGTTTTAGGCAGTTGGTGAGATGGAGCTTAAAGTGTAACAATCTAATGCTATCACAGTGTCCTCACTGCTGAAGACACCTTATCATATGCTTTCAGACAGCACAAGTCTCACCCTCCACACATCTGCCTTTTGAAGTGCAGTGAATATGTTTAATGCACATTATTATTCTGTCTAAGAACAGACCAACATAATCTTAGACCTGCTGCGAATGCGACCATTCAAGCCATTATGAGGGCTAGTGAGTGGGCAACGTCTGCACTTAACGCTTCACTTTAAATCTCTCGGTGCGTTTACTTATGCAACAGTGAACACGAGGTCTTTTGTTCTTACCTTTTACCACAAATCTTTCCGAGAGTTATTAATTAGGGAGTTTCATTTGTACTTAACATTTACTTTCGTACTTAAATGTTGGAGCTGGTTCCACTAATAGTAATGTTTAGGTGAAATGGTGGTGGAAAGTGACACACTATTACATGTAGCAGGGTATAGCTCAAACAGCCGCTAACCTATCAGTACTCTGGCTGAGAACGTCAGTGGGGTGCCAAAGTGCCACAGCATGGCTCATTAGATTGAATTACACTTTCGTTTTAGCTAATTAAAGCCCCCTTGACTCATCAGGATGGCACAAAAATAGCTTTAGGTTAACACATTTAAGTATTCAACTTACAAGGCAAATCAAGGCTGTGACCCAAATCAAAATGGCACCCCGGGGATGGGAACAGGGGTGTGATGTTCTCATAAATTATAGCGGCACATTATGCTGATTTTTTGGAATTGGTAAAACACACCCTGACAAAGAGGTCGTCTCAGACAGAGGGTTTAACTAATGTGCCCGTGGATGTAAAACATGCTCTCAGATTAGACAAAGTGTCTGAGTAGCATGGCATGCTGATTAATCAGGACAATCAAAAGCTATTGAACAAGGAAGCTAATTTTCCTCAACTCTTCTGGATGCAATGATTCTTCATTTTACACAAAGTAAGATGGAATCTGGCTGAAATCGGTTAAATTGTGTTAAATGACTCCACTACTGCATTAACTCCGTGAGAGCAGCTGAGAAGCACAGGTCAAAATAAACATTACACCGGGGTTATCAGCCTGGGGATGTTTCTGAATATATTAATCATATCAAGTATCGCATGCCTGACTATTTAATGCAGCGAAAATCATGTAATATATTAGCATACTGTTTCAGCTCAAAGAGTTGAAGTTCAAGAGCACTGATTTCACCAAATAGGTTAAAGCAATACATGCAGTTCTCTATGACTTCCTATATACACTCACTGGGCCATTTTAATAGGAATACCTGTAAACTTGCTAATTCATAAAATGATCCCATCAGCCAATCATGTGGATAAAATCTTGCAGATACAGTTCGAGAGCTTCAGTTAATGTTCACATTAAACATCAGAATGAGGAAAAAATGTGATCTTGGATACTTTGATCGTGGATCTGTTGTTGGTGTTGGTGGATGGGCTGGTTCAAACTTGCACAACGGTCTCTAGAGTTTACACAGAATGGTGTGGGGGGGGAAAAGTATCCAGTGGATAGCAGTTCTGTGGGTGGAAACTCCTTGATGATGAGAGAAGTCCAAGAAGAATGGTCAGACTATTTCAAGCTGACAGGAAGGCTATGATAACTCAAATAACCACTCTTTATATCTGTGGTGAGCAGAAGACCATCTCAGAACACACACCACTTCAAACCTTGAGGTAGATGGGCTACAATAGCAAAGACCATATTGGGTTCCACTTCTGCCTGCCAAGAACAGGGGTCTATAGCTACAGTGGGCACAGACTCACCTAAACTCGACTTCTCAATGTAAACGTATTACTGTAGACTTCCTGTAAGCTTGAACCAGTCTGACCATTCTCCTCTGACCTCGCCCTTAAACAAGGCCACTCTGCCTTAGAAATGCAGCTCACTTGTTTGTTTGTTTTTTCCCACACCATTCGCTCTATGAACTGTTGTGTGTGAAAATCCCCGGAGATCCAATAATTGGATAATTGCATGAATGTGCAGGGGTACAGGTGTTCCTATTAAAGTGGGGGCTGAGTGAACACATTAAAACGGTTCAAATAAAATAAATAAATAACTAAATATGTCACCATGTGCTGCAAACCAAGATGGATGCCACAGAAGCAAATAGGTTATTGCAAAAGGATTTTCAGAAGAACTAAGCAGATCTTGATTATATAGTGGAAACACAACAATGATGTCAGTTTCCACAGAGAAATCAATGAAATTACAACACCTCAACATTGCGCTTTAGATTAATGTCATACATACTCAGATGGGACTTCTTACACAAGTATGGTCTATTGCACTCTTTAAGAAAACTGCATCTCACATGCAAACTGCGTCAATCATGTCCCAGTGCGTCTCAGAGAGGGCAGCTGGGAGATATGAAGCGGTAGTCGTATTAATTTGGTGGAGGTATGCATTGCTTTGACCCAATTACTTCAGGAGCCTGAACTGCACCGTAGCCATCAATGTTGCCATGGACACAGGGCAGGGATTCATGGGAAATGTTTCCTAAACGTGACAAAGTCTTTCGTTTACGCATTATGATTTTTTTTTTCATGGGTAATTCAGGCAGCCCATGGTGTCCATCTTATTTCTTCTTCCTGTTCACTGGTCCTTTTAGCAGTTTAAATGGGGAATAAATGTCTTTATTGAAACCTGTATGCCAAAGTCATTTTGCTGGGACTGTTTCTGTAATTTGTCAGTTATTGTTTACTTTTAAAAATGACTCATTTGCATCACTGTTGTGCAACCTGATGTAGACCTAACAACGTTAAAACTTGACAAATTCTAAAGATAGTAAAAGCAAGTGTAAGTTTCCAAAATATAAGCACAACCAAAATATGCAAGAGATATGGATTTCCTTAATTTACTCTAAGTAAATATAGGTTTTATAGATATAAGTATAAGATGTATGTTTTCTTTGAGTGAATTCTGGAGAAACCTGTTTCAATGCTATGCTTACTACAGTCTTAGACTACTAAATCCAGTCTCACACAATATTCTGAAGACTTCTAATAAGCATAAAAGACTTCATTGGATTTCACACAAATTAAGTATTAAGACAAGCTGCACAAACCACATCCTGGAGCCAAAGATTTTAGAGGGGAGGGGAAAGCCTTAGTGTGCCAAAAATAGTAAGCCTCTTTTAGGTGCTAATACTTGTTTTATGGTAAATAAATGTCACATACAGTGCCCTCCAGTAATATTGGCACTCTTGGTAAATAAGAGTAAAGAAGGCTGTGAAAAATTGTCTGTATTGTTTAAACTTTTGATCTCTTGTTCAAAAAAATTCACAAAAATACTCTGCTCTTATGGATATCAAACAATTGCAAACAAAACATAGGTTTATTTAAAAAATCGTTGTTAATAATAGGTGTGCAACAATTATTGGTACCCTTTTAGTCAATACGTTGTTCTACCTCCCTTTGCCAAGATAACAGTTCTGAGTCTTCTCCTATAATGCCTGATGAGGTTGGAGAATAAATGGCAAGGGATCTGAGAACATTCCTCCATACAGAATCTCTCCAGATCCTGCACATTTCGAGGTCCATGCTGGTGGACTCTCCTCTTCAGTTCACTCCACAGGTTTTCTATTCGGTTCAAGTCAAGGGACTGGGATGGTCATGGCAGGACCTTGATTTTGATGTATGTTTTGGATCATTGTCCTGCTGGAAGATTTCTGCTTTCTGGCAGAGGCAGTCAGGTTTTCACTTAATATCTGTTGATATTTGATAGAGTCCATGATGCCATGTATCCTAATGTCCTATGTCCAAATCTAATGTCCAGGTCTTCTGGCAGAAAAACAGACCCAAAACATTAAAGAGCCACCACCATATTTATCTGTGTGCATGAGGTGCTTTTCCATATGGCTGCCCCTCTGTGTGTGACACAACCATCTCTTTGGTTTTTATTGCCAAAATGTTTCGTTTACTTTAATTTATTTATTTATAAAGCACATTAAAAACATCAGATGTTGAACCCAAAGTGCTGTACAAGTAGTATGAAACAGATTTTTAAAAATCTCTATTTTGGTTTCATCTCAATATAGAACCCAATCCCTGCATGTATTGTTTTATATGCTCCCCTTGGGTGCTATTTTTAAGAAATATAAAATTTCCTACCACTGCTATGCTGATGATACACAATTTTATCTACCAGTTAAAACTGACAGTAGTTATCCTTTGGAAGTGCTTTGTGACTGTTTTGAGGAGATTAAATGTTGGATGGCAAATAGGGTTTTTTTTTTTTTTGCAATTCAACGAAAGCAAAAGTGAAATTCTGATTTTAGGGCCCTCCAGGTCGCCATCTGTTTTTAATTTAGATCTGCCAATGTTCAACCACATGTTAAAAAATGGGGTTAAATTGGGGTTAAATTTGATTTGTCTCAAAACTTTGAGAAACAAATCAGTACAGTGGTAAAAGGCAATTTCTTTCATCTGAGATCAGTTGCAAAATTAAAACAATTTCTGCCCCCGAAAGATTTAGAGACTGTAATCTATGCTCTTATCACATCTGGTTTACTGTAATCCCCTATACTATGACCTGCCTCAAACTGCGATCTCTTCCCTGCAAATTGTCCAAAATGCGGCAGCAAGACTTCTGGTTAAGAGTCATGGTTGAACAATTTCCTGTTCCTAGTCATCCAGGTGTACTACAAAAAAAGTTAAAATATCAATGGGAATATATTTTTCTCAAATGAGTTCATAGGGGTGCCAATAACTGTGGCACACCTATATTTAAGAAAGATTTTTTTTTTTCGATAAACATGTGTTTGCAATTGTTTGATATCCATGAGAGCAGAGTATTTATTTGAACAAAAGATCAAAAGGTTAAACAAAAAAAGACCATTTTCACTGGGTGCCAGTATTAGTGGAGGGCACTGTATTCTCTATGTAGTTTTTGTTTATTATGCCATGTGCCTTTGTTTTTGTTTCTGCTGTTGTGAAGTCTTATCATGCATTATTATCGCTACACGTCCAAGACGGGTTTTCCCACATACTGTACAAGTGCTTCCTAGTTCTTTGTTTTTGAACCTAGTTCCCATTCTACGTCTTGTCCTTTGCCATGGATTTTGATTCTTGGATTTGCTCTAATAAAGTAAACACTAATTTTGCACATTTGCACATGTTACAATAAGACTTACTTATGTTCAATTCAATTCAATTCCATTTTATTTGTACAGTTCTTTTAAGAACGCACTATGCAAAAATATATAAGTTCCAGATATAAAAGTTAGATTGATACATTTATCCCCAGAGAGCAAGCCAGAGGCAATGATGGCAGGGGGAAACCTCCTGAGAAGACATGAGGAAGAACCCTTAAGAGGAACCAAACTCAAAAGGGAACCCATCCTGATCTGGGTGACACTAGTGCGATCATAAAAATTTTATCTTCTATAACAGCATACTATATAGTCAAAAAGTGCAGTTGTGAATACAGGATGCTATGAGCTAATGTGCAACTTATCAGTATGAGCATCACAGTCCTTCTTCCTTTGATCTCTCAGACAGCACCCTTGGGCTTCTCATTATAATACTATAGGTTGTATAGCCACTTCTACTCCAGTCTGAAACCTTCTGAACCGCTCCCAATTTAGGATGTACCCTGTCAGCTGCAAAGCTCTAGTAAGGATTGTGTCTGTTCCCTCTCTGAAATAATATTATATTCTAGTTGCTTTAATAGCCCATCCATTATTTAGAAACTATGCCTAGACGAATGACATTTGTCTAAGAATTTGGTTCTGAATGCAGAATTGTACAAGATTTAGACCTATCATCTGGAAATCTGTAGATTGAATCTTAATAATACCATAGCCATCCATAGAAAGATGTCCAAAAGAGCATGACTAAAACTGTTTTTTTAGATGGAAAATATGGGCTTGTTTCTCTCCCCATCTCTCCTCCAAGTGCATTCAGCTGCCTTATAATACTGCAGAAGTACCAGTAAGAAAAGATGTGGTGACTGTCTTAATACAGTAAGACAATACAGCATAAGTATTCACCCTTCTTGAACTGTTCCACATTTTGCAGTGTTACAACAACAAGGAATTCAAATGAAATTAATTGGGATTTTTTGCACTTTGATTTACACATATAAAACTTGAAGATGCCAAATCTCTTATAATTGTCACGAAGGTTTATTAATTTAATTGAAAACCAAAAACTTGTTGGTTGTTTACATATTCATGGTAGAATCATGTCTGGCTGAAATTATAGCTGCAAGTTTTATGGAATATGTTTCTATCAGCTTTGAACAACTGGATTCTGATATTTTTGCCCATTGGTCTTGGCAACGTTGCTCAAGCTCTGTCAGCTTTGATAGAGACCATGAACAGCAATTTTTTAAGTCTTGGCCCAGATTCTCAACTGGATTGAGATCTGGGCTTTGACTGGGCCATTCTCATTCTTACAGGTTCCTGATTTTGAACCACTCCAGTTAGCTTTAGTAGTATGCTTCGGCTTGCTGTCCTGTTGGAAAGGGAACCTCCACCTTGGTCTCAAGTCTCTTGCAAACATGGAACAAATTTTGTTTACTAGGATTGCCTTGTATTTGGCTTAATCCATCTTGTCCTCAACCCTGACCAGTTTCAGCAGTGAAGCAATCCCTGCTTATGAAAATCATCCTCAGCACATTATGCTACCACCATCATGCTTTATTGTGAGGATAGCCAGTGCTGAATTTCCACTATTTGTAGCACATCTTTGTCTCAACAGACCATAGAACATTTTCCACATTTTTACCCAACATGGGATTTTATATGGCTTTTTATACTAGCTTTCTTCTCACCACTCTATACTCTACGCTATGGTCGTCCTGTGAACATTTTCTCATATCTTACATCTGGATCTCTCTAGCTCTTTCAGAGTTACTTTTGTCCTCTTGACCTCCTGCTAATCTGGCAAATGCTCTCCTTACACAATCAATGACTTTTGGTAAACACAGTATCTTTTCACATTAAACCCTAAACATTTAACCTGGACAATACTGCCCAAAGTTACTTCTAAAGGTCTTCTCTTTTTTGTATTACACTTGTTTCTAATAGAAATCTAGATGGACCCTTGTCCATCTTTACCTATACTCCACCCTAGTGATGTACATCTTAATTACCAGTCTTACTCAAGATGCTGCCCTTGGCCTACACATATGCTACACATAAGAAAGCACTCCTCAAGCTTTCACTTGCTCCCCAGAGGCATTAAGCTCTTCCAAACTCTCTAAAGCAGGACTCCTGAGATGAGTCACAGTGTAATATGCTCAGAATAATGTTAAATCAGGTTAAGATAATTTCAAATGAGATAGTATTTGGTTGCCTTTTTTCTGATCAAATAAAGCACATTATTGAACATGGAATGACTGATGGATGGGCAGGATTTCTGAATAGTCGTTTAGTCTGTAGGCTATGAATAAATGTTTGTATAAAATTAGAGATTGTCATGTTTATTACTTTTATATTTGATTAATTATATATTAAATTAAATGCAAATGAAATAAATATATAGCATTTTATTTTAGACAATCAGTGTGTTGGACATTAAAATAACTTTACTTGTGATTGAGGTATGTGCAAAAGAGAAAACAGTTTCAGTCCAGATAAACATGTTTTTAGAAAGTTTAAAACCTTATATTGTATAAAAATTTTACATGTGAAGGACTTTCCGAAGCCACCACAGATATTCAGTTTCCTAGCACATATTCGGTTTCCTAGCTCTAGCTGTAAAATGCAAAACCTACACTAAATCCCTTGATTCTGTCTCCCAGGGCAGTGCAAGAGAAGATTCTGCTGCCAAAGCTGAACAACTCTCTTAATGACATTGCTGTTCTTCAAGACACCATTGACAACCAAGAGACGTGGGATTGGGCAGTTAATGACTGCAAGTTACCCTGATGGAGTGTGGGGACAACAGTCACTTTTATGAAGAATACAGTGGGTCAGTCATGATAGAGCACCTCTGGAATAAATAGAGTTAAATAAATAAATAGAGTTAAAGGCCTTCCTCAAGTGCCCAACACTGTCACCTTGGCAGTGTACTGTAGGGGCTTGAATCCCCAACCTTCTATTCAGCAACCCATCACCTTAATCACTGACCAACCACTGCCTTTTGCACAAAGGAGATCTATAACCACTGGGGGCAGTGGTGGCTTGGTGTTTAAGACTCTGGGTTACTGATCGGAAGGTCGGGGGTTCAAGTCCCAGCACTGCCAAGCTGCCACCATTGGGCCCCTGAGCAAGGCCCTTAACCCTCTCTGCTCCAGGGGTGCTGTATGATGGCTGACCCTGCACTCTGACCCCAGCTTCCTGGCATGCTGGGTTATGTGAAGAAAATAATTTCACTGTGCTCTAATATATATGTGACCAATAAAGACTCATTATCATTATCGTTATAATGACATGGGTTGCCAATGCTGCTGTGGAGCAGAGTTGGGTACAACACATTACAAAGTAATTTTACCGTATTGTAATTATTTTTTTCTGATAACACAGTAATGTAACGCATTATATTTTAAATTTATATAATTTTATTACAGTTACTGATGTCAATAAAATTACACTAGTTGCATTACAATTTTATTGTTAAGAAAGAAATATTAAGTAAAAATTATGTTTTGCCCCGAAGATTTTTTTTTTAGCCTCATATAATTATTCACTTGGAGCAGTTTATCAATACGTAACTGAATGTCAGTGAAAGAAGACAACGGTGTTGAAATTTTATATCTTCAGCGAACAGAGGCGAGACCAATCAGAAAGGGTCTACAGGAAAAAACGTGGAAACACTCGTGTCTTATTAACTGACAGCTCTCAATTCTGCCAAACGCTAGCTCACACAGTCAGTGTGATGAAAAATGGATATACACTGATTTTTTTTTAACCAATAAAGGGGTTGAAACTGAAACAGTAACATCCTCTGATGTCTATGTTTACATGAACATGATATGAGTAGAACATAAGGAAAGATAATCTCCTTTGCATGGCACTGTAGCAGCTAAACCCACTCATGCCTCCCCTTGGGTAGTGACACCAAACTAACCTAGTTAGAAAAGTTTTATATTTTATCGGTCTGGTAGTCCTACAAACAGTGACATTTGAGGCATGTTTTATGATAACTTTTATTGATCATTTCATACATTGACACGTGCTGAAATTACTGAAAGAACTACGAGTTTCACTTTGTAGTGAGTTTTTTTTTGTAGGTTTGATAGGTTTTGAAAGTAACTTGAAAGTAAAGAAATTAGTCATTACTAAATAGATTAGTAATAAGTAATTAGATTAGTAATTAGATTACTTTTCACATGCAGTAATCAGTAAGGTAATCAAACAGCAATTTTAAAGTAGTAATTAGTCATCTGTAGTGGATTACTTTTTTTGAGTAACTTACCCAACACTGGTGTGGAGTGACCTGCACAGAGCCCTGACCCCAGTCCTACTGAATCACCTTTGGGATTAATTGAAGCACCAACTGAACACCAGGTCTTCTTGTCCATCAGTACCCACTAATACACTATTAAGCAAGCTCACTCATGCTCTTTTAACTGAATGGGCACTAATCCTAACAGCTACATTCCAAAATCTTGTGGAAAGCCTTATCAGAAGAGTGGAAGCTGTTATAGTTGCATAGGGGGTGGGGGGGAATAGGGGCCTACTGCATTTTCAACAAGCACATCTGGTTGTGATGGTCAGGTGCCCACAAACATTTTGTCATATAGTGTAGTTAAACACAAATTAAATAATGTACTATTGGATGTGAAAAGTGGCTGTTTTATAAGTTACATGCTAGGCAGCATAGTAGTTTCATTGGCAGATTTGCAAAGCAAGCAACCTACAGCCTACATTCACCAACAATCTCTGCTACTACCATAGAAGATTTATTTTTCTTCATAATGTCTGTATACCCAGTTGTACATGACAGGGTAAGATTAAACCACATGTTTTTCTAGCATTTTTGCATGTCAGATAGCAAATGGGAACTAATTGCAAATAGGAACTACGATGGTGAGTAGGGAACTGAAGAAATATTGGACCACACATGCCCGTACATGATTGAATGGTCACCTGTTGCTTTGTCTTGTTGATTTATGATTGGATTAATGATACCAACATTGGCATCTCATTGATGTGTTCAGGTGGTCATATCAGGTTGGACTAAAGCTTTTGCCATCCAGAATGCTGATGCAACAACTGTGGCTAAAACACTGGTACAAGACGTTTTGCCTTTCATTTCCATGAAACTGAACAGTGATTATTGAACTAATTTCAATGCAAAGCTACTTGAACTGTGTATTGCACTGAAAAGCAAACAAAGGTTGCTCATCACATTTCATCTTGTGGCATGGTGGAAAAGACAAATAAAAAAATTTTTTTAAAAAACTGGTTTGTCCTGGATTGATGGCTTATACATTACTGTAATGATCTCATTGGTCACTCTATGCACTGCCTGTGAGTGAAATGCTGGTAACAACTCCTCATTAAGCCTATGCTGCATTCCTTTGATCCTATACACGTTTCAAAAGGCCAGAAAAAGAAGCCTAGTATGTTCTTGTATCATTTTTGATGAGTCTAGTTTGCAGACTGATAAGCTGATTATCAAGACCTGCCCATTTGAAAGGAAAACAAATTTTACCCAATATACTGTGGTGCCATCTACAATAAATTTAAAGAAAGGGTTGTGGAAGCTGAGTCAAGTTTCATGAGAGTGTGCTCTGCAGTTCTACAATTGCCTTCATGGTTTTCTGGTCTTTGATATGACCCATTTGTTTCACTCTATCCTGTCTTTTCAACTTGCTGTGTCTTTGATCTGAAGTATATCTTGTGTCTAAGCCTTTGTTAGTCGATGTTGCATAATTTCTACTTTTGTAAATATATCATTTCCAGCTTTCCTTTATTGTGTTATATATAAACACAAACTATACTTCTGCAATTATCCTTGATACATATAGGGGGATCATAATGCCATTTTCTCAAACATAGATTTAAAAAAAAAAAAATTGGCAAGGGCTTTAAAAAAAGACTTTTATTGAATACTCACAGTTAAAATATGCTTGAAGGGGATTTATTTTTACTCAAGTATAATACCCAAGGCCTTTGGCATCTCTACATCCAAAATAAAGCTTACCACTAAATCTAATAAAGAATACTTTCTCAGCCTTTATTTATGCCTCTACAAACATGGCTGAATGAAGATCTGTATGAAGAGCAGTATTGTTATTGTGCTTGAGAATGGTCCATGCACATGTTTTTCAATGCAGTGGTGATAGATTTTATGTCGTTTTCATTGTCGTTGAATAACAAGAGGTATGGGACACCAGTACATCGCAGGGCACCATGCACACATACACACACACACACACACACACACACACACACACACATTCAGACAGTAACCTGAGCTCAAGGTCAACCCAGGGACCCTGAGACTGTTAGGCAGCAAAGCTACCCACTGCGCCACCAGACTGTTCCTAACACCAAAGTTAAGGGGAAAAAATGGCCATCTTCATGAGGTTAAAGATAGTAAACTTAATGAATGCACTGTGACAAGGGGTTCCACTCTGCATGGAGCTTTAGCGAATAATCAAGATATCTGCCTCAGATCTCCTTAGCTAATTTCTTCCACAGAAATAATATCAGAGGAAGTAACTAAAGAAGAAGTGTCATTAGAGCTAGGGACTGAAGTGAATAGTTCCATGGTGGAGCAGACGGTTCAGATGAGATGGTATTGGCAAAGCAAGGTTTGGCAGAGGGCATTGTCTGGGCAGGGTTTTCAGAGACTACTGATGGAACAGGGGTCTCAAAAGCCAGTCACAGATCAAGTATCTTGGAGGGATGCCTGAGACAGTCCCTAAGCAGCCAGAACCTAATGCTGAGACTTACAAGCACCCAGAGATACAGGCACAGACTTATGTGGGCTAGGGTACACAAGCAACTAGGACTCATGAGGAGCTTTGGGCTCAGGTTCCCACTCTGTAGCAGAGAACTGAATTGAGCTCTCAGAATGTATGGCAACTCTACTACAGCCACTCAGGGTTCATCTTCACAAGATGCAAGTCCCTGCAAGTCCATCAAAGAACCTAATCTTCACCAACAGGGTCTTTTTATGGCCTGCTCCATATACAATATACTGTGCACTACAAAAGATACCATTACAGTGGCCAAGGATCTGCTTCACACTCATCTGCAATCTCCGCTTTGAGAGGACCGAGTCAACAATATAATGGTCTATACTAACAAACCAGCCATACCAGCCATGGTAAAACATGAGGTAAAATACAAGAAACGGGGAACCGAGGACAGGGAAAGCCCAAGAGATTCATAAAATGGCTCATAACAGCTGTAATCACTGGTTGCTGGACGCACAAGGTAAGTCAAGGACTTGGGGAAAAACAATGTGATTGAATAAAATGTGGTTGAGAAATGATTCATATGACTGAGTATGAAAAAAGCATAGCAGTCAGGTCCAGGGTGGACATGTCAACTTAAGTCGGATTTGCACTATACAATTTCAGCAAGCTTTTAAGATTATTACTTGTTACACTGTATAAAATGATTCCAAGGACCACATTTTATAATAGATTGTGTGATAAAGCATGCTATTCATGCCAACTTATATGATGAAGATACTCTAACGATAGACCTTTGAATTAATAAAATTACTAGTTTCTGCTGACGCCATCAATCAGAGCAGTCCAGGCTTCACAGAACGTGATGTCATATAGTATAAACAGAAACATTTTTCAACTTGAGGTAATAAGTATTTTTATTTACTGCCCATCATCATGTTTGCTTTATGTTTCGCCATTGCCACTATTATATTTGTACTGTAGCTGTCCCGTGAGTTTCAAGTCATCCTATGGCATCCATCTATTGGAAGCTTTTAGACAAGCATTATAGCAGTAGAATAGTCATACTCTGAGACTTTCATTTAAAAATAAATAAATCCGACCATGCCTGAACTTTGTCTTTGTCTGTCTTTGGCTTGCTGGTGAGCATGTCACATTATGTATTCTAAGACAGCCGATCTCAATTCCTGAACAACACATTATTTTACAATTTTTGTCTGTGAGAGCTAAATCTGGCCCAAAATGGTATACTGTAAAGACAGCTTCACATTATTTGGTGTAGTGTGATGAATTAATTAATAGGGCAATGCATTTTTGATTCCTCTTCTGTCCTTACCCATTTACTTGTGCTCGCATTGACCCATGCAGGTCACTTCAGCCAAATGCATCTGTTGATGGATTTTAATGGAACATCAGACCCAGGTTTTATCACCAAAACATGGCTGGATGATTAGAACTACACACACACACACACACACACACACACACACACACACACACACACACAAACGTTGCACTATAAAGCCAGGAGACTTTTAATTAAATTTCCAACTTGGCTGTGGGAGATAAAATGTCTTCACAACCCAGAGGCCTGACAGGTGTTAGCACAGTGAGGGTGGGCTAAGCGCTAAGCTAAGTTTTCACCAAAGAGTGAGGTTCATCTAGTCTGACAGCTTCTAATCTCAAATCAAAGAGAAGACAATTATAAATATCCTGATAAAGAGAGGATCTCCTCCATTATTCAGAAATCCCAAGACTAAAGGATTATTGTGGACATGATGTGGAATTGTATCTGATAGTGCATGGGAAAGAGCTAGCTCAACAAAACAACACATAGAATCTAAATGAGGATCACTTCTCTTAATGGGCTCAAACTCTTTAGATCAGTGTAGTTCACATAAGGGGAAAAGGAAGAGTGAGGAGTGCTGATCCCACAAAACTGAACTATGTAGATGCAGACTTGCTGATAGAATGTTAATGCCGGCTAAAGTATATCCAACATACAGATGCATCATCTCCAGAAACAGGTGGCACTTTCATGTTTCTTGTCAATAAAACCAGTGTTATCTTGATATTACGACTTTCAAATGGTTCATTTATGAAATACTATTTCTCTCTTTCAGGCAACTTATCTGAAAATGTTCTCTATCTGAGGAAAGCATTTTGAACAAATATGTTAACCATGTGAGCTATGCTGAAGTGAACACCACCTCGATTATCAACAGGTAATATTACCTGGCTAGCCAAATGCTGTTTGGGTTTCAGTAGCTTGCTAGCATATGTTAATTCATATGTGTTTCTAGCTACCCAGTTATCTATCTAGCAAAGGTGCCCCTAGCACCCTCAGCTAGCTAATAGCTTACCTGTGCATTTCCACAGGTTGGATATCGGTCCCTGAAATACAGATATCTCCACAGATTTTGCCTTGAATAATTTGCAAATCAATGTCACACAGTTTCCTTCAAAGCATTAAGTGAATATAGCTGATAAAAATTTGCCAGGGATGCTCATCTGTCTCTGCCATCTCAGATATTGCTGCTACTGACTAAAGCATTTGGCATCTGAAATGTGAAGCACACATCCTTCATCATGAAGCAATCATGCTGTATTTCGATTGGGTCTCAAAATTTGTTTATTTAAAATTTGCACATACTGGTTTCCAGGATTAAAGCATTTTTTTTAAACACTGTAAAAGTGATCAAAAATAAATATGACAAAGTTAAAAAAAAAACAAAAAACTCAAGTAATAGATGATGGAATTAAATGCAAAAAAGTAGCGTTACAGTGAACATGTTCTAATTATATATAAAGTAGTTCCGAATGTTTCTCATTTACATGTATCTCAATCAGAAGGAAAGTTCAAGCATTAGAAAGCCTGTTACCCCCAAAAGTGAAAAGGGAGAAAATTGCAACCTAAACAAAAGTATTTCAGTTATTATTGGTCGTAAAGTAGCAATGCCAAAGTATTTTATTCTCAAACAATACATTCGGATTGGTTTCCAGAATTTAGCCACAGCAACATCCAGCAGGTTTTCCCAGACCACCTCATATATAACTGTTATTCTGTAAACATAAATACTCTTATGATTTTATAAGTTTCTATCTGATTGAGGTCTTGTAGTACATTTCAGTTAAGATCACATGATAATCGAATATGCTTTTCAGTGTTTTTTATGTAGTACCTAAGACCATCACACATACAGAGAGGTAAACTGGTCTAAACTATCACTCAACAAGATACCTTAAAATTTCATTTATAAACATTTAACAGTATATTACTTGTGTCTGTGTCAACCACACATACATACACATTGTAGGCCTACAAACTGTTATAATGTTTGCTAGCTTTTTTAGTTTTTACCTAAGTAATGTCATTTACCACCAAGGTTATCTGACATTAGTCACAATATTAGCTTTTGTAACATGCTGAGGAATTTTTTTAAGATAGTCACCCAAGACCAATCCTATGTTATACATTTACTGTTTCACTCGTATCAAGCATACACCTAACATTCATTCATCTTTAATAAGCACTTTAACCTGGTCAGGCTGGCAGTGGATCTGGAGACTATCTCTGAAACACTGGGCACAAGGCATGGACAGGCAGACCCTGGATAGGATGCACTGTTGCTTGGATATCAAACAAATGTAAACATGATAATATATTCCGAGCTATGCTCAGCATTATCGTTGCCAGGGGTCTGGACGGTGTGAATCTGTGTAACATGTAATTATTAAGCAGTTTGACCCGCAGCACATGCATCAGCGACTGACAGTGCGTTTAGAGAAGATTTCTCTCAACAGATGAAAAGATGAAAATGGCAAATGGATTCAAAACCTTTCCACTGATAATAACCATGCAGAAAACACTTAAGTGTAATAACTAAGATAAACAAAACCATATTATAAAAAAAAATAATAATAATAATAATAATAAAAAAAACATTTTTAGGCGCATATTTTTTTAAAGATTTAAAACTGCTAAAGATGACTTTTCAGATGTTTCCAAAAAATAACAATAAAATCCAACTTCATAAGGCTTTTGCTCAATTATTAACATCAAAACCAACCTGGATTTAATTAATCACATTTGAAATGTGTGGGTTGACTTAATTTTTTTTTCTTTTTTTGCCTAGCTTTTTTTTTTTTTCCGAAAGAATGCAAATGGTCTCTTGGCTAAGCCATTATGTATTCATCTATTTCTCTCTCTCTTATGTGCGCGTAAACACATACACACACACACACACACACACACCGAGCATCGCCACCAACAGAATTGTATGTTGTTTTTTAACAAATTCAAAAGACACTGTCTACATCATTTCATTTTTTTCACACTGGAATTGTGAATGGTGTCTAAGGAAGGCAAACTTGCTGAGAGGCCTTGCACAAAGGGGCCATTAAACCCTCTTCGACTCCAATCTACACGGTGAATAGCAACCATGTTTACAGAAAGCGAGTGGGAGGTTTTCATCTCACAGAATGACATATTATCTGCCTGGTAAGAATGCATTATTTCCTGTTTAGGAGGTACTCTGCGGGATTAAGAGAGAAACCGAAAATTGTAATATCCAATCTCCTGCTCTGAGCGACTCTTAGCCTGCCTGTCTTACTATAAAGAGGCTTCATCTTGCTTTAACTATCTTTGTGTTAGAGATTCACAATTCTGTGTTGTTAAATGCCAAATCAAGCGCTCCAATCTTCTTTCTTGTCTGTGTGCACTCTCCTCATTTTGACCATAACTGCCTTCAATAACAAGAATATGAATCTATTTTCAAACATTTTGTTTCCGGTCTAACAGGAGATGATTTTTGTATACCTACTCTGTTTACAATAGACCTTGTTTAACTGTACAATTCAGTGCTTAAAGTATACAGTATTCTTGTCTTATAATACACTCACAGGCCACTTTATAACACCTGCACTTCCTAATTCGTGCATATAATCTAATAAACTAAACATGTGGCAGCAGCGCAATGCATGCAACTATACAGATACTGGTCCAGAGCTTCAGTTACTGTACACATCAAACATCAGAATGAGGAAAAACTGTGATCACAGTGATGTTGACCGTGGCACCGTGGTTGTTGGTATCAGATGTGCTGATTCGAGTAATTTAGAAACTGCTGATCTCAAATGGAGGGGAATGGTGGCTTAGTGGTTAGGGTGATTGCGTCATACCTCCAGGGCTCCCACCATGGCCCTGTGTGTACAGAGTTTGCATGTCCTCCCTGTGCTTTGGGGGTTTCCTCTGGGTACTCTGGTTTCCTCCCCTAGTCCAAAGACATGCATTGTAGGCTGACTGGCATGTCAAACATTTTTCCTCATTCTGATGATTGGCATGTCCAAAAGTAACCGTAGTATATGAATGGGTGTGCAAATGTGTGTCTGATTGTGCCCTGAGATGGATTGGCACCCCATCCAGGGTGCCCATGCCTCCTGGTCCCCCGTGAGCCAGTATGGATAAGCGGTACAGAAAATGGATGGATGGATGGACGGATGATCTTAGATGAGCTACAACAGCAGAAGACCACATCAGGTTCCACTCCGGTCAGCCGAGCATAGGAATCTCAGGCTACAGACTCACTGGACAGTTGAAGATTGGAAAAAGATCAGGCATTGAAGAGACACGGCATGAACCCAGCATGGCATTTTGGACTCGAAACACTTAAAAAATATATTTTTAGAAATGTTACAATTTTGCAGCCTGTTAAACTGTTACATTTTTGTGTAACACTTTGCCCCGCATCATTCATATTACGCCACCAATAAGACCTTGTGAGGTAATGGATTGCTCAACTCTCAATAGTTTTGTCTATAGATATTAGATTTTAGCAGTCTTCACTGGCTATATTTATATACAGTGCCCTCCACTAATATTGGCATACATAATAATGCAACAACATAGCGTTTATTCAGTGGTGGCTAAAAGGTTAATTAATTCATTTCTTTCAAGCTGTAAGGTCATTTTACCAAAGAGGCTTAATTAAAAACATTTTTTATTCAATATATATTTTTTCAGCACTCTAAGTGAACTTTAGTATTTGGGAAAAGGAGCAAACAGTATCTTAATTGCGTTTGCAAATCGATAAATGTCCATTAGGTGGTTGCTAAAAATCTATGCTATCTGCTGAACCATCACCTACCCGAACTCTCTAAACAAATATCACCGATGCTCTGTACATCAGGAATAAGTGCTTCAGCTAATAAGTATGTATAAAGAGCATGCAAAAAAAAAGTAAAGTCAGTTGCATCACAGGATTTTTGCAAATGAGGTGACTTTTGGAAGCAGTGCTGTGTGTTATTTAGCCTGTGGTGCTCTAGTGTACAGAGCTCTAGATGCGGCTGTCGCTTTGACGCATCAAGGCGGAAGAAATCCACTTAATCTCCTCTTCTTCACTAAACTTTGTGGAGTTTCTTCTTCATTCTGCCACCCACACAAATGGATTCGAGAAGTTAATGTCTTAGGCAGTGTTCTCTGTCTCTCTCTCTCTTATACACACGCACACACACACGCACACGCACGCACACACACACACACACACTCTCTGTCTTTCTGATTTAGATACACAGTGTTTCAGGTTGGTGAGCTTCAGGCTTTACATGATAATTGGATTGTATTAAACCCAAAGAAAACGAAGTTGGCAGAGGTCAGGTTGGTGTAACAGACCTCAGCTAGACCAAAGGAAGGATCAATTCGCAATAACAGTGCAACTCGTTCTGAGATTAGGTCTAACTTAGAGACTGTACAGGAAAAAATACCTTTTCGGGCTTATTCAGAAACATTTCCATATGTTTCCATTCCATTTTTTTAGTTCATTCAGCCAAAACAGCAGGCCAACTCTTAACCAGAGATGTCAACGCTGTCGACTGCTGCTCTAAAACTGTCTTTAAAATCTGTTCACCCATATGGCTCTGCCATCTTGAATCTGTGACAGAACTTAAATAATGTATACTTTTAACAAACCGGCAACGTGAAGAAGCAGCGGTGCATTCGGATCCGATATGTATTATTTGTTCATTAAAGGTAGGAGAACGAAAAACATCAGGCTCGACAATCTGTTTGTCATACTGCTGTGAATTTCACATTGCTCCGAAATGCTTCACTCTGTACTTGTACTAAAGTTAAAGTTAGGCATAAATTATTAACATTCCACAAACGCTTAGCAAATCACTGTATGCACTGAGAATACTTCAGTCAGAACCAACCCTACATGCCATATTCTCACTTTGCTCACCTTGCAAATCTTCAGATTAATGTTTTTAAAAAAAAAAAAAAAAAAATCAGTATGGGAACACAGTGCATGAGTCTTTACAAAAGCCATTTCAGTTCACGTAAACATGCATACAAGAATCAAAGACCTTCTGCATCCCCGAATGCTTCAGCAGCACCTTTCTTAAGGGCTTAGTGCTCTGTGTTTAGTGTTCATGATGAAATCTTCATGGTGTTGATTTGAGGACTGATAAATATCTGACAAACCACGTTGAAAATAACTCACAGGCTTTTGTTAGGAAGAGGAAATTTAGCAATACTTACAATCATCCACCAGATAGACCTTAATATGCGCTTTACACCATTAGATTATAATACACTAATAAAAAATTAAAAGAAAGAAAGAAAAATGTTAAAATCCTGAAGGGCTTTTAAAGAGCAGTAACCCAACACCAAAAAGTAGACAGCAAATACTGTTTACACTGTTAAAAATATTTTGTGCAAACACTATATTGTTTCATTTGGACTTTTTACGTCTTTTCCTATAGACAAGACGGTTCTCTAGAGGATGATCTGGTTCTTGAAGCTCCTGTTTAGATCCTTGTGAGGAAGTACAATCGAGTTTCGAATGAGGACTTCGGATGGAATATTCACATTGCACCCTGAGGACAAAATAGAAAACACATCAGACGTTTAAATTAATGTCATATAAATGCAGATTGCTGCCGAAATGCTTGACTGGCCTGCTTTTGTATCAGTTTTCTTTCTGACCAGCACACAACTACGTATGCAGTGTCACACCTGGCTGGATGCTGACTGACTGAAAGCAGCAGCTCCATCTACTGGAAACATTTCCATTATTATAATGCAGTAAATTGTGTTTTCGAAGCGTTTAGTTTGCTTTTTATTTATATTTTAACGTGATCTACATTTTAGAATAATTGTGGAGGCATTAAATAACTTTTAATTACAACACATTAAAATACCAACTAGTCTGGTTCACACCAGACACCAATCCGCAACAGTTCTGGAATCTTGCTTTTCATAAGATAATCTGCTTAGAATGTAGCACTGCTAGAATTATACATCCATCCATCCATCCATCCTCTATACCGCTTACTCCTTTTCAGGGTCACGAGAATGGAGCCTATCCCAGGGAGCATCGGGCACAAGGCGGGGTACACCCTGGACAGGGTGCCAATCCATCGCAGGGCACAATCACACACACACTCACACACCCATTCATACACTACGGACACTTTGGACATGCCAATCAGCCTACCATGCATGTCTTTGGACTGGGGGAGGAAACCGGAGTACCCGGAGGAAACCCCCGCAGCACGGGGAGAACATGCAAACTCCACACACACAGGGCCACGGTGGGAATCGAACCCCCGACACTGGAGGTGTGAGGAGAACGTGCTCACCATGTGAGAACTATTTAAAAGAACTATTTTAAGACTTGTGTGTAATGCTTAATAACTGAATAATCATGATTTGCCTATTCTGTGTTTTTTTTTTTTTGTAAGTTTGTAAGATTCACTTCTGTCAGTTATATTAGCATCTTTATTATGCTTTCTCCCACTCTCTATTTTAATACTTGTGTGCTTCATGTTTCTTAAGCAATAACAATAAAAATACAATCAGAAAAAAAAACAGCAGCTCTGACAGTATTTTCAGCTGTAAGTCAAATCACAGGTTTACGTTTATATTCTCGCTCTAAGACCATATTGTTTCTTTAGCAACAAACTCATTCGCAGGCACATAAACAGAATTATGCAAAAATGTGTGTAATTGTTACTATGTTGATCATTTTTCCTGTGAGGAGACATTTATTTAGCATTTTTGGAAGGAGTCTCCAGTGTCAGAGTTTTGCTAAAGCTGTAACTTTACATTGTCTGACACAGGATGGAGTCTTCAGGATGGAGTAATAGGCATCACAACAAGGTGCTTATGAAGTAAGCGATAGCAGAAATTATCTTGAATTTTAATTGTGTGAAAAGTAATTATAATGTATTTATAAACAGATGTAAAAAAATACAATCTTCTTACAAGGAAATGTAAAAAAAAATGTCAGTGTTGGAAAATTGTCCTGGTATAAGAGGAATAAAACACTACAGGATGTGCTGTTATTCCGTCTGTACAGGATTTGGCAGAGTTTTTTTGTGATTGTTGCGGCTAAAAACGTTTGATTTTGCTGCGGCTTTTTTTCAAAATTTGTGAGGCAATTTGCGGCGTTTTTCGTGCTTTTTTTTTACGGAAAACTACTTGAATTGGTGAAATTGCAAATTGTACTAAATTGTTCTTCACTAAACGGTCTTTCGCATTGATGTTTGTTGGTAAATGAGACCTTTAAGCCGTACTCATGTTCGACGCACGTGAACCGCAGAGAACTTTGGCTGAACGCGCGTCGTGACGATGTCACATGGCACGTCTTGGCCCAAATCTGCGGAAAATCTGCGGTGGTTTCGAAAAATTATGAGTTCCTCCGAATATTGTGGTGTTTGCTTGATTTTGCGTTCATTTCTGCGATCGCAAAACTGCAAAATCCTGGAGGGACTGTTTATTGGAAAATAATAACGCTGATTATGTTCCTAAAACAGTATGCCCTGTTGAGTTTTAATCCTTACATAAAGCATATCAATTCTGAACAGAACTCCCCCACCATAGACCTGTTCATAGAGATTGTTAATCGCTTGTATCGAATGGAAATGATGATGTTTTTATTAAGAAAGAGAAATGCATAAAATACTGTAGGAGGTGGTCCCTTAGATATAGTTCATTTGTCCTCAGAGAAATCCCTGGACATACATATGAGCACAAGCTTATATTTCAACATGTATTGAACTGATGTCTCTACCGGTACTGTTATCTCTCCATGTCCTCACGTGTGCAAAAAAATAAAATAAAAGCATACAGTATCATACAGCAACCCCAAAATACAACTAGAACATTTACTGTTATATTTTAGACGCTTTAAAGCAGCCCTGAAGACATCTTTGAGCAATCTTGGCACTCTCTTATCTACCTTCATGAGGTAGACACCTTTGTATTCCTGCAGTAACAAACCAGCCCTCTCATTTTAAGCCTAAGATCTGAAAACCTGCAAGTATAGCTGATAAGAGGAAGAAAAGTGCTACACACCCAGTATTGTAATAGACGGTGTCAAACCTCCATCTCTGAACAGTGTCTCGCTGTCAATTTTAGCGAAGGGGTCATTGGGGTTGGGGTCACTCGGCGTCCCCTCCACTCTCGCCCACCTTCCGATTGTACTGTCCCAGCCTACGATGCTGTTAAGCACACAGCAGTGATCCTGAAACAAGTGACCCGGGCAAAGCATTAATGCAGACCCTATTCAGCCTGCATGTTTGTCCCACTTCAGCTTCCACAACACATCCAGCTTGCCTGACTCATTTCTTTTGGGAAGTGTAATAATGTAAAAGCTGTGGAAATGTGTTGGCGAAACAGAACAGCAGGACAACACAAAACTAATCAAACAAATCAAATCGAGTGTGTACACTCTGCAGCTAAGGGACACTAGGCTTCTGTACCTGCAGTGTAGCGCCATGTAAGACAATTGATTCTCTCACTCGAACTCCTGCACCGATTATTACACCTTTCCCTATCGAGACGTTAGGACCCAGCTGAAGAGGTATTAAAGACAGTTATACAATTTCATAATACTCCATCAATCTGATGCTTGAAGATTGTTGTAATATACTTACAACAGCTGTGGAGTCAATATTAGCTGTCTGATGGATGTATACGTTCCCTGTAGGTGGGAAGTATTATTCATATTCAGTAAACAGTCTACACAGGTTTATACCTGTAATAATAATAATAATAATAATAATAATAATACCTATTATTTTAGGGCCTCCTTCTTGGTATCTGGCCAGTCTTTCTGGATGTGTCTCATTATACCGGTTCAGGTACAAACGACTGGCATATATTGCCGAGCTGTCAATCAAATTGGATACCGGTCACATGAAGTGATTGAAATGATCCAGTTTGAGATGAAGGAACAGACCGAACAGTGTGCTAATGTGCATACCCTGCTGACTTAATCTGGCTCCAGAAGTGCTGCGTTTTGTAGACATACAGTTGTTTCTGTGCTGCCAGCATTGTAAAGATGTCCTGCTCCAAGCGGATCAGTTCTCGCAACTGCCTAGCACATGGAGGCTCCTCTCTGTGGAAACATATCAAGTCTAATTCGGGATCATAATTTTACGTTCTAGGTTAATTTAAAGGTCATTAAGTCGATTTTTATTTGGTTAGAGTGGTAGAAATCACAACCCACCACTATCAAAGCTGTTATATTTACTATGATCTCTTATCGTTTTTAGCCTATTTGACTGGTCGCTTAAATTGAAATGAGTTTCTTCCAAATCTCAATAACTCAAAAGCAAGTAGCCTATAAACAATGTCAACCTGACTCTAATGTGGTTCTGTTGGTGGAACGTTCAGGAAATGAAAAGCTTTGTTGCCAAAATACACATAAATAATGAGCTTAAAATAAGGAAAACATATCTCCACAAAGGGGGTCTATGGAATTCTCTTCATCTGTATATATTTATTTGGAATTCTTTTTTTTTTTCAACCTCCGCTTTAAATAATACTTACAGCAGCCTGTCTTCTTGCTTTCTCTGAAACACTGTCCCGATGTGGGTGAAAATCTTTGGGGTGAATAAGTAGATCCCACAGTTTATAATATCACTTACAAAAGTACTGGGTTTCTCCACAAAATGAAGCACCTGCCCAAGAAAAACAAGAGGAAGACGCAGAACAAGAAGAAGAACGATTTGTAATCTTTAACTCAATATTTTGTCATTCTGATTGTATATCTCAGTATTCTTTATACCTCATTTGTTTCCTGATTCTCCACCATGCACCCATAGTTCAAAGACTGTTTCCTGTTAGCCTGGTGAAATGGGCAACAAACATGTCATGATTCCAATACATACAACCTCAGCAGAACCTCACTATTTCTACCTCTGTAATAACTCAGTGAATTCCAGTTGTCAAGTTTACCGTAGTGCCTAGAATAATTCCACAGTGAGAGTTTCCATGCTGGTGGTGGAAGTGGAGCATGTCCTGCAGGGGAAACTCAGAGCAAACATCAGCATTCATAAGGAAGAACGCAGATGGTCCTCCACACAGGATCTGGTCTCGGAAATGGTAAATGCCACCACCTGTGCCAAGTGCTGCAAACTCCTGCAGGTATCTAAACATGTTACCAGAGGAAGATAAAAAGATGGATGTTTGGATACAAATATATATATAAGAGGAGTAGAGGACCTGGTGAGGGAACAACTGTTTATAGCTGCTATAATGTAAATCAGGAGTTTCCAACATTTTTGTATCCCATTAGTATAAATAATTTGACTTAAGTACAGCTTGGGATTTTAATTTGGCTAACATGAAGTGAAACATGTATTTTCGTTTGTTTATTTATTTATTTATTGTAATCTCCCTAAACTCCCTGCAACCTCTCTTGGGAAGCCTCAGAGACATTCCAAGACATCAAATGTAACTAGAAACAGTTAAAAGTACAACATTGTTGTTTATGAATAAATGAAAATTTGTAACCATTGGTACATCGCTGTGATATAAGAGGAATAAAACACGTTGGTACATGCTGTTATTAGAAAATAATCCACTTCAAGGTGGTAACAGTAAGTCTGCTTTGCATTGGCTGCAT